>NC_030822.1:22886416-23199416 GCF_001704415.2 Capra hircus | reverse complement strand
TACCCCATCTTTCTGATAATAGTGACTGGGACAAAGGTTTCTATATGGCTATAACATGGCCAAACAGAATTCTTCTCAGAGACTGTCATCAGGCTGTTGGGCCAAAAGAAGCTTTCTCTTTTCACTGGAACAGCTAATCCGAGACTCTTAATAGAAATGTCCTCTGCCAGTGGAGAAGGCCTATATGAAACAACAGAGGATAAGACCAACATATAAAATGAGCAGTGATAAGCAGAGAGGAGAAACTGGCTCTGAGACTCTATTTTCCATCCTTCAAGTTAAGGTTTTATCAGCTCTTTCTCCAGGTTAATAGGTTAACTGAAAACTCTTGTCAGCTATATAAATAAAAAATTCCCTCCTTGCATATGGAGTCTCTATAATTAACAAAGGGAAAAAATCCTAATACATGCATCCCATATTAAGGTATAGAGTTTGGAACTGAAAATACTGTAAAAAAAAAAAAAAAAAAGCATACCACTTCCCTTTCTTCAGATAGTCTTATTCTACAATAAGAACTAAGAATCTTTTCATTCTCTCAGCAGCCAAGTCAACACTACCAACTCAAAATAAACTTGCTAAAAAAAATTTAATATCTATGAATCTTATATTTAATCTAATGTACTAATGAGTTTGGGGCTTCCATGGTGGCTCAGAGGTTAAAGCATCTGCCTCCAATGTGGGAGACCTGGGTTCGATCTCTGGGTCGGGAAGATCCCCTGGAGAAGGAAATGGTAACCCGCTCCAGTATTCTTGCCTGGAGAATCCCACGGACAGAGAAGCCTGGTAGGCTACAGTCCACAGGGTTGCAAAGAGTTGGACACGACTGAGCAACTTCACTTTCACTTTCACTTTTCACTAATGAGCTTAGATTCTATTAGAGCCTGAGTCTATAATCCATCATTTTTCTTTCTTTCTACAGCTTCATGTACTTTGCATATTTGAAAAGCTTATACTTCCTGACTCTAGCCTGGTGACCTTGGACCCAATCTTATAATTAAGGTAATGTTAAAATTTGAAGAATATCTATCTCTTTGATTATTGTGAGTATAGAGTTCGTGTCAAGGGATAATCACAATGCCTAACATATAGTAGATACTCAAATGCAGTAGCTATTTTTAAAAAGAAAGAAGGAAATAAAAAGAGATCTTTGAAAAACAATAGAAAATTGTGCTCTAAGATTTAGTCAGTCAAGTAACTAGGCTCTTTGATATGGTTTTTAGGCACTCATAAGTCTATTTCCTTGTATGATTATTGAGGTTATGTTTCTGTTGTGACTGCCAAATGCCTTGCTTAATCCAGATAAACATAAGCCACCTTTTTAGAATTTTTGTCCAAAGGGGAATGAAGCTAGACTGATCTGACTCAGCCTTTGTAAACTTTTCCTAGTTCCTGCTGATCTCCACGTCCATTTCTAAATGTTTGCAAAGCATTTCTTTCTTTTTTTTCCTTTCTGACTATGTACATTTTTCTTTATTGATGATACATGACCAGGTGGGGCTCCCTAATGGGCTCCCTTTTCTTCAGGAAATCTGGCATGGAAACTTTTGAAGATGGATTATTCTCAGTGTGTTGGGGGATTGAGCTGGGGCAAAGGCTCCTCAACAGCTGAGGACCTCTTTTTCCCTTCTCTTGTTTTCACTGAGGCTTGTGGTTCAGAGAGCTCTTATTCCTTGGAAACCACATGGACCATAAAGCCTACCACCCTTCTGCTCTAGCCAAACTCATTGTCATAGCAGCAACTGTGCTTCACAGAGCAGTCACTGAGGGTGATCCCAGCCCCAGCATCAAAGGTGAAAGAGGATGTATCAATGTTAAAATTACAGGAGGCAGCCTGTTCCTCTGTGTCATCCAGGATGCCCTTTAGGGGACCTTCTGTTGTCTGCTTCACCACCTTCCTTCTTGATGTCATCATACTTGGCAGCTTTCTCCAAACTGTAGGTCGGATCCATGACACATTGGAGCTGAGACATAGGATGCCATGCCAGCCAGTGAGTTTCCAGTTTAGCTCAAGGGGTGACCTTGTTCATAGTCTTAGCAGTGTCCATAGAAGCAGGGATGATGGTCTTCTGGGAAGCCCCACAGCCAGCATGCCACAGCTTTCCAGAGGAGCCATCTGAGACTTTTTGTGTGGCAGTGATGACATAGACAGTGGCCTTGAGTTGCAGGCATCATGAGTTGCCAAAGTCATCCTGGGTGACCTTGGTCAGAGGGGCCAAGCAGCTGGTGGTAGAGCAGGCATTGCTGACAATATTGACAATATTGAGGTTATGGTCATAATTCTCATGATCTATGCCCAAGTGTGGACAGTGGCAGAAGGAACAGGGATGCTGATGACCCTTGGGCTCCATACTTTCAGTGAGTCCCAGCCTTCTCCAAGTTAATGAAGACATCAGTGGTTTCTACAGCATATTTAGCACCAGCATCACCTCATTTGATATGGGTGCTTCCAAGTACCCTATCTTGCTCTTGGAAGAAGGAGATGAGTCTTCCATTGATGACAAGCTTCCCATTCTCAGCCTTGATTGTGGTATAACTTGCTATGGAATCATATTGGAGCATGTAGACCGCGTAGCTGGGTCAGTGAAGGGATCACTGATGAGACAATATCCATTTGGCCAGAATTAAAGGCGTCCTGATGACCAGGCACCCAGTATAGCCAAATCCATTTACTCTGACCTTCATGACTATGTCTCAGGGATGTGGCTAGTATTGCACAAGAAGATTCAGCTATCTGTCAAAGAAGGAAGGACAAAGATCCTCATTTCCTTAATAATTATGAAATTGTGCTTAAGATCCATGTCAGGCTTTAAAGTTTGTATGTAGCTATCTCTGTCTTTTTTAAAAAACAAAATAAGAACCACCACTGTTTACTTGCAGCCTTGAGGCACCAAGCCCATTTGTCTATGATGGCTCAACGCCACTTAAAACAGCACAGTAATTTCAAACACAAGTTTTTAGTAGCCTGAAATGTAGCCTCATTTAATTCAGCCAATGCTTTTCTATAATTCATCCAACTACACATAATGGGAAGCTCCTCTTACCAATCATGCTCATTATGCATATTTTTATTCTGAAGATCATTCTCAATACATAAAAATTATGTATATATAAAATATATGAATATGTATATAATGTTATTAGTTCATAAAAGAAATCATTATGTGTCAAAATTTCATGTTTATTTTATTACCCTTGCTCTGGAAATTGGTATTCATGCATCTGGGTTATAAATGTCATTTCCTCAATTGGTTTCATGAGTGAATCACTGGGCACCACCTACACTTTGTTCTTGTGTCAGACCTGCCGTCCTCCATAATAGCAAGCAGTCTCAGAGGTTTATCTGTGTATTTTTCCCCTTTCCCCCCACATCCAATTTAATCATTTGATTATTTGAGATAGAATTTAGACAAATATAGTCTACCTTGCTCTTATTAAAGTCACTATGAGTTTGTCAAATGAAGCTTTACCTTAGAGACACCTATATTCATATATATGGTCAATAGTTATAACCAATCTTTGTTCATTAACAGTTCCTAATTTATTAGTATTCCTTAAGACACTATCGGAGAAGGCAATGGCACCCCACTCCAGTACTCTTGCCTGGAAAATCCCATGGATGGAGGAGCCTGGAAGTCTGCAGTCCATGGGGTCGCTGAGGGTCAGACATGACAGAGCGACTTCACTTTCACTTTTCAGTTTCATGCATTGAAGAAGGAAATGGCAACCCACTCCAGTGTTCTTGCCTGGAGAATCCCAGGGATGAGGGAGCCTGGTGGGCTGCCGTCTCTGGGGTCACACAGAGTCGGACACGACTGAAGTGACTTAGCAGCAGCAGCAGCAGCAGCAAGACACTATTGTTTTCAATTTTTTTAATGTTTTTCATAATTGAATCACATTTTTGCCTTGCATGGTGTTAAGTCAACAACCTTATCAAGTTAGTTGGGTGGCGGGGGGGATACATTGTCTGTCTCTCTGTCTAGGCTAGGTGCCTCAGACATCTCAGTAACAGGAGTATTTCATCATATAGGACACTTTTTTAAATCATGTTAAGCGCATATTAGAGAGCTAATAGGGAAAAAATGAAATTACAACTCAACAAAGTAATATATTAAAGTTATCTTAAGAAAGGATTATGATAACTTTTTATTGTACGTTAGACTGTGTGCTTCCCCTCCCCCTTTTCTTCCTTTATCCTTTCAGGTGGCCTGGTGTGGGTGCTAATGGTGTTCAGGATAATTACAATTACCCCTCATTATTATGTTCTTTGTGTCCTGTAACCTAACCCAGGTTGAGCTGCTCACTGTTCACAGACCAATTCCAGAGGCAAGTGTTGGTAGAAAAGAAAGATGCTTTAATCAGAAAAGCTGGCAATCTGAGGAGATGGCGACTTGTGTCCAGAGACCAAGTCCAAAGATTCTGCTGCTGCTGCTGCTGCTAAGTCGCTTCAGTCGTGTCTGACTCTGTGTGACCCCATAGACAGTAGCCCGCCAGGCAATCTATGACAATTTTTAAAGGGAAAAATGGAGGGGAAAGGATCCCAGTGAATCATGGAGGCAGGAGGTTAGGTTCTGCATGTCCACTGTGTGCAGACTGACTGGCTGTCTCCTCAGATATTATCTTGCCCCAGTGATCTGCCTGCAGCATTGCTTTGGGGGGATTTTGAGGGTTACTTACTTCTTCATTTCTAGGAAAAGAATCAACAGGTTAGCCAAGGCATTGTGTGTATTTAGAAGAGCATAAGTCTGGAGTCAAGTTTCAATAGCTTAGTGATCATATTCCTTATTATGTTCTTTTAAGGTTAGAGGGGAGCAGAAATGGGCAAACAGGAAAGGGGGAAGAGCTGCTTCCATTATAACCTCCTTCACCTCTCTGCTTGCTTCCCCTCCTCCACAGATTATACAAGGGGGCAAGCACAATGCTGGGCTTCCCAGGTGGCACTAGTGATAAGGAACCTGCCCGCCAGTGCAGGGAGATGTAAGAGACCCACATTCGATCCCTGGGTTGGGAAGATCCCCTGGAGGAGGGCATGGCAACCCACTACAGTATTCTTGCCTGCAGAATCTCATGGGCAGAGAAGTCTGGTGGGCTACAGTCCAAAGGGTCACAAAGAGTCGGACATGACTACAGTGACTAGCACGCACACAAGTATAATGCCACTCATTGTCATTGCTTGGAAGTATAAAGCTTTGATACAGTCAACTAAAGCATCAAATACAGAATACAAAGTATCAGCATGGGTTATATCCGAGCGTGTGTGTGTGCGCGCGCACGTGTGTGTGTATGTGCTCAGTCATGTCAGACTCTAAGATTCCATGACTGTAGTCTGCTGGGTTTCTCTGTTCATGGGATTTCCCAAGGAAGGATATTGGAGTGGGTTACCCTTTCGTACTCCCGGGGATCTTCCCAACCCAGGGATTGAACTCGTATCTCTTACACCTCCTGCATTGGCAAGCGGATTCTTTATCAGTGTGACACCTGGGAAGCCCAGTCTTCAAAACTTACCTGCAAATTGGTCAGAAAGAAAAGGAAAAAGAGAAGAAATATTTTCTAGCCATACTTCTTCCCAGCTAAAAATCTGGGTCTAGTTTTTCTGAGTGAAAATGAGTGAAGAGTCACCACCAGGAAAGATGGTATTTGATTTTTACCTCCCTTTCTTCCCAAATATCCTTCACTGAATTCAGATTTAATTATTTTATTCTAACTTTTGGTAGTACACAGATACTCTTTTGTTCCCATTTTCTGGTTATTGGATCCTGATTTTTCTTGAGAAAGCTCCACTTTCCCATTTTCTCACTCAATAGGATCCAGATGAACATTGAACATAGCAATGGCTTCCCTCTGCCTACAGAGATTGGTATAGGGATGGACACTTGACTGAAGTTGGTCCATTTAGAACTAATACTGGCGACTTCTGCTAAAAAGACTAGAGAAGCAACATTCTTTCTCATGCAGTTGCTAAGACAGTATAATTCAAGTTTAGAAGCCTTAACATCTATTTTGCTGGCAGGAGGAAGTACGAAGTAGAAGGAAGCCCACAAAGAGCAAAGCATAGCCTAGGGATCAGAAAAGCAAGTCTTAGTCTGGATGAGGACTTTTGAGCACCTGGATTAAGCTACTCCTAAAGCCACTTATTTCTAAGAATCTTGAGCTACATAATATATTAAAGTACTATTTTTTGTTTGAAGGTTTGGAAATGGAAGGTTTCCTGTCTCTTACAAGTGAAAGAGTCCTGCCTTATACATAATTTTCCTCCCAAAACATCTTCATTTTCCTGAACATTGAAAAACATCATTTATCTGCTATTTGTTTTTCAACTTTGTAAAAAAAGTACACTTAGAGACCTGTTTGTCTCTATTGCCTCTTCGTATTAGCTTCATTCTCATGTCATGCTCATTTTAAAAAAGCATTACTGTATTCCCTGGACCCTGAAAAGTGATTGACAGAATAATAGTACACATTCCTTCACATTTCTGTATTTCATATATTGGAAATTTTCCACTCACATAGCCTTTAGTTCATCATATAACTGCTTAAAGTTATTCATCTGATTTATCTATCCTTTTTTAGTTATCTGATTTATGTATCTTTTTTTATATATCCCTTTTTAGTTTATTTATATATCCTTTCTCAGTCATTTTACTCTAACTTTTATATATAATGTAAAAAAAAAAGGCCTTGTTAACTGAGAAGGAAATTAAAATCAATGTCTGCATTATGAGTGAAAGGGGCTTTAGAAGCTCAGTGTCCTAAATATTAAGAATTGATTTCCTCACCTGCCAAGACTTTCACCTCATTATTTAAAATTTGTAGTTCCCTTCAAATTAAATTTTAGAATACTAAAAGTTTTATAGTTTATTCATATATTTTTAAACATTTAAATATTATGTATCCAATTGTTAATTATTCTTAATGGCATAAAAGGGTGTCTACTTTTTTAATTTACTAATTCTGTTTTTTTCAGGCAAAACCTCAGGATGCTTCTATTCATATTTCCCTTGGTTTTATTCCTTCCCTGCTCTTCCTACTCTCCCTCCCCCTCCTCCTCCTTCTTCATCTGACTAGATTGATTCAAAGAGCCTTGTTTTACATTTTAATTACAATACATTTCTTTTAAAAACTGATGGTAAAAGAGCAGTGTCTCTCCTATTCCTTTCTTTGAATTTTCCATAATTTGGATCTCAATGAGCTGTTATCATATACAAACAGCCCAGACCCTTGAGATGTTCTAGGATGAAGATAATTTCTACACATTGTGATTGTTAATAGAGAATTTGGTGCACAACACATTCTTTACAATGCAGTGAAGATAATTATAATTGAGGACACAAAATACAACCTGCCTCAGCCAGGAAATTGTTCAGAGACACATGTTATTTTTATGGGTCTCCTCTGGAAAGGGCAGGCCATGTCAAGAACTTACATTTGATATTAAAATATCAAATTACCAAATGATAACACCTTCAGGGAAACATGCTTAACTACCTATTCAAATTATATTTTAAACATTTCCCTCCAGGTGAGAATGTATCATTTTTAATATCCTGAGGCAGTTTGTCAAGTTGGTTAAAAGGGTGAGAAGCTATTCAGAAAAAGCACATTTTTGAAAAGGACACATCATCTCTACATTGTGTGTAAATTATGGTAGCAAACCAAGTCCAGAAACCTTTACATGGAAGGAATAAAGAAGAAAAAAATAGAATCGGGTAGAAAACGCAGTGGAAGTGTGACAGAGTCTTTTTTAAATTGTGGGAAATGTCCCTTTTGAGAAGGCTGAATTTGGAGAGGAATCCAGAGAGAAGAGAAATGCCAGGACATATTACCTTTCTTTTCAATCAATGTAAATGATACTGTACTGAGTCACACTGGTCCCTCTTCAGGGCTGATGCCCTCAGTTGCTGGGATATGGCTGTTGACAGCTCTTACCTGAAAATCCCTTTCCCAAAATCACCTTAGGCCAGAGAAGGCTGCTTCTAGTAGAGCAGCCTGTATCCAGTGACTGGTTGATTTTATTTGGGGGGGGGGCTCCCAAATCACTGCAGACAGTGACTGTAGCCATGAAATTAGAAGACTCTTGCTCCTTGGAAGAAAACCCATGACAAACCTAGAGAGTGCATTAAAAAGCAGACATCACTTTACTGACAAAGGTCTGTCAAGTCAAAGCTATGATTTTTCCAGTAGTCATGTAGGGATGTGAGAGTTGGATCCATAAAGAAAGCTGTGCACCAAAGAATTGATGCTTTTGAACTGTGGTGTTGAAGACTCTTGAGAATCTCTTGGACTGCAAGGAGATCAAACCAGTCAGTCTAAAGGAAATCCACATGGAATTGCTGAATATTCATTGGAAGGACTGATGCTGAAGCTGAAGCTCTAATACTTTGGCCACCTGATGTGGTCTTTTCCAACTCACCGGAAAAGACCCTGATGCTGGGAAAGATTGAGGACAGGAGGAGAAGAGGGCAACAGAGGTTAAGATGGTTGATGGCATCACTGACTCAATAGACATAAATTTGAGCAGACTCAGGTAGATAGTGAAGGACAGGGAAGCCTGGTGTGCTGTAGTCCTTGAGGTCTCAAAGAGGTGAACACTACTTAGTGATTGAGCATCAACGACTTGTTGATCCCTGAGGATCGAGGCCAGGGCTCCTTAATGAAGGGAAGGCTAACTCTGGAGGGCTTTCACAGCTCCCCTGTAGGGACTGCTGCACCATTTGCTGAAAAAGAATCAACTTCTCTCTGCCCAACTTTGCTTCCTTCTTGTCCCTTGCCCTCCCTATGTGAAGATCCTGAGTGCCTTAAACTTCTTGCATGTTAATCTACAATACAGAATCTTCTTTCCAAGAAGCCCAATCTTCCATAACCTATGAAACTGTTTCTCTGTTTACTAATGTTTATTGTGTGAATATTATACATTAGGGATAATATATGCACTTTGCATGCTCACTCACTTCAGTTGTGTCTGATTCTTTGGGATACTATGGACTGTAACCCACAAGCCTCCTCTGTCCATGGAATTCTCCAGACAAGAATACTGGAATGTGTTGCCATTTCCTTCTCCAGAGGTTCTTCCTGACCCAGAAATTGAACCTGGGTCTCCTTTATTGCAGGCAGATTCTTTAGTGCTGAGTCATTGTGAAAAGACTATATGCACTTTACACAGATTATTTATTTTGATCCTCTTGGATTCTAAGCTATCAGAGCTAGCTATGTTATGGTAATGGTGCTGTCATGTAATATGCCTGCCCAACAGACCAGACTTGAATATTGTCCACCAAGAAAGCTGTTGTTTCTTTGCTTAAACTCTAGTGCTTTCCTATCACTGTTAGATTAATATATAACATCTGATTTTGCGCTCTTAACCACTCATGTGTCTAATTTCCTACCACTCCTACCTTGCCCTATAGGATGATCCATATGCTGTAACTTTTGGAACTCAGTAAGCGCTTTTCAACATCATGGCCTTTGAAGATGCCATTCTATTGTTCAATGATGAATAGGGGAAAGATATGTGTGGTAGGTTACCTAAGGTCAAGGACCATATCTCTCTTATTTACCACTGTGACTTCAGTACCAATCTCTGCACTTGGCATTTATTAGATATGTGTTAAAATCATAGTAATTTCTTTCTCTGACTTTTTCTCTACTTACATTTTTAAACATAATATTTTCTGCCCTTTCCTTGCTAAGATGAACATACATATACATCCACATACAGACATGTATGTATATGTAGGATGTGTGTATGTGTGTGTGTGTCTGTGTTTTTATAAATCTTCAGATTCATGTTCATATTAGCTTTTTGCCTTAGAATTAATAGTCTCTTTGAGCTGACTTTCTATATCCCTGTTTTGATTTGAAAATAGAGACTATATCCAAGATTTCAGGATATGCCTCATGGCTTCCTCTAGTTACATGACTATGTTGCCATTTCTGAAATCTTTGGACAATTAGATTTAATCATTTGTTTCTACTATACACAAGTGTTACAATACACAAGAACTTGTACCTATAAAAGAAACTATTTTCATATTTTCAATTAACTTTATTTCATAGGATAGACCAAAGAAATACTTGTGAGATGAGTAAGCCCTTCCCAGGCTGAACATTAAAAAAAAAAAAAAAAACAACTTAAACAATGATAATGGATCTTTAATTTCTTTAAATATTTTTATTTCTCTGAATTCTCAATTGGTTTGAAGGCTCAGGTACAAGTTAACATATTTCCAGGCTAGAAAGTGAGTGTGGGCAGGTGGGCTTGATTTTCTTTAGTCTTTCAGGAAATGACAAAATGTTCAACCTTTAGAGAAAACTTAACTTTATGTTCCTGTATTCAATGCTGACACTGCTAAGAATGAATCATTAAATGTGAGAGGAAGACTAAATGCAAAAATATTTAGTCAACTGTCCTTTCCCAGTGCTTCATTTATTTTTTAAAGCTATTTTTTGATACATAGAATATATTTCAATGGCTAGGATATAATAGGACTGAAAAGGTATTTATCAATTGTTGGAATTAATTTATAAAAACATTTTGCATACCTATAGTGTTGTAGCCACATGTTCTAGGAAACAAACTCAGAAGGACAATGCAGATAGTGGAGTGCAGTTTATTACACTGGTGGACCCAAGGCAGAGTCTCCTCTTAGCCAAGGACCCTGACCAGTTTTTGTGAAAACCTTATATACCCTAAGTGTGTGTGCTCAAACTCACCTCCCCAAATTTTCTGAAACTAGTCTGAACAAAGGAAAAGAAGGATATAGTTAAAGTTAACCCTTGATTTGTATGCCTTAAGCCTAGGTAGTTAACAGTGGACAATTATCAATAGGTCTGTGGTCATGCCCCAATAAGCATAATAGGCTTTATGATTCTATTCTGTTACACAGATAATTATGGTATTCTTTTAGGCGACAGAGAGGCTAGGTACAAGCCCTGGGGCTCTTCCACCTGGGGGCCTAGTTTTCCAGTTGGTATATTGTTTCCATAGATACTGGGCATAGAGCTCAAAGTCCACAGTCTGGCTCAAGATGGAGTCCTGCTTTCAAGATGGAGCCTGTTCTGTCTGTTTCCGCCTTCAATCGACCCAAATATTGATGACTGAAATGGCACCTACAGGGGGTGGGAAGGGGAGGTTCTTCATTAGTTAATAAATGAAAGATTTCTTGTGAAGTGAAATGATGGCACTCATTACATACTTCAAAAGGAATTAAATTCAATATGGGAGGAAAAAACAAGCTCATTCCTTTTGTAAATCTATGAGCTTCAGTTACATGAAATAATAACCATGCTTACATAGAATTCAATTATGAGAGGCATTCAGTTAATCAGATTTATGTTCCCAGTTTTACAAGGAGAAAAAAAAAACAATGACAAACCAATTAAATAATATGTGTATGGTTCATGTTGGATGTCATGTCTGGATATGATGTTACATGGAGTCATGTCTGGATGTGAGAGTTGGACTATGAAGAAAGCTGAACACCGAAGAACTGAAGCTTTTGAACTGTGGTGCTGGAGAAGACTCTTGAGAGTCCCTTGGACCGCAAGAAGATCCAACCAGTCCATCCTAAAGGAATTTAGTCCTGAACATTCAGTGGAAGGACTGGTGCTGAAGATAAAACTCCAAGACTTTGGCCACCTGATATGAAGAACTGACTCATTTGAAAAGACCCTGATGCTGGGTAAGATTGAAGGTGGGAGGAGAAGGGGATGACAGAGGATGAGATGGTTGGATGGCATCACTGACTCGATGGACATGAGTTTGAGCAAGCTCCAGGAACTGGTGATGGACAGGGAAGCCTGGCATGCTGCAGTCCATGGGATCGCAAAGAGTCGGACACGACTGAGCAACTGAACTGAGCTGAGCTGATGGTTCATATTGTTGATCAGCAGTTTATTCCTAAGGTGTAAATCTATACTACTAAAAGCGTATTTATGTATTCTATACTAGACAATTTGGAATGACACTTGGACTGCTTTATTTTTTGAAGAAATATTTTGAGTACATAAGATATGCCAGATGTTGAGCATATCGCTATTGGATTAAATGGTGAATTAAAATATATATCATCTCTATCTTCATAGAGCTAGGGGCTAGTGAAGGACATAGGTGTAGGAAAAATTTATTTTGAAGAATTAGGTAAATTAAAACTCAGTGAAGCTCTATATGGAAAGTTACATGATGCTTTAAGACTATGCACTATGGTCATTTGACCTAATTAAGAAAGTAAGTGAAAGCTTTCTCAACAAAGGACAAGGAGATGAAGAATGATTCAACTGTTAGTTTAAGAAAGAAGAGAAAAAATTCTTAAGAGATGAGCTTTAGAAAATTCCATGGCAGTCCAGTGGTTAGGACTCTATGCTTTGACTTCCCAGGGCCTGGATTGATCCCTCATTGGGGAACTAAGATCCCACAGGCAGCATGGCCAACAAAAAAAGACAAGCTTTAAAATTCCTTCTTTGGTATTTACATCTGTACTAAAAAATACACATGACTGAAAGTATGATAACTTTTAAAGTGGTAAAAAGATTCCCATCTGAAGAGTTTCATTTCATTACTGTTTCAATAAATATTTTCTAGTTGTAGCAAGAAGTCATCTGGAGAGTTGGAATGTGGTAATGACCAAGAAAGACAAAATTCCTCACCTTGAAGAGCTTTACATCTGGTAACCCAAGGCAGGTTAACCAATAAAAAAATAATTTTATACATTAATTAAATTCTGTATAGAAAATAAACCTAGGTAAGGGCTAGAGAGTGAATGTAACAGAAAGTAATTCGTTAGAGATTTATGAGAGAATATTAGTGTAAGGAGGAAAGGAAGGAGGGTAAATAAGTTTTGAGTAATAATTGTAAGGTGCCTGCACCTTTTATTTTTAAAGACCAGCGCACTTAGAACTTGGTGTGAATACAGAGAGAATGAATATGCAAGAGAATGCTAGACAATGAGGATTTTCTACAAGAAAAAAATTTTTCTACAAGGCCTTCTTGGCTGTGGTAGAGGGTTTGAGGTTTATTTATATCAGAGAATTTGGAAAGATTTATGCAAGAAAAAAGACTTGGTAGATCATAGTAGTAATTTGGTTATTTGGCAACATCAATGGCAGAGAAGAAGTGGTGAAATTTGGGATGTATTAAAGTTAGAAAATAACTGTTGTATAGGACTTTCAAGGGCAGGAATATAGAGGAATCAAGCAGAAGTCCTAGGTTTTTAGCATGATCCACTGGATGCTGGTCATCACGATCATCATGATCATCACGGTTATATTGTATTTAATTATCAGTAAACCCTCATATGTCTTTTACCTTAATACTTGGCCATTCATCCATATATTCTTTTATTCCAATATTGACTACTTATTTTGTACCTTCCAAGAAGCACTATCCTTTGGGGACACAGAGATGAAAAAGACAGACTAGGTCCCTGCCCTACTGAAAATTCTATTCTAATTAGGAACAGATAGACCAGAAAGAAAAAAAAAATGCTACAGATTATGATAAGTGAAGTAGAAAAAATATCTCCTGGGATAGAGAGTATATCATGGTACCTAAGTGAACTTGTATGGTCAGGGAAAAATTCTCATATGGTACCTAAGCCAGCATCTATAGAATATAAAGGAGTCTGGCATACAGAGAAACTGGGGAAGGTTTTGAACAGAGAGTCTCTTCTTTGGTTTAGGTGCTCTAGAGCCAGTACTGAGCTGTGGCATAGATTGAGTGGGGTCTCTATGGGATTGAATCACTGACTCGATGGACATGAGTTTGAGTAAGCTCCGGAAGTTGGTGGTGATGGACAGGGAAGCCTAGTGTGCTGTACTCCACAGGGTTGCAAAGTGTCAGACATGAGTGAGAGACTGAACTGAACTGATGGGATTGAATAACCCATAGTGTTAGCTCAGCTCAGGCTGGGGCTCACTGCAAAGCTGTCACAGGAAATTGGCAGCTGCTAGGGCAGAGCTCTCATGGGCACGTCCCATTTGTCTCTCATAGCTGATCACTCTCTCCACCCTCCGCCACTCCCACCTTGTTGTGGAGCCGCTCTGCAGGGCAGCCAGGGTCTTTGTGACCTCTGCATTTACAAGGGTGAAGTGTGGTGGAGCAGGGTGTGTCTGAAATCTGAATAGCTTCTTGGGCACTCTTGCATAACATCAACAATAGATAGTGCCACCCAACCCAGGCTCTGCCCTGGGACCAGGGTACATCTGCTTCCAGTGGTCTAGTTTTTTCCCTGGTCATGGCTGCTCAGATCCAGTGCCCTGTTGTGGTGTGGAGTGAGCAGGGCTGGAGTGTCCACTTGGCTTGGGCTAGGGCACTTGGGCTAGAACAATGAAGCAGTCTCTTGAAACCAGGCAACTGCTAAAGAGCAGACCTCTCTCTGTCCTACTTTGAGGGCTAGCCAACAAATGTGCTCCTCACTAAGGAAGTCCAGCTTGCCCTAGCCCTTCTGTTTTCCCCAGCTGTCCTCCAGCCAGCCAAAGGAGCTTGTCTCCTCAGCATAGGATCCCAGGACTGGAACGCCCAATCTGTGGCTCAACCTGTTCACTCCCCAAGGTACGTGTTTGCCTGTATAATTTCTGATTTTATGAGATTTTTCCCAGGGATACAGATCTTGGCTTGATCACATTTCTTCCCTTCCTACCTGATTATGTGTGTGTCTTTCTTACACCCTGAGTTGCATAGGAATTTTCCTTCCAGTTTCCAGTGAGTTTTAGTGAGAATTGTTCCACATAGAGTAGCATGTGGTTATCTTACTCCGCCATCTTGATCTTCTCCTCCTGGAATTTTTCATTTATTTGTTCCCAACCAAATCTATCCTTTCTTACAAGTTTGGAACTATGCAGATTATTTTTTTTCTTCCAAATACAAATTACTGCTACCTTGTAAATGATTATTTGCATTATTTTTTCCTTTTATCATGTTAACTTATTCCGTGTTCACTGATACTGTTGACCAGCAGTCAAGACAAACTCATGCTTAAGTTCATTATGTCAGTTATTTGCAGAATACCTGAATAATACATAAAGAAAATGACCTTAGGTAATATATATTTTGAGAACTTTATGGCAAATATTTTTCTCTTATCTCATATACTAATGATGATAAAATGGCATAAAACTTAGGTATAATGAAAATTTTCCTCAAAGCTATTTAGATTCTTTCTTACCCTTTGGATATTGTTGTGAAACAAGTCAGAAAGCTCTCTCAGTGGCCAAAGATCTCTTATTTTTCCCAGTGGCTAATTTGAAATAATTGGAGGAGTAAAATGAACAATAGGAATATTGGATTATAACTCATAGAATATAAAACAAATCCATGATTTTGTGCTGATATAAATAAATAATTGACTCTAAATATAATTGGGGGTAAGAGAGAGCTATCTTAAAAATGAAATCCAATTAAAAAATGTAGGTGGAATGAGGGAAATAGAAAATCTCATTAGAACTTTACAGTAATAATTGTCAATCAAGATCTACCAAAGGAATATAAAATTAGGAAATGTAAGTGTGAGGAGAAAGAGGATATTTGTATAGGCTCAAAGTATCTCCCTCAGGATATCCATTAATTATAAAAGGAGAAGAATCAGTTTATAGTAGAGAAACCTGACAGACAGCACCGTAATGAAGTGATCGGTGTTACTGTCACTAGTAAAATGACGTATCGACAACTTGTGGCCCTCGCTATGTATTGGGGGAAAAAATCACTTTATGTTGCCTTTCCAAAACTGTGTAACTTCAGTCCAGTAACGAGAAACTATCAAGCAAGTCCTCAGACTGAGAGACAGTCCTCAGAATAACTGAGTAAACCCTCAAAGTTGTCAGAAGCAAGAAAGACAAGGAAAGAATGAGGAATTGTCACAGATTTGAGGAGACTAAGGAGGCAAGTACATTTAATGTGTAATCTAGAGATATGTCCTAAAATAGTATTAGTGGACATGTTTGTGGAATCTGAATAAAAAGTACAGTTGAGTTTTTAAAATAGCGAAAAAGAGAAAGAAAAGACCTCAACAAAGAAAAGACCTTCTAAATAACCCACTCCCTCTTTGATCCCTTGGGCCTAACAGTGGTAATAGTTTGAATGTTATTATTCTAGGGTGCTACATGTTAAACATTTTCTATATTAACATCTCCTTGAATTATTCTAATTTGATACTTATTTCAGACTGAGACCCTGACTGGGGTGATATTAGATAATTAGAAATAAGCGATAATATAGCAAAAGCAGACAATCAATTTAGGGGGTGAAATACTTAATTGAGAATACCTTTAAGTGAGAAAAGTGTAAATAAGAAGAAAGGATATTAATTAACAATTTATTCAAAAAAACTTTTCATAAGTGATAGACGAATTTTAAAAGTCTCCCAGTTTGCACAAATGGATAAAAATCTAGACTGATGGTGGATGGATGGACAGATACGTAGGTAGGTAGAAAGACAGACAGACAGATATATTTGTTATATAACAAACTATAAAAACTACTTTGAGAAGTAGTACTGCTCAAAATTGAAAAGCGACATAGAAAATAGTTAACTTCATGGTGAGTCTGATCAAAAAAGACCTATACAAATATATCAAAAATAACAAAAAAAATTATAGATCACACAGAAAATTTAATTAAAAAGATATTATAAAAAATTTATGATCATAATTTTAAAAATTTAGAGGAAATGAGCATATGTCTGCTAGAATAAAACCTGCTAAAACTGACATAAGAAGATAGAGAATATCTGAATCTTACTATTATCAGCTAAAGAAATTGAATCTGTAATTTAAAATCTTGCTAAAAATAAAATTCCAAACTTAGATTGGCCATTATAGAAAGCAATTGTATATAAATTTTTTCTGAAAATAAAAAAAATTCAGAGCAATTTCATGAGGCCATCATAATATTGATACTAAACCTGACAAAAATATTGCAAGAAAAGATATCATAGTCCCTCTCAAACTCAAAAGCATAAAAAACTTCTAGACAAAATACTTGAGAATTCCAATGAAATATATTTTTTAAAGTTTGGAGACATATGGTAGTATGATAAAGATGGATTGATCCATGAATGCAAGGTTGATTTAATGTTTGAAAATGAATATAAGGAATGACATATTAATAGAACAAAGGACAATAATAATTTCAAATGATTCAAAAGAAGCACTCAAGCAAAAATATAAATTCATACTTTAAAAATAGAAAACTAACAATAAAAGGAATTTCTCCATCTAATACTGAGTATCTTTCAACAAGTATCTTACTTAATGAAATGATGCTGAAAATTCATCCCCTAAGTTTAGGCAGGAGAGAGGAGATGCCCATTGTTATCATTCATATTGCACATTGTACTGCATAATCATGCCAGTGAAATAAGGCAAGAAAATAAATAAAATGCATGCAGGTTGGAAAGGAATTAATTAGACTATTCATTCACAGAAATGATTCTATACATTAAAATGTCCCCAAAGAATCTGTAGATAATCAAGTAAAATTAATAAATAATTTTTATCAAAGATACAACTTGGGTTGTGGTTGCATAGTTATGTTCATTCTGTGATCATTTACTGAACTGTATACCTAATGATTTATTAAATTTTTGTCTATAAGTTATATTTCATTAAAAAGTGTTAGCAGAAAATGTAGAAAAATATGGCTATAACCTTGAAATAAATGCCTTCCTAGGGGATTTGTAAATTGCATAAAGAAAGATAATTTTGTTTCACCAATCTGAAATCTTCTACAGTATGAAAAATAATGAAAGACAAGTTGTACACTGGGAAAATACATGCCAAGATAAAATAAAACATAGCATAGCTATCTAGGTTATAGAAAAAAATCCCTCAAATAAAGTTTTAAAAAGAAAGGTCAGAGAAATATCTAAATATTCCAAAAACCTATAATCAAGCAATTCATAGGAGAACTGGCTAAAAAACATATAGAAATAATTTCAACTTCCATATTATTTAGGAAAATGCAATATATAACAAAACATTTAAAAAATGATTACCATAATCAAATGTTGGGTAATATATGGGGAAATAGATGTAAGTATGTACAGCCCATTAGGGAGACAAATATGATGCCTGTTCATAATAAAAATGAGCATTTTGTTAGACCCAGTAATTGCATTTGTGTGCCTCACTTGTAAGATTATACATATACTTACTATGAGTCACATGCATGGATTTTCACTAATGGGAAAATTTATAAATAATCTAAATTCATCGATTCTTGAGTAGTGATACAAACTCTGGTGTATTGTGTGTCTCCAAAAATATGGTAGATATTATGTGTAGCGATACAAAAAAGATCCTAAGTCATCCTAGGAAATAAAAATAGTAAGTTACAGAGCAATATATATAGTAGGATTCTATTTGTCTATTAAATAAAATAAGCTATCAGTATACTATATCGTATATGCATTTTACTTTTTGCCGCAAGTGACATGTGGGATCTTAGTTCCGACCCGGGATCAAAACTGTGCCCTGCGTTTGAAGCTCAGAGTCTTAACCACTGGACTGCCAGGGAAGTCCAGACTGTGTGCACATTTATGTGTTTGTTTTGTTTTTGTAAAAGTAAAGGAAAAGTTCTAGAGAAATACACAACAAAACAATTATAGTGGCAGTTGAGGGGAAGGAATTAAGATAAAAAAATTCAAGACCTATGCTTTTTTCCTATTGCTGAAATTTGTTTTAATTTTTTATATAAAGAATTTATTCCTGCATTACTTGAATAATTAAAAGAGAGGAATATATGAATAAGAATAAAAAAACCAATACAAAGATGACTCATTTTTTATTATTAATATAATGTGCATGTTTTATATAATATTGCTTTTTTAGTGGTATATTGAAGGGGTTGGCATTCGTACAAATACTTAGTCACATAATCATAAAAGAGATTCAAAGTTGATAGATAACATTCCCACTCGTAATGACTGCGAGGCAAAGTCCTAATGACATTACACAGGAAATGCCAAGAAAGATATCTGGGTATAGATAGAACACCAACAGTGAATACAGATGAAATCTACATTTCCATGGTCCTTCCTGTGTTTTTCAGTTCCTCTTAATCACTCTTCTCTCTCTTAGGGAGACATTAAAAAATGAAAGTAGTTTCTTGCTACCAAGAGACTACTTTAAAAAGTATGCTAGAATGCTAAATACGGATTTTCATGAGTATCTAAAGAATTCTCAAGGCCAAGTCACAGTTGTCTGAGCATACAATATATGTACTTTAATTACATTAAGTGAGATTTTTGAAGCATCTGACGTCTGTTTACTAGTAAACATTTAATTAAGTGTTTGAACATACAGTGTTAAATAAAATGTTTTTAAAAGGCCGTTAGGACTCTGCAGTTCTACTTCAATCCTAACACACTCAACAGAAGAGCGATACACTCTCTTCCTACAATCAGGGACAATAGAGCCCGTTTGCTCTGTTCTCCCTTTATTCCCCTGATTCCTTGACTAGTGTCTGCGGTTTTCTTACCACCTCTCCCTCAGTGCTGATGCATTATTCATCAAACCCTGCATTTGACGAGGGTTGCATCTTGTAATCAGAGCAGTGGGTCCTAAGTTTTTCACTCAGAGGCCACTATGCATATATACATTTAAAAATCATTTGTCCCCCTTGTAAAAGTAAAAAGTGGGCCTCATTAAATTTTTTCACTTGGGGCATTGTCTAGCTCCTGGAAGTTATAAGACTGACTTTTATCTGGTGATTAAATATGAATCAAGCATTGCAGCTTTAGTAGATTCTGTGTAAACACTGCAGACACAGAAACCCTTTTATCCTGTGCTCTGCTGTTTTTAGGAGAGAATGTATGAGGGGAGACACATGGGAATAGGCCTCACAAGTGCAGAGTATTTGCATACAGTTGCGGGGACCTCTCTTGGGACAAAGCTGCAAAGTTGGTGTCTGTAACCTCTCCTATTGGACACCCTATTACATTCCAGCACCCTTGAGGGCCTATGTACCCTTACTGTTTCCCAGTTCATGCAATGTCACTTGGGCTTTTCCAGTGTGGTTCTCCTGAGAGCCCAGTCTCCAAAACAGCCATCATTATGTAGACTTTCCGGGTCCTGCTCTCCTTATTGAATATCAAAATTTACTACTGCTCATTTCTTTTACCTCAAGATTTACTTATGTGACTACAGTTTAGCTGGGGATGGGAGGGAAATCAAATTTTGGTCTTAGTAGCTGATAAATGACTTAACCAGTTCTCTCTTTCAAATAGCACTGGTACTCAAAAGAAGTTTTTAAATGTACTTAGATAGCATGAGATATTGCATTGCAAGCATCTAGCATATCTTGTCTGACAAATAATAAGGTAGCTAATGTTACTCTTGTTCTCCTGTCATAAAGAGCACTGGGCCAACACGTGGGGAACAGGTCTCATTTTGAGATTTGGCTTCTTTATCTGCCGTGCTTATTAACTCTGATTCGTATTTGTTTTCTAAATGTCGAGTCAATGTCTAGTTTCATTATGACCCTACATCCTCAACAACAGCAAAGTATAATATTCTCACTGTGTTTATCCAGATTCTAGAAGGACTTAAATATTGTTTTCCTCTCATAGTAATGGCAAGGATGATTAATATTCATTGATATCATGTGCTATATGTTAAGCCTTTTCTATAGATTATCCTGTTTTATCCTTACAACAATTCTATGAGGTAATTATTATTGTTGCAGTTTTATAGATAGGGATCCACAGGTCAGAGAAGTTAACTAATCTGTCCAAGGTCATAGGCTACTAAGTAACAGAATTAGAATCAAAATCCCAGCTCTGAATGTTTACGATACTTTGCTTCTATGATTCCTCGAGTGTTCTCTTCCTCCCACTCCACACACTGTCTGCCCTAGCTTGTTGCTAAGTTATGTCAGGCAGAAGATACCTCTTCGTCTCATGAAATGGAAAATCACCACCTTTGCAGCTTTTCTCCTTTTACCATAATGACTACTTCCTCATCTTCCTTTTCAAAAGTCATTAACCACCAAGATGTTTTAAAGGGGCAGAGCAAAAGCACTCATTCAATGAAGGAGCTTCTATAAAATGCCAGGCACTATTCTAGGTAATGCAGGTATAGTAACACACAAAAAATATCAGGCTTCCTGGTGTCTATACCAGAAAATAAACAAGTTAATGATCAATGTAACTGTTGGAATGGTCCAGGCTTCAAGAACAATACAGCAGAGTGATAAAAGCAAGTGATTTACAGATAGCTGCTTGATTTTTAAATTTCTTTCTGTTTTTTCCCTGTGGGTGTGGACTTCCCAGGTGGCACAGTGGTAAAGAATCCAGCTGCCAACACAGGAGATACAAGAGACAGAAGTTCAACTCCTGGGTCAGGAAGATTCCCTGGAGTAAGAAATAGCAATCCACTCTGCTATTCTTTCCTGGAAAATTCCATGGACAGAGGAGCCTTGTGGGCTGCAGTCCATGGGGTCACATAGACTCAGACATGTCTGAGCACAAACACACATAGTTGCTCTTCGATGTTGCGTTAGTTTCTGCTGTACAACAACATGAATTAGCTATATGTATACATACATCCCTTCCCTCTGAGCTTTCCTCCCACGAACCCCATCCCACACATGTAGGTCATCATAGAATTCTGAGGCGAGCTCCCTGTACTATGCAGCTACTTCCCACTAGCTATTTGTTTTACACATGGCGGTGTATACATGTCAGCCTATCTGAAGGGCAGGAATAGAGACACAGACATAGAGAACGGGCTTGTGGACACAGTTAGGGAAGGAGAGGGTGGAACAAATTGAGAAAGTACTCCAGATTTTACAAAAGACTGGCAGCAACACACGGGACTCGCAGTAAGGGGTCTTGTGAATGCACTATGCTCTTTCCACACACTGGAGCACTAATCAGCAGCCAAAGTAACAGGGGGAATCTGTGAATACTGATATGGAATGATTGCCAGAGTAGCTTGTCATTTAATATTATAAGATATAATATATATAAGATTACTGCTAAGTCACTTCAGTCATGTCCAACTGTGCAACCCCATAGACGGCAGCCCACCAGGCTCCCCCGTCCCTGGGATTCTCCAGGCAAGAACACTGGAGTGGGTTGCCATTTCCTTCTCCAATGCATGAAAATGAAAAGTGAAAGTGAAGTTGCTCAGTAATGTCTGACTCCTAGCGACCCCATGGACTGCAGCCACCAGGCTCCTCCATCCATGGGGTTTGCTAGGCAAGAGTACTGGAGTGGGTTGCCATTGCCTTCTCCAATATAAGATTACATATAATTATATATATAGAAGATTATGTATAATTAATATATATATAAGATTATATATAACATAATGTATCTTTTTGCATAAGAGGAAATATATATGTATATATATATCAGTTGATATGTATATATGTATATAAAAGATATATATGTATAAACAAAAACATGTTTGATTTTTTAAAAGACACACAAAACTAATGAAAATAGTCACTTGTAGCAGAGAAAGGAAAAGAGCAGGATGGAAAGAAATGAGAGTGAGATTTTTATGAATAAAAATCTTGGTATGTAAATTTGACCACAGAAGACAAATGTTTTCCAAAATTTGAAAAAAGTTATTGATTTGAAGAACAGTAAAAGAGATTGAAAATAAGAGTCAGTGAGATTTTTTATGAAAATTAAATATTACGCAGGTGATGCCCCTCTAATGGCAGAAAACGAACAGGAACTAAGAGCCTCTTGATGAGGGTGAAAGAGAAGAATGAAAAAGCTGACTTAAAACTCAACATGCGAAAAACTAAGATCCTGGCATCTGGTCCCATTACTTCCTGGCAAATAGAAGGGGGAAAAAGTGGAAACAGTGACAACTTTTATCTTCTTGGGCTCCAAAATCACTGTGGATGATGACTGCAACCATGAAATTAAAAAAACTTGCTCCATGGAAGGAAAGCTATGACAAACCTAGACAGCGTATTTGAAAGTGGAGACATCACTTGGCTGGCAAAGGTCCCTATAGTCAAAGCAATGGATTTTCCAGTAGTCATGTATGGATATGAGAGTTGGACCATAAAGAAGGCTGAGTGCCAAAGAATTGTTGCTTTCTCATTGTGGGGCTGAAGAAGACTCTTGGGAGTCCCTTGGACTGTAAGAAGATCAAACCAGTCAATCCTAAAGCAAATCAACCCTGAATATTCATCGGAAGGACTGACGCTTGAAGGTGCCACTCCAATACTTTGGCCACCTGATGTGAAGAGCTGACTCATTGGAAAAGACCCTGGGAAATACTGAGGGCAGGAGGAGAAGGAGGAAACACAGGATGAGATGGTTGAATAATATCACTGACTAAATGGACATGAGTCTGAGCAAACTCCGGAAGACAGAGAAGGACAGGAAAGCCTGGAGTGCTGCAGTCCATGGCATCTCAAAGACTCGGACATGACTTAGCGACTGAACAACAGCAATAATTGTGGCTATAGGTATCATTTCATAGAGTCACTATTTCTCAGTGTCACCATGTCACAACAGTACCATCAAGATAAATGTGAGTTCCTTTGGTGTATAGTGTTACCACTTTTCTTCATGAAAAACTATAGCGAGATCTGAGCCTTGGAATGGAAGGGAAAGAAATGAGGAGAAAAGAAAGATAATCAGTTTTGGACCAAAGTGGAACTGAGTCTTAAAATTTAAATAGTCTGTGTAATGATTTGAATTAGTTTCCTAAGAATAGAAACTAATCGATACCTATTATATAATTATAATCTCACCTAAAATACTAAAATTAACTATAACTTTAAGAATCATCTATAAAATGTTAAAAGATAATTATTAATAATGATGATGAGCACGAGCATGATGAGATTTATTCTACCATATTTTTGCAAACTATTCTCACATCTTTTACTTTGGATTGCCCTTATAATAGCTTCTCATGTAAGCATGGTTGGAATTAGTAATAAGAGAGGGATTTCAGTCTATTACAACCCTAGTCTCCTTTTTGAGGGTGTTCAAATTAGCCAGTGTTTTAAATAACTAATGATATCTTGAAATGGACACACTGCTCCTGATGAGGTCTAAATATGCATGCGTGCATGTTAAGTCATGTCTGACTCTGTGCAACCCCATAGACGGCAGCCCACCAGGCTCCACCGTCCCTGGGATTCTCCAGGCAAGAACACTGGAGTGGGTTGCCATTTCCTTCTCCAATGCATGAAAGTGAAAAGGGAAAGTGAAGTCGCTCAGACATGGGTCTGATCCCTGGGTTAGGAAGATCCTCTGGATGTGCTATCTAGATTGGTCATAACTTTTCTTCCAAGGAGTAAGTGTCTTTTAATTTCATGGCTGCAGTCACCATCTGCAGTGATTTTGGAGCCCCAAAAAATAAAGTCTGACACTGATTCCACTGTTTCCCCATCTATTTCCCATGAAGTGATGGGTCCGGATGCCATGATCTTCATTTTCTGAATGTTGAGCTTTAAGCCAACTTTTTCACTCTCCACTTTCACTTTCATCAAGAGGCTTTTTAGTTCCTCCTCAATTTCTGCCATAAGGGTGGTGTCATCTGCATGTTTCTCCCGACTTCCTGGCAAATAGAAGGGGGAAAAAGTGCATGCACAGTTGCTCAGTCATGTTCCGACTCTTTGCCATCCTATGCACTACTAGGCCCCTTTGTCCACGAGATTCTCCTGGCAAGAATACTTGAATGGGTTGCCATTTCCTCCTCCAGAGGATCTTCCTAACCCAGAGATCAGACCCATGTCTCCTGCATTGCAGACAGATTCTTTACCACTGCACCACCAGGGAAGCCCAGTAGTATTACATGGTGATTATAACTACATACGCTGCTTCTGTCATTCCCTGGGTGATGTGTTATCTTTTGTTTTTCTATTTTCTTGTCTGAAAAAATGCATGTCCTAGGAGCCACTGCACGTTAGAAACTGGGTTGTAACTCTCCTCACTTACCCACCTCTTTCTCTCTGTGCTTTCCTAAAATGAAATGGGAATCTGATAACTCACAGTAACAGTCTATAAAAACTGAGTCACCAATTAAATGCAATGATCCGTGATGAAATTCTGAAAGCCTTTTTGGTAAATTCTCCTTAGATGGATTAAGGTTTGTAGATGAAGCAAATATTCACAAAACATGACTGCTATTGTGGGGGTGGGACATGTATAGATTGAGTCAGAGTAGGGGAAACAGCTGTTTCTTTAGTAACGACATATATGAGATATTGGCTTCATTAATTTTACGGTCTTTGTAAACTTAATTAACAAACATCTGCATCCTGCTATCTGTTCCCCAAGGTGCTGACATTTTCCACATATTCAAATACCTTCATTTTTATTGATTAAACATTTCCCAAACAGCTATTTTGACAAAGTTACCACATGGCGATGTGTCAGGGGTAAAGCTATACTTCTTGAGGCTTTAATTGGTCAGAATATCAGTATAATTTTTGACCACTAATCACGGGAAGTGAAGACAAACTGGTATATCGCATTTTCCTTCCTTTTTTTCTGTTGGATTCCACAGATGTCAGCAAAAAATTCAAGATGACTTCCATGTCTGGAGTGCATTTATAACTAAGTTTCAGATCAATTCAGTTTCAATTTTAAAAATAACCAGTGATTCACTATGCAGATCTTAGATGTATTTTTATCCTCCCAGGCATATGCCTTTGTCCCTTTGGTGCCCCTTCAAAAGCCACCCAGGGTTTGATCTCCTCAATAATGGCAGATTTATTGCTGTGATTACAAGGAATGGGGAAATCTGTCTGCTTCTCTTTCATATGAATGTGAGGGCCTAGATGTGGATTTTGATGGAGCTGGACAAATTATTTTACCTCCTAAAGACCTCTGGTGAGTGAGTTTGTGAGCAAAAGATACTAACTGTGTCTAAAGGCCTCTGAACTATGTCCATTTCTCTTAAAGTTATTTCAAAGGACATTCCTGGCAACCAGCTGATCTCGAAGCCTGCATTATCAATGGCCTGTGTAGGTGCCACAATTTAAATTGGCTCCCTGGCTTCTTGGAATGATAGTTAATATTTTCGAGGGATATATCTCAGTGCCAATGGACTACAGTTTGGAAATGGAAAATTACAGGCATATAGGTAAAAAAAAAATTCATTTTTATGGGAGGAAATGTGTTCTTTTAATATGCTGAGATTATTTTTAGATGTTAAGATGAGAGCATGACTCACCACCCTTCCATTTCATCCACCACTTGTGCCGGCCCCCACTCATCTTTCCTGACACATTGCGCTGATGAAGGGAGTGACAGCCTGTTCTCCACAGTGTGGTCATCACTGCGTGTTGCAGCTGCTTTGGGAGAATATGGGGTACTCTATTTCTTGAATGTAGATTTGAAGACTGAACTTTAGCATTCTGTGGGTCTGTCCACTCTGTGACCTCAAGTGTGTGCCATCACATAGGGCGTTCATTGGGAGTACTTCTCCCTAGTGGTTAACAATAATGATTCAGAATCTTAGAGATCTAGGTTCAAATCTTGCCCTTGCCTCGTAGAAGTTACTGACTCTAGGTGAGGTTTGTAACCACATCCAACTCTTTTCTCTGAGGCGATGAATACAAAGTTAATGGGGTTATTTGAAATATTAAATGAGATTATGATTACAAAGAATTTAGCACAGTGCTTCACAGAGTATGGCAACCATCACTCTCATAATAGTGAAAATCACTGTTGTGATCAAGATGATTCCAACCACAACCTCTCTTGTTTTCTCACCTGAAAATCGTAAATATACCACCCACTAGAATACCCTGAGGCTAAATTTCTACATCCTCATATGAACATGATGTGTTCCCAGGTGCTTTCCAGGTGCTTCCCAGGTGGCTCAGTGGTAAGGAATCTCCCTGCCAATGCAAGAGATGCAGAAGATATGGGTTCAATCCCTGGGTCGGGAAGATCCCCTGGAGAAGGAAATGGTGACCCACTCCAGTATTCTTGCCTGAAAAATCCCATGGACAGAGGAGCCTGGTGGGCTACAGTCCATGGGGTTGAAAAGAGCTGGACACGGTTGAGTGACTGAACTTTTTGAGAAGTGCTTTTCAAGAAGGAGCATGTGCTTTTCGAGAGAAACCTTAGAAAATTCAACTTGTTAGTGCTGTTACTGATATTTAAATCTGGGGGATGTTTGATATGTGATATTAAAACATTTCCTTTGCTGTTTATTTTTCTTATGCTTGAAGGCAATTATTTATTTGTAGTCAATTTTGTCAAGCCTTAGGCATGATTCATGTCATATTCCATCCTTGGCAAAGATAGCTGCTCCCCACACTCCCCAGTTCTATCTCTTTGCTGACCCACTGCTCATATTTTCTAAATTACCCTTTGTACCAGTTTATCTAGTATTCCTTTGCCTACCTTGTTTCTTCCAAAAGTAGTCTGAGAATAATTTCTTAGAATTCTTCCGCAATAGTCCTTAGAATAATGTCACTAACTGACCAGAAGGAATAGAATCACTATAAAATACTCTTTTTTAAAAAAAAATGAGGGTTAAGAATATTCATGTAAGACTTCTCCCCAGAGTCCTTGATTTTCATTGCTTGTATGGCTTGT
Organism: Capra hircus; assembly: GCF_001704415.2. Lineage (NCBI taxonomy): Eukaryota > Metazoa > Chordata > Mammalia > Artiodactyla > Bovidae > Capra > Capra hircus. The sequence goes on along the minus strand of NC_030822.1, from coordinate 23,171,895 downwards.
AGGTAGACACAAGTTAGAATTTCTTTATCAAGCCAGAAAAGGGATAAACAACGATTGCAGTAGAATTACGTGTGTGTGCTCAGTTGCTCAGTCATGTCCAACTCTTTGCGGCCCCAAGGACTGTGGCCCTCTGTCCATGGAATTTTCCAGATAAGAATAATGGAGCAGGTTGCCATTTTCTCTTCCAAGGGACCTTCCCAACCCAGGGATCAAACCTGTATCTCTTGTGTCTCCTGCATTGGCAGGCGGATTCTCTACTGCTAGCACCACCTGGGAAGCCCATTAGGATTATATCAAGTTATTATATTTCAGAAGGATTTAAACCATGATGCACAGTTCTTCCTGAGTCAGATACCATGCTTCATCATATAACCTTAAATATCATAAGATTTTAGAGGATGTTTCAGGAAAAAACATACCCATAGTGATTTGTCTAGTGATCCCTTCTTTTCTCACCTCCTTTTCTCTCTTGGCAAAGAGAAAAGAGACAAGAAAAAAGATTCTCAAAACTAGAAACATATTGAACATGAATCTGGCAAACTGCCCTCCTTCTAAGGGGAGGGTGAAAGTATCAGTTGACTGTTAGTGATTCAGAAATGAAATTTTGGTATATTTTAGACCATTTTAGAAGGAGGGATGGAAAATGTGAAGTTAAGGAGAAAAAAAATCACAGAAAAAGATTATTCTGGTTTCTACATTGGCATGGATATAGCTTTCTCACCGCCGCTCCTGGCACCCCCATTCCAGTCCCTCTCTAATCAATGCCTCAAACTGAATCTGTTTTTCTTCTAAATCATGGCTAGACTAGACACCCTAAACTTTTAGAAGTCCTAAATGGTAAAAACATGATAGTATCCACTGTCCAAGACCTGACATGTAGAATCCAAATTAAACATAATACTAAACCTTAAAATAGGAACATGAATTTAGCTTCCTTTCAGGATGAACTTTCTCATTGTGTCTGTCTTAATAATATGCTATGTATAGGCTTAATGTGAAACACCTGCATTGCCTTCAAGTATAACAGATAAGGAGTGACAGATTGTAAATAGTTGTAAGTAGACAGCTTTAGCTTTGGAGGGGGAGATGGCAGCTCACTCCAGTATTCTTGCCTAAAAAAATCCAATGGACAGAGGAGCTTGGTGGGCTACAGTCCATGGGGTTGCAAGAGTTGGACATGACTGAGTGATGAGCACACACGCAGACAACTTTAGGATAATCCTCTGCTTTTGATTGATAAGCCTGGAGCAACTTCCCTAAGCCTCGCCTCAGGTTTTTATAAGGGACATGTAGATAATCATACATATAACATAGAGTTTTCTAGAGAATTAGCTCAGATAATGCTCGATAAATGTCACTGCTTGTATCCAAATTATTTGACTTCTAAACTCTTAAATGAGTAATCATGAGCAATGGTGTCATATATCTGATCAACCCATATTTCTCCTTTAAAAAAATGAAAATGAGTATCAGCAAAGTGGGAGTAATTTTGATATTGTAGACAGAGTAATATTATAGACTGGTAAAGAGAAAGTACATACAATTTTTTTTTTTAAGTCTGACATATGACAGACATGCAGTAAGTCTTGATTCTCTTTTACTTGCCAACCTTACCGGTATCAGTGCTTAGCAGTGGCTTTATTTATTTATTTGTCTGAAAGTGTACAAATCTGTGTGAGAGTTGTTAAGGAGAGGAGATGGAGAGAAGGACACAGAAGTCGAGAAATTCTTTTTCTTCACTTTGCTTCAATTCACCCTGGTGATTCAGAGCTACTTTACCTGAGAGAGGTTACAGCAAATCATCATGGGTATAGCTTGAGCTCTTACTCTGCTTCATTATGATTTTATAGAATTTTAAGTAGAGAAATAGTTTCATGATAGTATAGACCATTAAATCTGGGACTGGTTAGCAAAATAGGAAGGTCTGAAAAGAACAATTTTCTCTTTGAGTTGAAATTAAACACCTACCCCATCAGCAGTGGCACTATGGTGTAAACTGTAGGAAATCAGAAAATTTAGATGAAATAAGGATTTGACAGCACAAATGAATTGTCTCAACTTTTTCTTATTTTCTTGATGCTTGCTTTGTTTTATATGGATTACTAGTAGCTTTGCTGGGTTATTGATAGAAACTTGCTAAAATCAGAAAAAAAATTAAGGTCTAATAAATATTTTCAAAGTGCTCAACTAAATATCTAATATTCATAACAGGACATTCACTATGAAAGTTAGCCATATTTTGATGGGAGGCCCACACGCTTGCCATGATTAAACTAAGTATGTTGTTATAAAGGCAAATCTCAACTATTGTTATCTTCAAAATGTTTTCTGTAACTAACTTTTATAACAAACTTACCAATTGATAGATTTTATTCTAAAAACTCTATGTTTAGAACATTTATTATTTAATATAACATGTAAACTTCTTTAATGCTTAGTAAAACTTGCCTAGTATGTACTATTTCATACATGAGAAAATTATGGCACATAATCTTTTTTAAGTTTATCAAATGTTTGGGGCCAAAGTACAAAAATCCAGTGCCTATTTGTAATTATTTTGTTTTATTTCCTCCCTACAGAACAGACATGGGGGAAAAAAAGTTTATTTTTCCAACCCCATTTGGACTTCAGAGCCAATAACTACGTCTTAACTTGTAAGGGGAAAACCAATGTGATTTCCCAATTAAAATTATAATTGTTCAGGCAATAAAGAAATAGACAAGCTACTTGAAATAATACTTTAAAAACACTGGACATGAAGGGATGAAGGACAGTAAACCTTAAGAGATGGTTAATAAATAAAATGAGCCGAATGATTTCCCCAGATTGCTAATTTAAGAAAGTGTCAGAGCCCTCATACATGGAAGAGAAAACTATATGGGACCTCAGTTAATGAGCTAAGGAAACAAATCTGAGAGTCTAGGCAACCAGAGGCATCCAGAGTGCAGGATAGATGACCAGCGAGAACAGGTGGAGGGAGCTCCTGAGGCCTGCACAGGGTTTCCCTCAAGCGCTCGGTTGCACATGCATGTGAGAAAACGCCCCAAGAAACAACTACTGAGAACGGTTAGGAGTAACAGTGTCTGGCATTTACACCGGACCAAGAATAGCACCTGTTTGCATTAGGCGTATTGAAAAATCTCATGAATCATAGAGAACTGGGCAGATCTTGCCTCACTAGTCAGAAATAGTTATTTTTAGGATAAGTATTTTTCCACAAGCAACTAACACTCATTAAGCAAAACATGAAGGAATCAAACTATTCCTAATTAATTGCATCCCAGAACAAAGTTCAAAAGTATTTTTATGAATACCCCACACCCAGTAATACCCAGCATCCAATAAAGTGAAATTTGTAACATCTAACATGCAAAGATTACCTGATAGGTAAGAAAATGTTACACACAATGAGGAGAAAAGTAATCAATTGAAACCATTCCCAGTCTACGTCGTGTGTTAGAATTAGCAGACTAGGACCTTGAAAACCATTATTATAGATGTATTCTATAGGTTTAAAAAGTTAAACAGAGCTATGGTTGCTGTTGTTTAGTCACTAAGCTGGGTTCTATTCTTTGCAAATCCATGGACTGTAACCTGCCAGGCTCCTCTGTCCATGGGAATCTCCAGGCAATAATACAGGAATGGGTTGCCATTTCCTTCTTCAGGGATCTTCCTGACCCAAGGATGGAAGCCATGGTTCCCACGTTGGCAGGAGGATTCTTCACCACTGAGCCATCAGGGAAGCCCAAATAGAACTATAAGTGTTATAGACAAAGTTCCAGGACAAACTTTGTAAGATGAGAGCTACAGTGTGTGGGTTGAAATATATACAATACATGCATGGGTGCAATTAATAGCATATTACACAGTGCAAAAGAAAAAAAAAGTGAATTTAAAGACATAATAATAGAAACAAAATAAAATACAGAGAGAGAAAAAGAAAACTGAAGAGAGCATTACTGAGCTGTGAGATAACTTCAAATGACCTAATGTATATTTGGAATCCCTTAAAGAGTGAGACAGAGAAGGCAATGGCACCCCACTCCAGTACTCTTGCCTGGAAAATCCCATGGACAGAGGAACCTGATAGGCTGCAGTCCACGGGGTTGCAAAGAGTCAGACATAACTAAACGACTTGACTTTCACTTTTCACTTTCATGCATTGGAGAAGGAAATGGCAACCCATTCCAGTGTTCTTGTCTGGAGAATCCCAGGGATTGGGGAGCCTGGTGGGCTGCCGTCTATGGGGTTACACAGAGTCAGACACAACTGAAGTGGCAGCAGCAGCAGCAGCAAAGAGTGAGAAGGACAAATATATTTGGAAAAGTTGGTCTAGAAAAATTTTCCAAGAAACTTAATAATCTCCAGGCACAAAAAACATGAAGAAAACTATACCAAGATACACAATACTAAATTAACACTAGTGATAAAAAGAAAATCCTTAAAGCAAACATGAAAAACTAATAAATACAAAATGTCAGAAATAAGTATGATGGCAGATTTCTTATCAAAATCAATGCAATCAAAAAACAGTGAGTAACATCTTTAATGAACTAATGTACTGAGGGATAAAAGCTGGTAAACATGAATTTCATATCCAATAAAAATATTTTTTACATATAAAAATGAAATAGATGATCCAGTTCATTGCCAGAAGACCTTCACTACAGGAAATGTTGAAGAAAGTTTTTCTTTATTGACTGAGCTATGAGGGAAGTCCATAGCTTAGTTCATATACATAGTTTTATATATATGTTTGTCAATATAGGATAAGTCACATAAGTCAATAAAGGATCTGCCTGCAATGCAGGAGACCCAGGTTCAATCCCCGCATTGGAAAGACCCTCTGGAGAAGGAAATGGCAACCCATTCCAGTATTCTCACCTGGAGAATCCCATGGACAGAGGAGCTTGGCAGGCTGCAGTCCATGGGGTCGCTAGAGTTGGAAACGACGCAGCATCTAAACCACCACCAATATTTGTAGTCATGTATAAAACTTGCGATTTCATAGACACAAACAGTTTTGGGGTGAATTCGCAAGACAGTATTCATAATTATGCATCTGGGGAGGGGACTTGGAGGTCTCAGTATTGTTGTTGTTCAGCCGCTCAGTTGCATCTGACTGTTTGCGACCCCGTGGACACCAGGCTTCTCTGTCCTTCACTATCTCCCATAGTTTGCTCAGACAGATGTCCACTGAGTCAATGATGCCATCCAACCATCTCATCCTCTGTTGCCCCCTTCTCCTCCTGCCCTCAATCTTTCCCATCATCAGGATCTTTTCCAAGGTCTAGGTCTTAGAATTACTATTCTTTGTCCAAGAACTTTTATACTATTTGAGTGTTTTGAGCTCTTGAGCTATGGTTAATCCAAACTGAAATGTGCTGCAAACATAAAATACACGCAGGGTTTTGAATATTCAGTATGAAAAAATAAGAAAAGGTAAAATATTACTACATATTGTAATGATTATATGCTGAAATGATAATATTGTAGATATATTAATAAAATACACTTACTAAAATTAAAAATTCATAACTGTAACGTGTTGGGTATATATTCAGAATGAATATTTTGTCTATGGAATAATATTTCAGTATTTCTGCATAGCAATATTTCTTAGAACACGCCTTGAAAATGTCTTAATGTTACCTTCTTCACTTTAAAGATTACAAGATAGAGATGGAAAAGCTTTAAGAAAATTTTTAAAATTTCATAGTGAATGAAATTTAACTTTATGAGTTAATTTTTTCAGTTGGTAAAATATATGAGCAATTACATTTTCTTAGACATATAGATGAAACTGAAATATTAAACACTGAATCCAGTTCATTACTCTAACATTTAAAGGAAGCTTTTTAACGTCATTTGTACAGAGAGATCTTTCTTTATCTGAAACTAGGTTAGTTGACAATGGTATGTGCAAAAAATATGTCTGGAGATCTCTTAATTCTTCTCATAATTTCAATAAAATATATTTGTGTTTAAACCAAGCACCAAGAGAGTAATGTCTTTCTATCTTGTCTACTATTTTACATCCAGTCAGTCATAAGGGGATCAGGAAACTTAGGAATTCTTTATTTTAAAAAATATAATACATCTCTTTGCAATGCTCCAATGTATTAATTACTCATTTATTTATTTTACAAATAATTTATTGATATACCTTCATAAAAGTGTGCTAGAAAACATATTCATTGCTCATGGACTTGTGTTCTTGTGTAAAACCTAAATCGTCATAGGTTTTTTCATTATTTACAGAGCTAGAAAATAATTATACTTTCCTCACCTTGCACCTGAGGTTAACGCTACCTTCTTTTATTGCTAAACACTTAAAAATATTTACATTTCAGATACTTTCAAACCCTTTTGTCATAGTGCTATGTTGACATTAGCAGGACTATTTGATGCTGATGCATATTTCATCCTCTTTTGTGGGTGGTATGGTATTAAAGATGAGCTAGTACTTGTCATTGGCTCAGCAGTAAAGAATCTGCCTGCAGTGCAGGAGCCATAGGAACTGAGAGTTCAGTCCCTGAGAGAGGAAGATCCCTTATAGGAAGGCATGGCAACCCACTCCAGTATTCTTGCCTGGAGAATTTCATGGACAGGGGAGCCTGGCAGGCTACAGTCCATAGGGTCACAAGTAGTCCCACCGGACTGAAGCAAATTAGCACAGCACTTATCGTGCAGATGAAGAAATATAAATATTCTGTAACTCTGAAGTGTAAAGATTGATAGATGGGTAATTTCTCAGTGAGCCAAGAAGGATATTCTACAACCTGTGTAAATCTGAGGTCATTAAACTTTTAAGGCAATATGAAATAAATCAGTGCCTTAAAGATAGCTATAATGATTTGTTATAGAATTGACAATAGCATGGTATTTTATAATTTTATAAGAGCAAGCTAAGCTCTGTATCTCATTGGTGATACAAGTGAGCAGCTTTGCTTCTCCTTCTCATGCTGATATTTAGATCTCATTTGAGATGAGGCAAATCAAGTTCTTCCTTTCCCCAGCATGTTATTGAAAATGTATAAATATACACATTTTACTCATCAATTTTAATTCTTTGAGTAATGCTGTGTGCTCTGTTTAGTCACTCAGTCATGTCCAACTCTTTACAATGCCATGGACTGTAGCCCACCAGGCTTCTCTGCCCATGGGAATTCTCCAGGCAAGAGTACTGGAGCGGATTGCCATGCCCTCTTCCAGGGGATCTTCCCAACCCAGAGACTGAACCTGCGTCTCTTGTGTCTCCTGCACTGATAGGCAGATTCTTTACAGTCTGAGCCACTGTGGAAGCCCTCTTTGAGTAATAAGTGAAGTGAATTAAAATGAAAATGTAAAAAGATATCATGGATTTTAAAAATCAAGCAGAAAGCATCTCCCATGGACAGATTCAGAAGGCTTTAGGACTCAAAGGACTTGCTTATGCAATTCAATGTAAACCTCTTGGCAAGACTGACTCTTGGGGAATCATTTCTTCAAAAGGAAGATCTTAGCTGTATTTATGTATCTTCTCCTAGAATGTATGCCTTACAATACTGATGCAGTGCAGCCTCTGATCTTTGCTACTTGATTGATGAACACGCACACACACACATATAAGGATAGCAGCCATATAAAATCTGATAAAGATACTTTTGGAGAGATTTGTGGAATAAATTTCAGAAGTATGAGAATCATTATTCTCAGTTTTAAATATGATCTACATAACATGGAAGCAACCAGTGAAAAAATATTCAGTTAATGAATGCTATATTTTCACATATAATAAAAAACAAATGGTTTTGCTTTTTTTCCTGAACTGAGTTAATATTTTAATATCTTATTACAGATGATGAAAGCTTTAAGGAAGTTGCTGTATTTGCCTCTGGAAACTTATTACTTCTGCTTCCTGAAATTTCTTTAGTGATAGGACTACAGCTGAATAGAAAGATCAAAGGGACTTGTAATAGAAAACCTGGGTTCAATGTTAGTATTTTCATTTATTAGCTCTGCAAACTTTTATAATTTTAAAGAAATACATTTAGACATGATCAGTGTCTCTTTATATACCATGATGTACTTTCTCCAGAGAGAAAATAATCACTCTCTTGAAGCAGTGTGGTATTCATGGAGATTCTCATAAATTTGTACACACTCTGTCACTCTCTTGATCAGTATTCTTTTCCAAACTTTTTTTTTCCATAAATGGTCTTAAATTATATGAATCATTTCACATTTTATTCTTATTATTTATATCATGACATTTTTCCAATTTAAAATTTTCAATTTAGCAGTTGTATTTGGTATTACTGGTTTTATAGCTGTTTGAAAGACAAATTTGTAGATCCTTACCCTGCCTTTGCTTTGTAAGATGACTGCTTGCCTCTGTCCCAGTTAATGTCTAGAGATTTACTATCTTGAAAGCGTAATTCAGAGCGTCTGTGAACTGATGATGCCAGGCACAGCTGAGATCAGGAGACACTCCCTGAGAAAGAGAAAGATGAGGAAATATATATACTGAAAGTAAAAATAGAGACCATTAAATCTACACCCCTGTCTGACCTCCTTCCTACATTTTGGGAATCACATTCTTTCTCCAAAATTATGGATATTAGAGAACTCTTCTGAGGATGTCTGACTAACTCAAGAAAACATGACGCATCCATACCATGCTATAAAGCACAAAGCTTTTAAAATTGCCAAAATTTGAGCTAAATTTTTAAAAGATGAAAAAGGGAAAAGAAAAGAAAACCCAAAATGTAAATAGGTGCCGTAGAGAAAGAGAACAAAAGAGAAATCATCGAAGAAACAATATAAAGAATTTTCACTGAATTTCACACTTGAAATTGTCAAATTGAAAAGGTAGATTGGATTAGATTCATTATTATTTAACATATTGAGAACAATGTTCTTGATTATTCTTATTCTTGAAATAATTAATATCACATCCTGTGCTCAGGCATGCTCAGTTGTGTCCAACTTTTTGCGACCCTATGTACTGTAGCCTTGCCAGGTACCTCTGTCCATGGGATTTCTCAGGCAAGAACACTGGAGTGAGTTGCCATTTCTTTCTCCAGGGGATCTTCCTGACCCGGGTACCAAACCCATGTCTCCTGTGTCTCTTGCATTGCAAGCAGATTCTTTACCACTTGAGTCACCAAGGAATTAATATCATATATATGTCAATTATTTGAACTGGTCTGTTCTGGAAGGACTGATGCTGAGACTAAAACTCCAATACTTTGGCCACCTCATGTGAAGAGTTGACTCACTGGAAAGACCCTGATGCTGGGAGGGATTGGGGGCAGGAGGAGAAGGGGACGACAGAGGATGAGATGGCTGGAATGCATCACCGACTCGATACATATGAGTCTGAGTGAACTCCGGGAGTTGGTGATGGACAGAGAGGCCTGGCGTGCTGCGATTCATGGGGTTGCAAAGAGTCGAACACGACCGAGTGACTAAACTGAACTGTAGCTGCAATACAGTCACACATACAAACACAGACAATAATGAGAGTGTTTTCATGGGACAAATTTTTTTAAATGACATTTATTGCTGCTAAAAATACTTCATAAAAATTGTGTTTGCTAATCATTTATTATTGTTAAAATGGGAAAGCTTTTGTTTTTGCATATTGATCTTGTAATGAAACAAACAACCTTGCTTAATTTTTGCTTATTTTTAATGTTTGTATAGATTTTTCCAAATCTGCTCTGCCGAAAATTAAACTGTCCATGAATAAAGACAATTATTATTATTATTTTTTGCTATCTGCACAGGCTAGATTTTCCAGTGAAATGTTGACGATGATATTTTCAGTGAATTCTATGAATTTAATTCAGCATATTAAGTAAAACTTTCTTATTTCTAGTTTGCTAAGAATTTTTCTTTCATGATTGAGTATTGAACTTTGCACTTCTTTTTATCTATTAATGTGGCTAATTGCATTAATAAGTTTTGGGTCATGCGGTGAATTTTTTAAAATGTATATTTGTGAATTTACTTTTTAATACTTGAAGGTTTTATGTATAGGTTTATAAATAAGATTTGTCTATAGTTTTATTTTCTTGCACAGTCATTTTTGGGCTTTGTCACTAAGGTCCTACACACTAAACTCAAAATAAATTTGAAAATCTTCATTTTTTTCCTATTTTCTTGAACATGTTATATAAAATAGAAATTATTTTATGTTTGCTGAATATTTGGAAAAAACTCCTAACATCAGGATATGATGTTTATTCTGTAGATATATTTTTTAATATAAAGCCTATTTATTTATTCATGGTAAACTTATCCAATTGTTTCCACATTAAATTGAAACACTGAATTGAAGTTTCATTTTAATCATTATTACCTGGGAATTGTGAGGATTTCCTTTTCTTTTTTAAATATTTTTCCCTGCTGAATGTTCAAATCTAATTCAATTAATTAACTTTCAAATGAAACCGATTCAGTGCATATCACTTACTCCCATCATGATCTTTGAGGGGATTGCTACAGTTACTGGTTTTCTTGTGTGTCTGTGTGGTCAGTCATGTCCAACTCTTTGCAAGCCCATGATGTATAGCCCTCTAAGCTCCTCTATCCATGGGACTGTCCAGACAAGAATTAGAGTATTTTAAGCCAAACTCTTTTAAATGTAAAAGGATAGAACAATGAAGTTGTTATCTTTTCACTGGAATTAAGACACTGCCTTGTCCTCAAGAATCAGAGGCCTTAAGACAAAGCAAATGCAGATATCAGTTCAGTTCGGTTCAGTCGCTCAGTCATGTCCAACTCTTTGCAACCCCATGAATTGCAGCACGCCAGGCCTCCCTGTCCATCACCAACTCCTGGAGTTGACCCAAACTCATGTTCATTGAGTCGGTGATGCCATCCAGCCATTTCATCCTCTGTCGTCGCCTTCTCCTTCTGCCCCCAATCCCTCCCAGCATCAGGGTCTTTTCCCATGAGTCAACTCTTCACGTGAGGTGGCCAAAATATTGGAGTTTCAGCTTTAGCATCATTCCTTCCAATGAACATCCAGGACTGATCTCCTTTAGAATGGACTGGTTGGATCTCCTTGCAGTCCAAGGGACTCTCAAGAGTCTTCTCCAACACCACAGCTCAAGAGCATCAATTCTTCAGTGCCCAGCTTTCTTCACAGTCCAACTCTCACATCCATACATGACCACAGGAAAAACCATAGCCTTGACTAGACGGACCTTTGTTGACAAAGTAATGTCTCTGCTTTTTAGTATGCTATCTAAGTTGGTCATAACTTTCCTTCCAAGGAGTAAGTGTCTTTTAATTTCATGGCTGCAATCACCATCCCCAGTGATTTTGGAGCCCCCCAAAATAAGGTCTGACACTGTTTCCACTGTTTCCCAATCTATTTCCCATGAAGTGATGGGACCCGATGCCATGATCTTCGTTTTCTGAATGCTGAGCTTTAAGCCAACTTTTTCATTCTCCTCTTTCACTTTCATTGAGAGGCTTTTGAGTTCCTCTTCACTTTCTGCCATAAGGGTGGTGCCATCTGCATATCTGAGGTTATTGATATTTCTCCTGGCAATCTTTATTCCAGCTTGTGCTTCTTCCAGCCCAGCGTTTCTCATGATTTTGTACTCTGCATAGAAGTTAAATAAGCAGGCTGACAATATACAGCCTTGATGTATTCCTTTTCCTATTTGAAACAGACTGGTTCCAAATGCAGATATAAAACACGTCAGAACAGGATAAAATCCCATGGAGAAGTTGAAACACATTTCTGTGTCCTTGTTTTGGGGTTGGAATCTTATGGAAAAGATTACGAAAATCATATTATGGAAAATCATCTTATGGAAAAACCCGAATGAAGTTTTTGGCCCGCTCAGTATGATCGGATTCCTGCCCTGTGATCTCTCCTAGTTCACTTAAGTTCCGACTTTTTAATGTCTTGCTTAACTATGCTCTGACCAGTCTGAACTTTCTTCTGAACTTCAAACATTCTAAAGTGATTTGCATGTTAAGTTCTTCTTCCTTCCTACTCTCAGTGAGAAGTTCATCTCCTCAGATCCCAAATGCCAACTCCTTTCTCATCGGCTGAAATATAACTCAGAGGATTTTTATCTACCCCCTAGTTAAAGAAGCCTCTACACATAGCCATTCACTAGCACCCTGTTTTATTTTCTTCAAAACTCTGATCTGAAGTTACCTATTTGCTTATTTGTTCATGTAATTATTGTTTTTATACTCTCACTAGAATATAAGTGCTATGAAAGGAGTGTCTCTTTCATTCCTGCATCTGTGCCACCTCTAAAAGCACCTTGCAAAAATTATGCTGTTTCACGAATATTTATTCAACAAAAATTAACTTTGCACTTTCTCTACTTCTGAGCCTTTGCTGGATGTTGAATTCTTTTTAAAAAATCTTTAAATGGTTTTTATCTCAATTGTTTCAGGTGTTCTCTACCTTTTCTTTTTTAAATTGAAGTGTAATTGATTTAGAGTGTCCTCTTAACTTCAAGCATACAGCACAGCATATGTTCTTTTACAGATTATTTTCCCTTATAGATTATTATGAAATATTGAGTATAGGTCACTGTGCTATACAGTAGGTCCTTGTTGGTTATTTATTGTGTATATAGTAATGTGTATTTCATAATTTATTGGGTATATAATAATCTCAACCTCCTAATTTATCCCTCCCCTACCCTTTCCCCTTTGGTAACTGTAAGTTTATTTTCTATATCTGTGAGTCTTGTTCTGTTTTGTGAATAAGTTTGTGTCTTTTTTAAGGTACTATATAAAAACAATATCATATATTTGCCTTTGCCTGGCTTAGTTCACTTAGTATGATAATCTCTAGGTCCATCCATGTTGCTGCAAAGAGCAGTATTTCATCCTTTTTTATGGCTAAGTTGTATTCCACCTTATATATGTACCACATCTTTATCCATTCATCAGTTGATGGACCTTTTAAGTTGTTTCCATGTCTTAGCTATTGTGAATAATGCTGCTATGAACATAGGAGTGCATGTATCCTTTTGAATTAAAGTTGTCTCCACATATATGCCCAGAAGTGGGATTGCCAGGTCATATGGTAACACTATGCTTACTTTTTTAAAGAAAACTCCATATTGTTGTCCATATTGGCTGTACCAATTTACGTTCCCAATAGTATAGGAAGGTTCCTTGTTCTCTGTACCCTCTCCAGTATTATTATTTGAAATTCTTTAAATTAATATTGGAAGATGCATACTCTTCATTTTAGAGACAATAGTAAAATAGGGATCAAGCATTTGGCAATAATACTCTAAATAGCCTCAGAGAGTTCATAATTATAGTACAGGATACAACAGAAGAATTTCACATAAAAAACAGCAAGAAATATTTTGAATTGCAAAATAGAATAAAGGCAAAATTTTCCAGTCTTTAAATTCCATTTGGGTGGTCTTCAAATTTGGCAATTTTTCTGAAAATCAAATTACCTGAGAAATAACTGTCAATTTTTAATATGTACTGTTTTCAGAAGGTACACTCTATAGCTATAGATAGAAAATCATGTTGTACATTATATTTACAGCGAAACAACCTCTAAAAGGAATGTTTCTGGGGTCAGGTACACAGCAGCATTTCATATCAAGTCCTTCACACATAGTGCGTTCTGTTATAGTTATCGTTGATGCCGGATGATCTCCTCTGTAAAGGATATTCATCTAGACTCCACTGTATTTTCCTGCTCTACGTGTAATAAAACTGATTGGCAAAGTAGCATGAAGACTGTGTTTATTATTAGATGTTTTTGACCCCATTTCTGCCCTGTAGCACTAATGGTGCTAGACTATGTTGAGACCAATATGATTTCTTTATTGTTATGGCTCAAACAATACAGACAGATGAAGTGGCCATGCTATATACATCATCATCATCATTATCACATGTATGAGGAATTGCTCAAAAAGAACACAGATGACAAAAATCAGGGCATGTGTGTATATACACACACACACACACACACACATATATATATTGTTGTTCAGTTGCTAAGTTGTGTCTGACTCTTTGTGACTCCATGGACTGCAGCATGCCAGGCTTCCCCTGTCCTTTGCTATCTCCCGGAGTTTGCTCAGATTCATGATATTTAAATGTTTACTGATTATATCTATCTATCTATATATATGTATGTATTTTCATATATTTACTTTATATATAAAAAGAACTCAACTTCTCCATGCAAAATCAAGTACAAAGCATGATACATTTTATTTGTACTCATATTCACATCCAGATATTCCCCAGCTTACGAGAGTGAAGAAATCCATTCCAGTATAATCGAGAACTGTCTTCCCACCCTGGGGAAGCACTCAGTAGAAAGTCGGCAGCTCTTAGGATGGATTCTGACTGCTCTCGCCCAGCTTTGCCGTCCTGTCATCCAGCCACACGTGCTCCTGATCCAAATCACCATGCATATGCATCGCCATATGTCTCCTCCTTGTGGGCCTCCTTAGGCTCATCATCTGGTCCAATATCAACATTCCCATCCTTTTCCTTCAATTCCACACGTTACATTTCACTCATTACACCTCTAACCGCACCTCAGGAAAACTGTCATTTTTGAGAGTGAATGGTGTTGCCTGGGACGTGTGAAGGTTGTCATAGTCTGACCATCTATGCTAGAACGCTGTTTCTGACTGCCTTCTCCTCTCATCTGTCATCACAGAAAAACCATTGTTTTTCTCTGCTTTTTAAGTTGGAGAGTAGGCTGAAGTTCTTTGCCATCCTCCCGTTCTCAAGTGAATTAAGGTTCTCGGAATAACTCTGAGGGGAACTGAGTTTTGCATGTGTTTCTAGCAGCTTTGTCTGCAGTGGAGGTGATCTAAACTGTGAGGATACCCAAGGGAGCTTTGGCGACAAATGCCATCTGACTCGTCATCACCCATGAAATTTAAGTGTGAAGTGGTGGGGGTGGGGTCCAGTGAGAAGGGAGCAAAACAGACTAGAAATATGGAGATAGTGGTGTCTCTTTCTCTGCATGTCAACAGAGAAACTAAACAAACATGTAAATAATAAACAGTTCTTTTTAAGTAAAATCTCCTGAGAAACTCAGTTGCCCAGAAAAGCAAAATGCTGTGTATATTTAGAGAGAAGGAAAAAAAAAAAAAAAGAACTTCAGAAAAGGAAACTAAATGTCAAGAAATGGCTCACATTTCCTACATCAAATTTCTTAGTTAATTAATTCTACTTTTAGGTCCAGATCCATAATTTACAAGGCCCAGTGCAAAAGGAAAATGTGAGTTTCCTTGTACAAAACACAGGAAAAAAAATTATGTTAAATATACTAAAAATGTTTATTTCTTCCGTTATTTCATGTGATCCTAAGTGAACAAAATTAAAATTTTAAACTATTAGCATGGATTTTACCATTCATCTTAATATTGTCCAATGCCAGTTTTAAATATAATAACACAAGCATAACTCTTATGTGGACTTTCTGAAGTTATATAATTTGCCTTTTGTAGCTCACACATTCATAAGTGTTTTGCTCTTACCAGAACAATAGAAACATTTCACAAAACTAACTCAACTTTTACATTTTATTCCTTGATACAATTTCTGGATTCCCTGATACTCATCTACCAGTATTCTCTATCTTTGGATTGTTGGTAAGTAAGGAAAGACATGAGGGAAAAGAACTAGGATTACTCTCAATTTCCCTTTCCCAGCCTTAAGTGCAAATAATATGAGTAAGAAGAATGAGATAGGGTCACTTGATCGCTCTTATTTCTTAAGAATGCCATTTTCTATTTTTTTTACATTTGAAACAAGTTCTGGTGCAAATGAGGTGTGGCTTCTTAGGGCTGTCAGCACACCCACTTATTCTTTTCTAAGCTTAATGGGTTTAATTTTTACTTATGTGAGTCTCAGTGAACTACCACACATTTGGAATCTATTGGAATTCTGTCCTCATGGGGCATCATGAATGCTATATGCAAATAGGATGGGAAGGAACAGGGAACCCACAGATTACATGAATCTTCTCTGCTCTATTGTCCCATTGTATTCCACTTCCAAAGTTCAAGTTCAAAGATAAAATCATTAAGAATTGCAAGATGGTGGCAACAGAGCGTTAAACTAAGTACATTAAACTAAGTGCATTAAACTAAGTACAAAGCCCTTCTGATTTCAAGGCCCTGTGTACACAATGGTACTCAATTTTTTGTACTCAATTATTTGTGTACACCACACAAATAAAGGTGACCCCTCCTACTTGTTGCCTTAGTAACTAGGAATCTATTTGAGGACCCAAAGTTGTGTATTATGTTCACCTTTGTATTCCATCATTCCTGAATATATACTGAAACTATGAGTAGAAACTCTTCAGTCTAGTTACTTGAAGACAAAGGAATTCCATGGGAAAAAAATAATTGAGAATAAATTAATTCAGATAAATTTTGCTCAAACAATTGTTGAAGTAGGGTACCCAGTATCAATGGACTTATCCTAAGGCATGAGTAAAAGTTGATAGGTTGATACATTAAACAGTGAGCACAGATCAGTTGAAGGATGTCTTTATACAACATTCCTTTCACTTTAGAAGTGAAAGTTTCCATTATCTATCACCGGTGTAAGGAAGAGTAGTCCCACACCAGGAGAAAGAATATTGAAGGTCTTGCAGTATTAACATTAGAGTATGAAATTCATGCAGTGAGAGCCTCTAACCAAGAAAAGAAACTTAATAATATTTCAGGCTCTAAATGACATCAATGCTTTTAATAAAATTTGTCAATAGGAATAATACAGTTTGTCAATAGGGATAATAGTAATGATGATAAATGATAATTATGGCTGATATTAGAGCAGAAATCTTAAATTCTGTGTCATAGACTGCTAAAAGTATAAATTATCTGATAGAATCCTCACAATAAATGTATAGGAGAGAGTAAATTTATTAAAATCTCATTTAAAACATGATAAATATGAGATACAGAGAGTTAATTATCTCGTCTAAGGTCAGGCCAAGGTTAGGATGTGGAGGCAAGGTTTGAAAGCAGAAACCATGGATGCATGAATGACTTACGCATGAGTGACTCCAGGGATTTCTACACCACCTAAGTGTGATGTTTCTCTTAAGAACTGTACCACACCCTTTCCCCAGACATGGTGGAATCCCATAGCCAGGTATATAAGGCATTTTAGTTCATTTCACGAAGAATATATATATGGTTCGATCAGGTAGGCTAATCTCCTCTAAAATTAGCTACAAGTGTTTTTCAAACTTTTTTGACTCAGATATATAGTATATTTTACATTAGTATCAAGTATTCATACACAAGTATATGTACACTTCTCTGCTAGCTCAGTGGTAAAGAATCCACCTGCAATGCAGGAGCCACAGGAGACCCAGGTTCAATCCCTGGGTCAGAAAGATCCTCTGGAGAAGGAATGGCAACACACTCCAGCATTCTTACCTTGAGAATTCCATGGACAAAGGAGCCTGGCAGGCTACAGTCCATGGGATTGCAAAACGTCAGACACGACAGAGTGAATGAACTGAACTGATTTTATATGTGTGTGTATATATTTTATATATATATATATATATATATATATATATATCAGCAGTCCAGTCTTCCCTGCCATTCACCAACTCGTGGAGGTTGCTCAAACTCATGTCCATTCAGTCGGTGATGCTATCCAACCATCTCATCCTCTGTCATCCCCTTCTCCCGCCTTCAATCTTTCCTAGCATCTGGGTTTATGTATCTATTTTAAGCATACATGCACACTTAATCAAAAAGTCACGTCTGACTCTTTTGTAACCCCTATGGACTGTAGACCACCAGGCTTCTCTGTCCATGGGATTTCCCAGGCAAGAATACTGGAGTGGGTTACCATTTACTTCTCCAGGGGATCTTCCCAACCCAGGGATCGAACTTGCGTATCTTGCATTGCAGGCAGAATCTTTACCACCAAGCCACCAGGGATGCCCAAGCATCTGTTATATGCCTTACTGTCTTATCTGTTCTATTTTTCATTTCTAAAAAATGCAAAGTACCCAAATCACTCAGTAAATTGAGTAACAAATTCATGGTAACTTGAAAAAAAATTACTAGCTGGTACAAACCTGTCTCCCAGGATTTTGGAATTGTGACTGAGAGCTTAACTGGGATGGCTAATTAAGTTTTATGTGACTCTGACATGTGAATTTGATTTATTGTTGTTGAGGAGTAGCCATATCCTATCACCTTTACCTAACAAGCCAAAATAAGCAATTCATACTTACATTCATAGAAGGCTGATGTGAGAGGGAGGGAGAGAGAAAGAGAGAAAGAAAGAATAGAGGAGACAGAATTTTCAGAAAGAAATAGATAAATATAGAAGCAGATGAGAAAATTACCCAGCGTTTGGTTCTCTCTCTTCCTGAAGACTGGTTATATTTCTGTCTTTAAATTTTACTGAGACTCTTCTAGTTTAATTGGGGTCTACTTTTGTTGGGTTGTTGGATTTACAACAGGTAGAGAATCTCTGGTTGCAAGAGCATGGAAAACCCATCAAAATTGCCCACAAATAGCTGGGAGGAATTTGACAAGGAAAAAAATCTCTCTACCCCTATACTTGCTGTGTTTGCAGAAGGTAAAGAGGAAGAGAATGAGTTATAGTACTTAATTCTGACCTCTGATTAGTCCAGCCAGTTACTAACTTGCTCTTGGCATTACAGAAGTGGAAAGACTAAACTCCAGGCTGATGAGATTTAGTTCTCTGACTCTGTCTGGATTTTGTTAAGTCATCATCTCTTCCATCTATAGATAAAACCGGAGAAGTAAATATTTCCCAAATATAGAAAAACTCCACTTACCCAGAGGACAAGATTATAACAGTTTTGATAAACTGGAAACTGGAACGTATTCCACAGTCAGAAATATGTGAATACTGCAAAAACTAATAATCTAAAGCCTTGAGTAAATATCATTTTAACTTTTTTTTTCCTTTTTACTGTTGATTCTCACAGGAAAGCCTAGAAAGAATACATTTGAGAAATCCTTATGAACCCCATAGTATGATTAGCTCTCTTTGACTGTAAATTCAGTGTTGTAAGAACTGTCAATTCTGTTTTTGTCCCCGTCTTCTCTACAGCAGGGAGAAGACATTGCCCATTGTTTCAGTGACACTTGTAAGTTCCATAGTTAACAAGTGACTTATCCTGTGGGATGAATGAATACTTTAACTAATCTTGAGTGACTGAGGTAATTCCAAATACCATTTACTAGCATTAACTTCTAATCACCACACACTCATGCCCCAAAGCAATGATCTCTTATATCTGTAGAATGATAGTAGAAGAAGCTGGCACAATTAAGAATCCAACTATATGTTATCCTCAATTAAATTCATGAGAATGGAGCAGGTTTGAGAAGCTTCTAACTATCTCTAAACCTTTCTCTAGTTCATAGACTTCAGTGCTTATATAGCAGAAAAGCTCACATGCAACTCAGTCACTCAGTCATAGGGACTGAGTTATTAGGAAACCAGTGATTTGGTATGCTAGGTCACATCTCCTTCAGTTCAGTTCAGTTCAGTCACTCAGTCGTGTCTGACTCATTGCAACCCCATGAATTGCAGCACTCCAGGCCTCCCTGTCCATCACCAACTCCCGGGATTCACTCAGACTCTCGTCCATCAAGTCAGTGATGCCATCCAGCCATCTCATCCTCTGTCGTCCCCTTCTCCTCCTGCCCCCAATGCCTCCCACCATCAGAATCTTTTCCAGTGAGTCAACTCTTCACATGAGGTGGCCAAAGTACTGGAGCTTCAGCTTTAGCATCATTCCTTCCAAAGAAATCCCAGGGCTAATCTCCTTCAGAATGGACTGGTTGGATCTCCTTGCAGTCCAAGGGACTCTCAAGAGTCTTCTCCAACACCACAGTTCAAAAGCATCAATTCTTTGGTGCTCAGCTTTCTTCACAGTCCAACTCTCACGTCCATACATGACCACTGGAAAAACCATAGCCTTGACTAGATGGATCTTTGTTGGCAAAGTAATGTCTCTACTTTTGAATATGCTATCTAGGTTGGTCATAACTTTTCTTCCAAGGAGAAAGCGTCTTTTAATTTCATGGTTGCAGTCACCATCTGCAGTGATTTTGGAGCTTAATAAAATAAAGTCTGACTCTGTTTCCCCATCTATTTCCATGAAGTGATGGGACCAGACGCCATGATCTTCGCTTTCTGAATGTTGATCTTTAAACCAACTTTTTCACTCTCCTCTTTCACTTTCATCAAGAGGCTTTTTAGCTCCTCTTCACTTTCTGCCATAAGGGTGGTGCCATCTGCATATCTGAGGTTATTAATATTTCTCCTGGCAATCTTGATTCCAGCTTGTGCTTCTTCCAGCCCAGCGTTTCTCATGATGTACTCTGCATAGAAGTTAAATAAGCAGGGTGACAATATATAGCCTTGACGTACTCCTTTTCCTATTTGGAACCAGTCTGTTGTTCCATGTCCAGTTCTAACTGTTGCTTCCTGACCTGCATATAGGTTTCTCAAGAGGCAGGTCAGGTGGTCTGGTATGGCTGTCTCTCTCAGAATTTTCCACAGTTTATTGTGATCCACACAGTCAAAGGTTTTGGCATAGTCAATAAAGCAGAAATAGATGTTTCTCTGGAACTCTCTTGCTTTTTCCATGATCCAGCGGATGTTGGCAATTTGATCTCTTGTTCCTCTACCTTTCTAAAACCAGCTTGAACATCTGGAAGTTCATGGTTCACGTATTGCTGAAGCCTGGCTTGGAGAATTTTGAACATTACTTTATGAGCGTGTGAGATGAGTGCAATTGCCTGGTAGCTTGAGCATTCTTTGGCATTGCCTTACTTTGGAATTGGAATGAAAACTGACCTTTTCCAGTCCTGTGGCCACTGTTAAAAGTATTTGGGAAGAAATGGATGAATTATACATAGGACATTTTATATTCTAGATTTCATGATTTCACCTCTTAATTCCATCAATTATTATTCCATTCAATAGTTTTTTTTAAAATTTTATTTATTTTTTTATTTTTTAAATTTTAAAATCTTTAATTCTTACATGCGTTCCCAAACATGAACCCCCCTCCCACCTCCCTCCCCATAACATCTCTCTGGGTCATCCCCATGCACCAGCTCCAAGCATGCTGTATCCTGCATCAGACATAGACTGGCGACCAATAGTTTTTAATGGGCACTTACTACATACAAAATAAGGTAGCAAGGTTATAACAATGTGTGTGGCCGTTTGGATTTCCAAAGACGAATGTGTGCGCGCATGCAAGCGTGCATGGTCTATCCCACAATGCTTTTGCTACAATGCAACTGACACTCTTCCCACTGAAATGTGTGGGGGAGATATCTGTGCACCCCTGCCTTGAACCTGAGCAAACTTTTGCAGCTACCCCGATCAATTAAATATAGCAGAAGTGATAGTGCATGACATTTAAGGGATGCTCATATGAGGTGACCTAGCTCCAGCTGGCTCTCTCTCAGAAAGTTCACTGGTGGTATCCATGTAGGCATCAAGTCTACATGAAGTGATCCAGAAACACTGGAACTGAGATTCTCAGCCAATATTCTGAATTAATGAGCCTGTATGAGGCTTAGGATAACTCAAGCCCTCAGTGTATTTGATCCTTTTATTGAACTCTTTCCCGTCCAAACTCTTGATTCAAAGAAACTAGGAGAGATGAGAGATGACAGTTACTGTGTAACACCACTAAACTTAGGAATAGTTTGTTGTAAGGCCAAAATAACTGTGACAAAGTGGGAAAAGAGGCCTTTATCCTCATGGTGGCCATATTTTGGCCACCTGATGTGAAGAGCTGACTCACTGGAAAAAACCCTGATGCTTGGAAAGATTGAGGGCAGGAGGAGAAGGGGATGGCAGAAAATGAGATGGTGGATGACATTACTGACTCAATGGACATGAGTTTGCACAAACTCTGGGAGATAGTACAGGACAGGGAAGCCTGGTGTGCTGCAGCCCATAGCGTTGCAAAGAGTCAGACGTAACTTGGTGACTAAACAACAACAACAATCCTCATGGTGACAATAGTTTGTTGAGAGTCAGATATTAATTTAATATAACTGCAGACAATTGTACTTATATTGAATTAATATAAATTAAGACTGAATTTAAAAGAAATTAAATTTCGTTCCTTGAAAGAAAAGCTATGACCACATAGGCAACATATTTAAAAGCAGAGACATTACATTGCTGACAAAGGTCTGTATAGTCAAAGCTATGGTTTTTCCAGTAGTCATGTATGGATGTGAGAGTTGGACTCTAAAGAAGGCTGAGCACCAAAGAATTGATGCTTTTGAACTGTGGTGTTGGAAAAGACTCTTGAGAGTCTCTTGGACTGCAGGGAGATCAAACCAGTCAATCCTAAAGAAAATCAGTCCTGAATATTCACTGGAAGGACTGGTGCTGAAACTGAAGTTCCAACACTTTGGCCATCTGATGAGAAGAGTTGACTCATTAGAAAAGCCCCTGATGCTGAGAAAGATTGAGGGCAGGAGGAGAAGGGGATGACAGAGGATGAGATGGTTGGGTGGCATTACTGACTCAATGGACATGAGTTTGAGCAAACTCTGGGAGATGTTGAAGGACAGGGAAGCCTGGCATACTGCAGTCGATGGACTCACAAAGAGTCAGACGTGACTGAGCTACTGAACAATCACAGACAACTGTAGCTCTAATTACAAATTACAAAACCTAGAATGTTAATATGCAGTGAGAACAGAAATAGTATCTCATTTATTGTCTTATCTGCAAGGCCTGTTGCAACAACACTAACTCCATAGTTGGTGAATGGATACATGAATGCAATCAAATGTTAAGAAAGAAATAGCCATGGAAATATGAAAGCATATTGCCAAGGAACCTGAATGAGCCTAGGGGATTAAGACAGCTTTTCTGGAAGAACATTTCATGAGCCTGCAAGAATAATGTGTTAAAGCCTGACTGGAAGTAAGGAACATGGTGAATATAAGGGTCTAAAATATGGTCAGTGTAACTAGAAAGCAGAAGGTGAAGGTAAAAGGAGTCCATAACAGGAAACATTGTTTTATTCTAATACTACTGTGAAATAATTCATGTGCTTTCATCAGGGACACAATATGACAAGGTTTTTTGATAATGATTATTCTGATTCAAGTGTGAAGGCATGAGTGGAAGAGTTAGTGTATTTTTTTTTTCAGTAGTCTGGATGAGAAATTTAGATTAAAACAGTTGTACTGGAGAAGGCAATCGCAACACACTCCAGTACTCTTGCCTGGAAAATCCCATGGATAGAGGAGCCCGGTAGGCTGCAGTCCATGGGGTTGCTATGAGTCAGACACGACTGATCGACTTCACTTTCACTTTTCACTTTCATGCATTGGAGAAGGAAATGGCAACCCACTCCAGTGTTCTTGCCTGGAGAATCCCAGGGACGGTGGAGCCTGGTGGGCTGCCGTCTATGGGGTCACACAGAGTTGGACACTACTGAAGTGACTTAGCAGCAGCAGCAGCCATGGGATGGGAAAAAAGTCAGTGCATTCAAAAGATAGTTGAGAAAATCTATAGGGTAGGAGATGGATGATTTTTGGAGAATGAGATAGATGTATCAAGTTCATATCCATGTTTGAAGAAATGGATACTCTTGTTTTCATACATTGGGAGACCAACAATTGAAAGAAAATGAAGTTTAGGGATTAAGATCACAAGTTTTGATTATTAGATATCTGAGAGGAGATGTCACGTAGGTGGTTGGATACATGGATTTGGAGCTCAGAGGAGATGATTAAACTGCAGATAACTTTGTGCCTTAAGACATAAATGATAACTGAAGTTTTTGGCAAAGATGAAGTCCAAGTTCAAAGGAAGGAAAAAACATGGCCTAAGGCAATACTTTAATATGAGTCTAGAAACAAGACTGAAAAGATAACTAGAGAGATAGAGGAAACTGAAGAAAATACAAGGTCATGGAAACTAATGAAGAGATTCCTGTAATAAGGAAGGTATTGATATATAATATTGGATATTAGAGAAAAGCCAAAGGAGAAATAGACTAAAAACTAACCAACTGTATTGTGACCTGAATTACATTGTTGACTTTATATAGTACTCACTTATGCCAGGCATTAAGTTAGGATCTATACATGCTTTATCTCATTTATATTTATTTACAAATGAGAAAAGAGACTAGGAAGATCCAATAATCCAATAACTGATTTCAGACTTCAGTTTAACAAAAGTGAGGCACATATACAAAATTGAAATTGTTTCTGGTTTCTATTGTTGAAAACGTTCATAAAGATTGAGTACCCCAGCAATTAATTAATCAAAGAAGACTTGAGATTTACATATACATGACATTTACACAAAACTAAGTATCAGACTTTATCTTTTCGGGCTCCAAAATCACTGCAGATGATGACTACAGCCATGAAATTAAAAGACGCTTACTCCTTGGAAGAAAAGTTATGACCAACCTAGAAAGCATATTCAAAAGCAGAAATGTTACTTTGCCAATAAAGGTCCATCTAGGCAAGGCTATGGTTTTTCCAGTGGTTACGTATGGATGTGAGAGTTGGACTGTGAAGAAAGCTGAGTGCCTAAGAATTGATGCTTTTGAACTGTGGTGTTGGAGAAGACTCTTGAGAGTCCCTTGGACTGCAAGGAGATCCAACCAGTCCATTCTGAAGGAGATCAGCCCTGGGATTTCCTTGGAGGGACTGATGCTAAAGCTGAAGCTCCAGTACTTTGGCCACCTCATGTGAACAGTTGACTCATTGGAAGAGACTCTGATGGTGGGAGGGATTGGGGGCAGGAGGAGAAGGGGACGACAGAGGATGAGATGGCTGGATGGCATCACCGACTTGATGGACATGAGTTTGGGGGAACTCCGGGAGTTGGTGATGGAAAAGGAGGCCTGACATGCTGCAATTCATGTGGTTGCAAAGAGTTGGACATGACTGAGCGACTGGAATGAACTGAACTGAACTGAAAAATTGACCTAGAATATCAAGAATACTACATCGCTAGCATTTGAGGTTAAACTACAGATTATGCAAGACGTTACAATCATTTTAGCAAGATAATAGACTATTTACAAACCTACATAATGTAGGAAATAGTTATGTGTCTGTTGCATGCCATTCTGCTTGGAGCACAGAGATGATTCAAAGTTGTTCCAAGGAGTTAACCTGTGTGCTATTGTCCCCTGCCCTCCCTCCCTGAAGTATATAAAGTTCTGTGAATAGGCAGTTTACTCTAATGTGAATATCCATCCATAGCAGTGGAAACCAGAAAATATCAAGTTCATGAAAACATGAAGAGAGTTCTGAAAACAAGTTCTGAAAACAAAGAAGAAAGCTAAAGAAGTTTACGACGTTAGAAAGCTATTCCTCTCTGGGTGACTACTTTGCTTGCAGTGGCTAATATTACTTAATGGGACCAGCAGACCCTCATGGATAAGAACTGCACCAAGAGTAAAAAGTATGAGATTATGTATGCTGGGTACTGGTTGCAAATCTCAGATGGAATGTGGCTCAGAGTGGATTTCTTCCTGTGATTGGGCTTATGTATAGTTTCATGCTAGACCAGCCTGGTTAATGAATCAGAGGAATTGGTCACTGCCTTCCTATTAATTGCTCACGATTTCTCTTTCCTATGCCCAGATGGGCTCAGTATGTCTCAAAACACAATGAGGGTAAAAATGAGTCAATTCAGATCCAAAGGGGATGGAGAGAAGACCAGGAAGTAGAGGCGGGATGTGGTCAGAGAATATACGGGAAGACTTTATCAATTAAGATTTAGGCATGAAAATATAACATGTTCGAGTTGGGGAGTCTGAGAATAATTTGGTAAAGGTATGGCAGAGTCAAAGAAAACAATCAAGAACAACATATCCCGGGTATGTGTATCCTTATAACATCAAGCAGCCATTGGGACTCAGACTTGAAGCAGCTCTGGGGAAACATTTATTGGAACTCAGTGGTGACCTGGCATGGAGAGACTACAGGGGGAAGAAACATGCTTAGCTCAGTCTTCTTATTGCTCCTCTTTTGCCATGGCCTCTCAGTGGCCAAACCCAACCAGAAACCTAAGGGCAAGGGAGCTCCTTGATGTAGACCACTGAGGTCTGCCTTTCTACACACAGAGCAAGATGGAGAGTACCTGTGAGGGGTCCAATTGGAGAATCATCCAAAGTATCTTCTCTAATGAAAGACTGAGCTAGTAGTTCCCTGGTTTTATGTCCAATTAAATTGAACAAACATTTCTTCCGAGTGGAATAGGTACAATAGGTACATGCTTTGAGATGTAAAAAAGTGCATAAACCTCAGATTCTGTCCTTAGAGGACTTGGATAAGTAGTTAAATGCATATTCAGTTGTTTCAGTCGTGTCCAACTCTTTGCAACCCTATGCACTGTAGCCCACTATGATCCCCTGTCCATGGGATTTTCCCAGCAAGAATACTGGAGTTAGTTGCTATTTCCAAGAGACTATACT
Organism: Capra hircus; assembly: GCF_001704415.2. Classification (NCBI taxonomy): domain Eukaryota; kingdom Metazoa; phylum Chordata; class Mammalia; order Artiodactyla; family Bovidae; genus Capra; species Capra hircus. The sequence goes on along the minus strand of NC_030822.1, from coordinate 23,145,413 downwards.
ATATAGTACAGCAAGAAAAAGAGGAGAGTAACTTAAAAGAGGTATATATTTCCATGAATGTATTAGGAGATAAGGTCTTGGTATGCAAACTCTTCTTAGCTGGGAAAAATTGCAAATTTTATTTTATTGTTGGTTCAAATTAAATCTTAGTCAAAAGTTCATTATGCTAATTGGATAAAAGTGACACAGTGATTACAGTAAGGAGAGGCTGAGAATATGTTTGTAAAGGGCAAAAAAATCTGACATTTTTTATAAATAAGAGACAATAGAAAAATTGGGGAATAAACAACTGGTTTTCCAAGTGCTAATTATGCTAGGTAGTGGAGTTATAATGTTGAACGATAATGCAACACTCCTGGTCTTCATGGAATTAAAAATCTAGTGGTCAAGGCAATGAAGTGACCAGGAAATTGCAGTTCAAGTCGATAAGAATTATTATGAAGAAAGTAGTGGTGCTTTGGAAGTATGGATGGGAGAAAAAGAGTTGAGTTGGAGCTAAAGACACATAGGTCAAGATAGATGTTATATCTAAATTGTTACCTGGAAAGTGTTACCTAAAAACAAACAAACAAATAGGCAAAGAAGCCAAAAGAATTTTCCAGGCAGAGAATGGCGTGTGTAAAATTTGAGAAAATAGAACTGGTGTTAGCACAATGCTTTTAGAGAGGAGCAAGAGATTGAATATTACTGAAGTTCAAAGGGAAAGATGAAAGGGCTAGGGTGAGGGAAATTAGCAACAATGAATTCATGACACCCTCTGAGGAAAGAGCTTAGATTTTGTCTGGAGGATACTGGGAAGTTATTAAGGAGTTTTAGGTAAGGATGTGGCATAACATATTGGCATTTTAGAAGACTAGCCCAATGAATGGAGTAGATTAGAAGAGAAAAATGATACAGTAGTATATAGTAATCCAGTTAAAAGATAATGATGACTTGCATTACAGTGGTAAAAACAGCATTATAAGAACTAAATGCATTTCAGAAATAATAAAAAGCTATAATTATCTGGATTGACAATGGATTTAACAGAGTCATGGTAGAGAGAGAAGTACATGCCTCAGTTTCTGACCTGGCAATTCAATGATCAGTGGTGCCATTACAGAGATAGAAATTACAAAGAAAGAAACAGGTATGGGATGAGGAGAACTGAGGTTAAATTTTGATACTTGAGACTGAGGTACTTGTAGGATATTCACATGTGAAAGGCTAGTAAATATTTAAAAACATAGATATGTGAAAGTTATTGACTGGAACTCTAAATTTAGGAGCTTGTCAACACTTGAGTGGTAATTAAGTACTCACCAGTAATGGACTATTGTGAGGATGTATACTGGGATCGGAAAAAAAAAAAAAAAAAAAAAAGATAGTCTGAAACATAACAGTTTAAGAAAGGCCAGAGGAAGAGGTGCCAGACTGAAAACAGGTGGCATGAAAGGTAGGAAAAAAAAAATTTAGAAGGTTGTGTTGTAAAAAAGTTCATAGAAGAGATTATTTCTAGAAGAATTGGTTTCTGATGGTATCATGGACCACAATCACTTTTTAGTGGCACAAAGCCCAGCGTTCTTGCTTATACCAATCCTAAGGGGAGGGAGAGTTTTTTATCCTCTCTTCCAGTTTTAAATATTTATTTTTTTTTTGGTGTCTGTGGAGAACAATTTTCCTCATCTATCTAAGATTTCAGCAGGTCAGTAGACGCATAAGGTACCACAATAAAAGACTTACTAAAACTCTGTAAAATGCATGAAACCGGTTGAAGAAATTTCCTGTCACAGAGCTATTTTAATAACTGTACATGGAATCATTATCATTTTATTTGATGCTGAGGCTGGATGAGGAACAAGCTGGAATCAAGACTGCTGGGAGAAATATCGATAACCTCAGATATGCAGATGACCCCACCCTTATGGCAGAAAGTGAAGGACTAAAGAGCTTCTTGGTGAAAGTGAAAGAAGAGAGTGAAAAAATTGGCTTAAAACCCACCATTCAGAAAACAGATCATGGCATCCAGTCCCATTACCTCACGGCAAATAGATGGGGAAATAACAGAAACAGTAAGAGACTTTATTTTTCTGGGCTCCCAAATCACTGCAGATGGTGATTTCAGCCATGAAATTAAAAGATGCTTGCTCCCTGGAAGGAAAGCCATGACCAACCTAGACAGCATATTTAAAAGCAGAGATATTACTTTGCCAACAAAGGTCCGTCTAGTAGAAATTATGTTTTTTTCAGTGCGTGTGTGTGACTTTTCTTCGTTAAGTACTGCTATAAAAACAGTGTAGCATATTTGTTGAGAATCTTGGGGTTTGTTGAGTTTGCTGAGTCAGAAGATTAGGGCAGAAATTTCTTGGACTGACAGCATTGGAGGACTCTGGTCTGGCAGTATCAATCAGATGTCCCTCAAAAGTTCTCAGCTTCCTCCTTTTATTATTTTATGAGTAGGGCACGAAACTTCAGTACTCTCATTCAGTTAGACACAAAGTTATAAAATGGAATGTAGGTGGACAAGCCACACAACTGGTCTCTACTGTATACAAAGCATATTGACTGATCCATCTAAATTAATCAGACCTCTTTATACCAAGAATCAAAAGATTAACTAACCAGGTAATGTTAATTACTTAGCCCTGAGTGACAAGGGTATTATTCTTTTGGATTCCAAAGGTTAAACTTGATTACTGAAAGAATCTTGATTACACAGAGAAATTTCCTTTTGAAGCACTCACTAAACCTTGTGAAAGTATCTACTTTAAAGTAGATAAAGTATCTTTATACTTTAAGATAAAGTAGATAAAGTATACTACTTTAAAATATCTACTTTTTAAAAAATTTTATTTATTTTTTTTTTTTTTAAATTTTAAAATCTTTAACTCTTACATGGGTTCCCAAACATGAACCCCCCTCCCACCTCCCTCCCCACAACATCTCTCTGTAAAATCATTAAAATATATTTGGTTGGAAAAATATAAAAGTATAGCTATATTGTTAGAGATAAATTATTTTGGTAAATAAACTCCCTGAGGGCAATGGCCATGTCCATTTTGTTTGTTACTATATCTTTACCTAATATTGGCTGGTATATACTAGGGATTCAAGAATATTTCTTAGATAGATGTTGCATAATTTCAGTTTGATTTAAAAGAGTCTCATAAAAATATTTGGCCGGACAATCCTGAAGGCTATTGTTAATATGGCTCCCATTAGCAAATAGTTTTTTCTCTACCCATCAGTCATGATTGATGTCTAACCTACATCATGTTGAATTGGAAGAAATATTCAGCAGCTTCTGGGGAACATCCATAGCGCAGCACCAACAATCTCTAAAATTGTTGTATGCTTTCTTATACACATATGGAAGAAATCATCGAAACAATGCCAATCATTTAAAATTGTGTAACACATCACATATTACAAAGCATGTCTATAGACTTTTTGTTTTTATTTGAGCTTCACAGAGACCCATTTGGAGAAGAAGGCAAATACTGTCTCCAATCACATGCCTCTGTGTAATTAATTATTCTTTCAGCAGGCATTGATTGTGTTCCAATACTGACAGTACCCTTTGCCAGAGAAATATATAGGTTATTAGGCATGAATCCTGCCCTTAAGAATCTGGAATTATTTTAGAGGAGATATGATAATGATTTAAATAATTGTAATGATGGCAAGGTATCATTATGAAAGAAAAAGTATAATCTCACAGTGAAAGTTGGGGAAGAGCACACATTTTTGGCTGGGATTTTTCTTTAAAAAGGAAGGTACATATCAGTGAGATATTTATTTGTTTTATCAATTTTTGGAGATTATTTAACAAATAATTAATAGATGCCTACTGTATTTCTGGCTCTGTACCAAGTATTGTGTGTACGTGTGTGTGTGTGTGTGTGTGTGTGTGTGTGTGTGCACTCAGTTGTGTCTGACTCTTTGTGATCTCATGGACTGTAGCCTGCCAGGCTACTCTAACCATGGAATTTTCCAGGCACGAATACTGGAGTGGTTTGCCATTTCCTCCTCTAGGAGAACTTCCCGACCCAGGGATCGAACCTGTGTCTCCTGCACCTCCTTCATTTTCAGGTGGATTCTTTACCACTGTGCTACCTGCGAAGCCTGTACCAAGTGTTAGAGATACAAAAAAGAATGAAAAGTCTATTTCTAACTTTTTGGTGAACAAATATTAGTGTTAAATGTATGTAGACCTTAAAACAAATCATTGCCCTAATGAGGAAAAACTTACAAAAGAATTTCCTATGATAGAACCAGTACCACCAGTCCTGGACAAATGGGCACCCTACCTCAGTCCTTAATTAATATAGAAAGGAGCCACATATATTTATGGGAGATGAGACCTTGCATACTCTAGAGGAGACATTGGGTGAAAAAATGAACTGAGTACTCATGGGTGAAAAGATATAGAGGAAAATAACTGATTGAAAAGGCCAAAGAAGACTTCCAGAGGAGATAACATTTTAAATGAGAGAATTGTGTATTAAAAACATTATATTGCTATTTTTAACTGTTGTAATTATGATTTCAAAAATATATGATTAGTTGTCATTTCTACTCCTTCCAAAATACATTTTGTGAGCAATATCATTAATAAAGATATAAATGTTGTACTATTTTCAGCATGGCTCAATTTATATCAGACTTGAACCTAAGTTCTGAATGAATTAAACCTACTATATAAAACATTACTAAGTTTCCAAAATTAATTTATGTTTTACAGAAAAGGAGTTTATTTCATTCATGCAAGGGCTAGATAAAAATAATTTTTGAGAGTAAAGACTAAAATCAATGAAACTATGACGCAGTGGGGAAAAAAAAGCTGGATTATGGTTCCAGCTCTACCAGAAACTATTGCACTCTTGGACTGTTGAACATTAACTTGTCTCCTGGTGTTCAGTTTTCCATAAAGAGAGGTGGGGGCAATTAAATTAAATATAACAGGAATGTTGTGTATTCAGTTGGCCACAAACTTCATTCCAATGAGATGGTGGCTCAGAGAGTAAAGACTCTGCCCGCAATGCAGGAGACATGGTTTCTATCCCTAGGTGGGGAAGATCCCCTGGAGAAGGGAATGGCAACCCACTCCAATATTCTTGCCTGGAGAATTCCATGGACATAGAAGCCTGATGGACTACATTCTTTGCCATGGGCAAAGAATCACACATGACTGAACAACTAATGCTGTGAGGTCTTCCAAAAATCCCAAATGAAGTTTTTGGCTAACCCAATTCATGCTATCATATTTCCCTCCTATGACAATGATAAACATTGCTACAGTATCACTGGTCTCTTTTCCACTAAGTCACAGTTCATATACAATGTAAAAACCATTTGCCATCCCTAGATTGGATGATCTTCAAAATATCTTCATTCTGGAATATTCTATACATCTGTGATTTGTGTGACTCAAATGACATAACTGAAGGTAAAATGAAATTCTTTAGTTTCTTGAAAACCTATTGACTTACTCATAAGCAGTACATCAAAACCTTATTAAAAATTTAATGGCAAATAAAAATATATTTTTAACAACTATTATTCATAGAAACTTTAGCCAATATCTTCCATTCTTGCCCAATTAGATTCTCACTTGTTTTATATTTTTTGTTGGTTTTTTCATTTAGTTCTCAGAAAGTGGAAGGGAAAATTGTATCAAATTCAGTATTCAGGTTTATTTGAATGATATACCTTCAAAAAATTGTAAGTATTGTGAGACTTCACTAAGCACCTTCAATTAATGTTGAAAATATATAGATTCTTGAAATCTTGAAATAAAGATAAATGAAAATTTTTTTGAACATTGATAAATTGTTGTATAATGCAGTGATTAAATATTACACATGAATGGCCAGCTGTTACACCTTCAATATGCATCTTATTGGATTCTGTTGAATTCACTACTGAACATCAAATATTCTACTGAAATTATGAGAATTCAATCCCTTTCCTTCTTTGACTGTCCAAATATCTTAAAATGCATCTGAACTAGCCTTCTATAAGATTTAAGTTCTACATCCTATACCAATATTTATCATTTCTAAATTCACATAATATACTAAATACAATAAAATGCAAAAATGTTATCCCTAATTTTGAAAATGTCAGGGCTTATTTACATTAAGCCCTCATGATATGAATAGCAGTATATCATCCATGTATTATTTCTTTTTTGACCACAGTTAATAGTATTCTTCTTGGGAGAAATATTTTTTTTATATTATTCAAAATAACTATCACCAAACGGCACATAAAAGCACATTAAAAAATGGTCATATAAAAAAGAGGAATGAGTATTTCCTTTTTAATTTCCTCTTACTCTAAATAGTTCTTACAGAGACTTTTGAATTCATTTTGATGGAATGGATTATTTATGAAACAACATAAAAAAAGAAACCTATAAAAATACTTCATGTAATATAGATCAAATACTGATTTCACAGATGAATAAAGCCATTTAAATTTTATACTTTCAACAGAAATTTGTTATTTTCAATGAGGAAAAATATCTTCAAGTCACAAAAATATTCTGGGAATGAGAGTCTGATAAATGAAATTTATACATCAAAAAAAAATGACCCAGAGAGATGTTGTGGGGAGGGAGGTGGGAGGGGGGTTCATGTTTGGGAATGCATGTAAGAATTAAAGATTTTAAAATTTAAAAAATAAAAAACAGAAACAAAAAAAATTATAGTAAAATCAGTTGATTTTTAAAAAATCATTTAGTTAGGGAAATATCATAAACATATAAGTGAGATTTTTCTCATGGAAACATTTTAGTTAATAGAGTTCTTAACAACTTTTGGAGTCTCTGTTGCAGACATTGATTTTACTTCCTCACGAGTTATAGATGTTAGAGTGTTTTTAATATTCAGTGTATTATCTGGAACTTTTTGCTTCTTAACTGTTCATTGTTGTACTTGTTTAGAATCCACCTGCAATGCGGGATACCCAGGGTTCAAGCCCTGGGTGAGGAAGATCCCCTGGAGAAGGGAATGGCAACCCACTCCAGTATTCCTGCCTAGAGAATCGCCAAGGACAGAGGAGCCTGTTGGACTACAGTCCATAGGGTCGTAGAGTCAGACAAGACTGAGCAACTAACCCTTTCACTTTCAATTCATATAAAAGTAGAAAAAAAAATGTTAATGTAAATAGCTCAATTGAAAAAGCAGTTAACCAAAGAAGCAAGCAACAGGAAATCACAGGTTTGAATCTCATCTTCATAACCAACTGTGAATGATTTAGAGGAGTTGAATTTAAACATAAAGTTCTGTTTGGAATTAATATACCAGTTATGGTGCAATAGCTAATATTACTAATGTTGTTGCTGCTTAGTCACTCCCCTGTGTCAGACTCTTTTGAGACCCCATGGACTATAGCCCATCATGGTCCTCTGTCCGTGGGATTTCCCAGTCAAGAATACTGGAGGAGTGAGTTGTCATTTCCTACTCTAGGGGATCTTCCTGACCTGGGAATCAAACCTGTGTCTTCTGCATTGCAGGCAGATTCTTTCCCACTGAGCTACAGGGTAACCAGGGTAACTAGTATTCAGTTCAGTTCAGTTCAGTCGCTCAGTCGTGTCCAATTCTTTGTGACCCCATGAATCGCAGCACGCCAGGCCTCCCTGTCCATCACCAACTCCCGGGATTCACTCAAACTCACGTCCATCGAGTCAGTGATGCCACCCAGCCATCTCACCCTCTGTCGTCCCCTTTTCCTCCTGCCCCCAATCCCTCCCAGCATCAGAGTCTTTTCCAGTGAGTCAACTCTTTGCATGAGGTGGCCAAAGTACTGGAGTTTCATCTTCAGCATCATTCCTTCCAAAGAACACCCAGGACTGATCTCCTTTAGGATGGACTGGTTGGATCTCCTTGCAATCCAAGGGACTCTCAAGAGTCTTCTCCAACACCACAGTTCAAAATCATCAATTCTTCGGCACTCAGCTTTCTTCACAGTCCAACTCTCACATCCTTACATGACCACTGGAAAAACCATAGCCTTGACTAGACGGACCTTTGTTGGCAAAGTAATGTCTCTGCTTTTGAATATGCTATCTAGGTTGGTCATAACTTTTCTTCCAAGGAGTAAGAGTCTTTTAATTTCATGGCTGTAGTCATCATCTGCAGTGATTTTGGAGCCCCCAAAAATAAAGTCTGACACTGTTTCTACTGTTTCCCCATCTATTTCCCATGAAGTGATGGGACCAGATGCCATGATCTTCGTTTTCTGATATTAGGCTCCTCTTTTTCCTAAGAACAGCTATCAAAGCTGGGTAAAATTAAGAACAACAAAAAAAAATCTGTTTGAGCAGATAGCAGCTAAGGGTTAATGAGACAAGATATCAGAGATGAGAGATCATGGAAACACATCTAGGTGAACTATGAATTTATGCTTAAATTTTGTTCTTAGGAAGTTTTTTGATTTAATGGTGAGTCGTGATCTACTTTCTGAGTCTGGATATCAAAATTTCACTAAATAAGTGAAACTTAAATTTAAGAGGGTGATCACAGAGAAAAGAGAACCGGGCGGGGGGGCGGTGGGAAGCAATGAATTCTGCATGTAATTTTCTCTTGAGGCATTTACTTCCTAAGCTGAACATCTGTAAGCCAAAATGTTGAAGACATAAAATGCAAAATGTTACTGAAAGGCTAAAAGGTAAACAGATTTTAGCTTTTCACCATTGAGTGCTATGTTGGCTATGAATTTGAAATAATAGCTTTTATGATGTTGAAACATGTTTTTTCAGTACCAAGTTGGGTGAGAGTTTTTACCATTAATGGACTTAGTATTTTATCAAATATTTTAATTTTCTACCTCTATTGAGATGATTATGTGGTTTTTGTCTTTGTTAACATGATGTATCACATTGATTGACTTCAACCATCCCTATGAACACCAGGAAGAATCCAGTTTGATCATGGTGCATGATCTTTTTTATGTGCTGTTGGCTTTGATTTGTTAATATTTTTTGAGAATTTTTGCATCTATAGCCATCAAAGATACTGGCCTGTCATTTTCTTATTTGGTAACATCTTTGTCTGGTTTCGATATCAAGGTGATGATAGCTTCCTAGAATGACTGGGAGTGTTCTCTCCTCTTCAGTCTTTTGGGAGAACTTGAGAAGGATTGATATAAGTTCTTCTTTGTATGTTTAGTAGAATTCCCCAGTGAAGCAATCTGGGGACTTTTATTTGCATGAAATTTATTGTTTTTTTAATTTTTTATTTCATTTCTAGTAATCATTTTGTTTTGGTTCAGTTCCATGTGCACTTGAAAAGAATGTGTCTTCTGTCTTTTGGGAAGTATAATGTCCTGAAAATACCAATTAAATAATTTAGGCTATTTTTTCTACCAAAAATGAGGACTAATATTCCCTTATGTCAGTCAATAGTGTAAGAAGATTTTATGAAATCTTCTTTATTAACAAGAAGGCATGACTTTTATAAAGGAAGGTGAGACTTGCTATTGGGTGAAATGTAAAGGAAACAATATGAGACTCCAAACCAGAAATTATTGAAAGTATAATACCAAAATTTTAAAATTACTGACATAATACAAGAAAGAAAAATTGAGAATTAAGAAGGCTGGAATAAATTTCTATACAGCTCTTTTAGTTTAAATTGGCATCTGAGTAGCAGAATATACTCTACCAAATGGAAACTATAAGCAGATTTTTAAACAAAGATATACAACCGTGAAAACAAAATCAGAGAAAAATTTTTACTAATTATGACTTTGAAGATATGAAATGAAAATCACCACCAGTGATTGAAGCTGAAACACAATTTTGTCCCAAAGGAAAATACAACTTGGGGAAGAAGATAAGAAGACATCCTTTTCTGTTTCAGAGATCAGGATCTTTACTAGGAAGAAAAATAGTTGTGCTTCTTCTCCATTAATCTGTTGATACATTCATGCATCTGGGCCTTCTGTTTCTTGTAACAAAGAGATATATTGATGAGTATACGCTAATGTTCTTATTCTTAAATTTGAAATCTAGTAATATTTTGTGAATAGAAAAGTCATGGGATTGGTATTCCTTTAAACATCTCAATTTTTATTCAGGCTTTTTGGCAAGGAGAAACTAAGAATTAGTTAAAATTATTGAAGAATAAATTTTAATTTTCTTAATTCCAGTTAGAGCTAGCAGATGATCCCTTCCCTCAATTCTGTAGCCACATTTGAAAAATTACTGCTGGATACACAAGTTTTGGCTACATCTGTGGCTGGGTACATCTGTGGCCTTCTAGCTTAAGTCCTGAGAGGAAACTGCTGCTTGTAACCAGGAAACAGGGAAAGAAACCAAGATACATGCCTGTTTATGCGAAATGTTAGGAATGACTTCATCTCTTTTCATTCAAGGATGTGTAAACAAAAACACACAACTAAAGACATGACCGTGAAAGGACTCTGTGCTCACATCAAACACAAAAAGAGCGGAGTACTCAAGAAACAGAAGAACATATTTGATTTGCTAAAAATTGCAAAAGTAAGAAACAAATTTAAGGACAATATTTGCTTTGATTTGACAATATAATTTAAGCAGTTTGGGTTTCATTAAATTAAAATTTCGATGAAACAAAAGTCTAGGACAAAAAGATCTTGTTGAGAGGAGAGTAGAAATGAAAAGGTAGCTATTTTAGCCATGTGATTATTGAAGGAAACTTACACATTCATGGAGGTACAAAAACTATACAACATAAAAGTATTAAAAATAGTACATTTCAAAATTAGTTTTAAAGAAAACAGATTTGAATACATGTGAGATAATTTACTAGTAACTCACAGAATATTATACAGAAGTAAAGAACAACACAACTGGGGAAAATGGGGGAGAAAGCATGATCAATATGAAAGACATAAAAGAAAGCATATATTGGTTATGAAAATGTTGTATAATGGACTAATATTACTGGCAGTATAAGTCAAGTGTTCATTTATCCAATAAATATTTAGCACTACAGTGTACAAGATACTAATATTTATGAATCAAATACATCAGCGAACAAAAGACTTTAGATTCTCTCTGTCCATATAGAGCTTCTCGAGTGAGGAGACAGACTATTCAAAATAACACAATAAACAGTTAAAAAACAGTCTGCACCTTGAGGGTAGAAATTGCAGAAGAAAAAAGATGATAAGGATACACTTCATTGAATAGATGAAATCTGAGGAAAAAGGTTGCTGAAGACATGGTGGATTCCAAAAAGATAATGGAGAGAAGAGTAATCCATAAGGAGGATCTAGTGAAAACCAAGACTCTGAGAGGTTAGAACATGCTTGATGTGTAAAAAGAGCAGCCAGGACCCCGTGTATGCTTGCCATGGAGTAACTGAGAAAAAAAGTAGGAAAGAGAGGGCAGAACTTTAATAGGTTCTGATAATGGGCCAGATATGTAGACCTTATAAAGATTTTGGCTTTTCCTTTGATTGAAATGGAGAGCCACTAGGGTTTTGAACAACATATCTAGACAGAAATATAATAAAATGAAAGAAGATATTTAAAAATATTCATATCCATTGCTCTAGTAATGAAATTTCATAGATTTTACCCTGAAGTTGTAATCAGGTATGCAACGATGGTTTATGTCCAAGAATACCATAACTTCGGTGAATATGTTGTAATAAACAACTGGAAGCAGCTTACTGTTTTCAATAGTAGGATATTAATTAAATTGTGAATACTCTACAGGCTTTACAAAATATGCTTTTAAAAATTAATAATATGAAGAATGCTTATACAATAAAAATGGCAAAAATGGAAGCAAACCTGTGCAAATATGAACTTTTTGTTATTTCAGTTAATATAAATACATGAATTAATACATGAAAAAAATTAGAGAAAAATGCTAGCATGGTGGGAGGGTGTGTCTGGGTGCTGCTATTATGAAATTTTAAAAATTCTTCCTTAGACATATTTATCATGTTTTATAAATTAGCATGCATATTTGAAAGCAAAAATAAGCTCTTCTTCAAAATAAGAAATTTGTGAAGCAATCTACTTTTTAAAGAACATGTGTTTGGGAGGTCAATCATGAAATAGACTATTTTAATGATGATATAGCAAATAAAGTTCTTACTGTGATCTACGTAGGCACTGTCCGAAATGCTTGCCTTACTTAAGGCAATCAGCTTCTAATCTGCATGCAAGCATGTGTCCATGCCCAGTTGTGGCCAACTTTTTGAGACCCCATGAACTGTAGCCCACCAGGCTCCTTTGTTCATGAAATTTTCTAGGCAGGAATACTGGAATGGGTTTCCGTTTCCTACTCCAGGGATCTTCCTGACCCAGGGTTTCAACTAATGTCACTAGTGTCTCCTGTATTGGCAGATTCTAATCTATTGGATTCAAATTAACTTTGTGAAATGTAAGGAGTTATAGGAATACATTTCATTTCTTCTGTTGGGTCAAAAGATGCAAAACACACAATAAGAATGTTTTTACAGCATTCTAATGGCCAAATATTTTCATCTTTACATGATATTTCAGTCTGTAATTTCTCTGAGTTTAAATGAAATGAAACAAAATACTTATTGGTGAACATTTCCATGTTTCAGAGGTATTATACTGATGCACAGTGTAACTTTTAATCTTTGCAATAGCATTGTAAAGTAGGCATTATTTATAATTTACAGCTTAAAAAACTAAGTTTGGGTGGCTCAGTTCAGTTCAGTTCAGTTATTCAGTTGAGTCCGACTCTTTGAGACCCCATGGACTGTAGCATGCCAGGCTTCCCTGTCCATCACCAACTCCCAGAGTTTATTCAAACTCATGTCCATTGGGTTGGAGATGCCATTCAGCCATCTCATCCTCTGTCGTCCCCTTCTCCTCCTGCCTTCAATCTTTCCCAGCATTTGGGTCTTTTCCAGTGAGTTGACTCTATGTATCAGGTGGCCAAAGTATTGTCGCTTCAGCTTCAGCATCAGTCCTTCCAAAGAATATTCAGGACTGATTTCCTTTAGGATTGACTGGTTTGAACTCCTTGCTGTCCAAGAGACTCTCAAGAGTCTTTTCCAACACCACAGTTCCTTGGCACTAAGCTTTAAGTCCAACTCTCACATCCATACGTGATTACTGGGAAAAACCACAGCTTTGAGTAGACGGACATTTGTCAGCGAAGTAATGTCTCTGCTTTTTAATATACTGTCTAGGTTGATCATAGCTTTTCTTCCAAGGAGCAAGTGTCTTTTATTTTCATAGCTGCAGTCACCATCTGTATTGAGTTTGGAGTCCAAGGAAATAAAGTCTCTCACTGTTTCCATTGTTTCCCCATCTATTTGCCATGAAGTGATAGGACCAGATGCCATGATCTTAGTTTTCTGAATATTGAGTTTTAAGCCAACTTTTTCATGCCCCTTTTTCACTTTCATCAAGAGGCTCTTTAGTTCTTTACTTTCTGCCATAACGGTGGTGTCATCTGCACATCTGAGGTTATTGATACATCTCCCAGCAGTCTTGATTCCAGCTTGTGCTTCATCAGGCTTGGCATTTCATATGATGTATTGTGCATATAAGTTAAATAAGCAGGGTGACAATATACAGCTTTGATGTACTAATTTCTCAATTTGGAACCAGTTTGTTGTTCCATGCCTGGTTCTTTCTGTTGCTTCTTGACCTGCATACAGAGTTTGGGTGGGTATCTTGCCCAAAACATCTTGCCTAGCTAATGCCAGACACAAGACACAACCTAAAGTATATCCAACACTCAATCTCATTTTCTTAGCCACTACTGTAAACTCTCAGGAGTGTGATTTTAACCCTTAAAATGCTAGGGACCATTAGCAGGCTGAGTTACTTGTTCACTGCATGTCTACCATCACTGCATTTTCTAAACAGTGTAGTTAGAAGTTTTTAATGAAACCCTTAAACACTTAGAATCAGAATTCTAGAATCTACAGAAACTTTGACTATCTTGTTTAACCTTATAAATCAATACCAAAATCCCATTTTAATGTGCATTTGCTATGTCAGGCATTCCCCTTGCTCTAAGTTATAATACCTTTGGGTAACATCTCTTGTTGGCAATATCTTGATTACTTCCTACTCAAGCAGAACTGTTCCCACATCATTTTCAAAGATCATTCTGTAGTTTCAAAGCACCCCTTTAAGTTTTGGCAAATGTAATGTGAGCTTAGCCTTTGTCTTTGTCTTGGAGCTTGGGCTTTGTTTCATATCTTTGTCTTTAGAAGGACCAGCAATACCCTTAGTAGCAGATTTAGTAATTGGGTACAATGTGTCAATTCATGTGATTAGATATTCAACATCTGGACACACACACACACACACTTTCTCATAGTCATTCATTTAGTAGCAAGTATTTATGGAACACCTACCATGTTCTTGGCATTGTTGTAAATGCTAATGATGTAATAGTGAACAAAATGAATAACATTCCTCACCTTCAGCCTTCACGAAGGGTACATACCAGAAGTAATCAAGGGATTTTTGGAATGGAAAAGATAGTTTGTACAAGTGCTTATAAGGTTAGAACCAAAGTAGTTTTTGGAAACTATTAATTTAACTTCATTAATTTAAGTGACACTAATTTTACTGCAGGGCTGGCTAAAGCCTGGGAAATATGCATTGTGTTATTTTATAAAATTCTGGAGTTGAAAAGAACCATAAACATGACCTAAACTCAACCTCACTGCTCAAATATAGGCTTCCTTTCTTAAACTTCCTCCACTAGATCTGAGTTCTGACTCCTAGAGCAAATAAGAACAAGAAAATGTGACTAAGAAAGGAATTTAAATCATTACAGTGCTTCACAGTATGCATCAGCATTCCCATTTTACAAATTAAAAACAATAGATGTTTAAAAAGATAAATGGCCAGCTGAAGACATACAGTTATTAAGCACAGGATCTGAAGTTGGAACACAGGACTGTTTGTCTTGAAACCTGTGCTTGTATCCACTCTACTCCCTGCTTTTTCAAGTCCTTCTAATTCAACCATTTCAGCATCTCATGAAGAGACTATGCTGGATGACTTAGGAGATAAAATAGCGTGTTTCCACAATCTCTGTCACAAGGATGTTCACAGTACAACATGGGCAACAGATACTTCATTAGATTGACCTGTTAGAACAGTTTTTAAGAGATGTGCTAGAGAATAGAGTTAAGGACATAATTAGTGCCAAGTAGAGAAAGTTATATTTGATTTCACAAAGATTATTTGAGATGACATTGAGGATAAATAGAATGTTGACAGATAGATATAGTAAGGCCATATGCTCTGTGGACTTACCATGACAGTAAGAACTGACTTCTGTTCACCCACAAGCTTTTTGTTATCCAAATCCTCTCTTTTTGGGCTCACAGTAGACCAAAAACCAAAGTGTCTTTCAGGAGCAGCTCTCAACCAGGGACAAAGAGAAGTTGGTATAAAAATATCCCGGTTCTTTTATTCCTCAGGCAACTTAACTTGGAGATGCAACTTCCACATGTACTCCAGAGTTTTCAACAGAATTAATCCATAGGTATAACCTGATTCAGTACACTCAGTATTTTTTCCTCTCCCTTCCCTATTTTCTAAAATCCTATATTGGTGTTTGCTGGGATTACTGTAACTCTAGGAGCTAGTTGCATTTGAATCCTTGACTTGGGATCTGCCTCTGAGAAACCCTAAGACTCTTTCTCCATGAGTCTTGGCCTGAACACCAGAATGGGTGGTTTTCAAGAGTTTGTAGAAGCCACTGTGAATTGCAGGGTCACCTAGGAAATTCACAAAGCCTGACACAGCCCAGAGAGTAGTTGTCAAGTTATGTCCTGAAATGAACTGTGAATCTCAGCCTTCCAAGACTGATGGATTGATTGTCCATGTCTTCCACCTTCCAAATGTCATATTAATGCCTTAATTGACACCTAACCTCAAATGTCTGAGATCAGTGATAGCGTTGTTGAGTTGATAACAAGGAATTCAGCATAATATCATCACTTTCTTGTGCATCATTTCCCTACTTTCCACTGTTTTCCGATCATATTAATACCAACATTGGTGAGGTTTCTCACCTTTTCTCTGTCTCTGTACCAATAAAAATTTTACTGAATCTTCGAAATTGTAGCTTTTGTCATTCTGTTGCATGGAGATTTTGGATGGCTGGAAAAGATTTGGATGAAGATCAGCTGCTTTTGTTGAGAGTTAATAAAAGAAAGTACTAAATGAGAAAAAAAAGTGGTGATTTATGGAACAAAAAAACTATAAGAAATGAGATATTTATTCAAATCCAAAAGATAACTACTGATTTTCCAAGTTAACTTGGAATTCTTCCAGCAAATATTAAGGAATTAGTTTTTTTGGTGAGATTACCACAAGAATAATCACTTTTCTAGTGTATCTGACACCTTAGAATGGTTACCATTTCCAAACTATCATCCTATGATGTACATCCATAAAATGGGAACAGGCAGTACTTGCTAGAAAGGTTTTGACTTAGCACTTGGAGTTGATGCCGGTTTGGTGACTTTCTTTGATGACTTGAAAACAAAACCATCAGTTCAGTTCAGTTCAGTCACTCAGTCATGTCCGACTCTTTGCGACCCATGAATCGCAGCATGCCAGGCCTCCCTGTCCATCACCAACTCCCAGGATTCACTCAGACCCATGTCCATGGAGTCAGTGATGCCATCCAGCCATCTCATCCTCTGTCATCCCCTTCTCCTCCTGCCCCCAATCCCTCCCAGCATCAGAATCTTTTCCAATGAGTCAACCCTTTGCATGAGGTGGCCAAAGCACTGAGGTTTCAGCTTCAGCATCATTCCCTCCAAAGAAATCCCAGGGCTGATCTCCTTCAGAAAGGATTGGTTGGATCTCCTTGCCGTCCAAGGGACTCTCAAGAGTCTTCTCCAACACCACAGTTCAAAAGCATCAATTCTTTAGCTTTCAGCCTTCTTCACAGTCCAAATCTTGCATCCATACATGACCACAGGAAAAACCATAGCCTTGACTAGACGGACCCTAGTTGGCAAAGTAATGTCTCTGCTTTTGAATATGCTATCTAGGTTGCTCACAACTTTTCTTCCAAGGAGTAAGGATCTTTTAATTTCATGGCTGCAATCACCGTCTGCAGTGATTTTGGAGCCCAAAAAAATAAAGTCTGATACTGTTTCCACTGTTTCCCCATCTATTTTCCATGAAGTGATGGGACTGGATGCCATGGTCTTCATTTTCTGAATGTTGAGCTTTAAGCCAACTTTTTCACTCTCCACTTTCACTTTCATCAAGAGGCTTTTTAGTTCCTCTTCACTTTCTGCCATAAGGGTGGTGTCACCTGCATATCTGAGGTTATTGATATTTCTCCCGACAATCTTGATTCCAGCTTGTGCTTCTTCCTGTCCAGCATTTCTCATGATGTACTCTGCATATATGTTAAATAAGCAGGGTGACAATATACAGCCTTGACGTACTCCTTTTCCTTTTTGAAACCACAAAACCATACTACTTCTCAAATAGTGATATTTTTCCTCCTTCTGTTTTGCTTGATTATGTTTATAACCAAGGTACCTGACCATAGATTTTCCCAGATTTTTTTGTCTGAAGTAAGTAAATTCAGTCCTTAGATATATGCTCATGCGTATGTGTGCCTTGTGTTTCTATGCCCATATGTATATGCCAAAGGAAGGAAAAACTTTAAGTTATTTCCTGGGTTATGTCCTTCTGATAACTTATGAATAATAAAAAATAATATCCAAACGAAACTAAATAAATAAATAAAGTAAAATTTTATTATAATAATACATACAGCTCTGTGTCAAATTTGATTATGCATATTCTCGTTTAATCTTACTGCTATCCTCTGAATGGGCTTCCCAGGGGGCGCTACTAGTAAAGAACCCACCTGCCAATGCAGGAGACGTAAGAGACTCAGGTTCGATCCCTAGGTTGGGGAGATCCTCTGGAGGAAGGCACAGCAACCCACTCCAGTATTCTTGCCTGGAGAATCCCATGGACAGAGGAGCCTGGCAGGCTACAGTCCATGGCATCTCAGAGTTGGACACGACTGACTCAATGGACATGAGTTTGAGCAAACTCCGGAAAGTGGTGAAGGGCAGAAAAGTCTGGCAGTGGTGTGGTCCATAGGGTCTTGAAGAGTGGGACACAGCTGAGTGACTAACACACACACACATGAACCTATGGCATGGATACTATTATTATCTCCACTCTTATAGAAAGAGTTAAATGTTAAATATCTTGTATAAGAGCACAGACTGTTAACACCTGGAGTCAAGCTTTGAATCTAAGACTATTACATTCTGACTTTCAGCCAGTAATATATTATGCTGCTAGGAGATACTTAATTTGCATTGTTAAGGTCTTATCATACAATTTAGGAGCACTGCAAAGTCACAGGCACATCTGTCCTAAGAAATGCAAGGTGGACCAATGTGTTTGCAATTTTCACTCCATTGCAAAATGTGAGTCTGTGTATCAGCCTCCTAATCACAGGCAATAAACACAAGGCTTTGGTCAAACTCAAAGGATTTTCCCTAGGGAGCTAGATTTCCATTTTTTAGGAAATATATAAAAGTATGTTGATATTAACAGATATAATGGCCAACAACATTTCATACTTTTTATCACAAAGGCCATATCAACAATTCTCTATCTCTTCATCGAGAAGACTTGAGAACTGCCAGAAAGTAACTAGGGCACAATTAACATGACAACTTAAAAGTTCAGTTTAGTTCAGTCACTCAGTCATGTCTGACTCTATGCAACTCCATGGACTACAGCACATCAGACCTTCCTATTCATGACCAACTCCTGGAGTTTACTCAAACTGACATCCTTTGAGTCAGCGATGACATCCAACCATCCCATCTTCTGTCGTCCCCTTCTCCTGCCTTCAGTTTTTCCCAACATCAGAGTCTTTTCCAATGAGTCATTTTTTCACATCAGGGGGCCAAACTATTAGAGTTTCAGCTTCAGCATCAGTCCTTCCAATGAATATTCAGGACTGCTTTCCTTTAGGATTGACTGGTTTGATCTCTTTGCAGTCCAAGGGACTCTCAAGAGTCTTCTCCAGTGCCACAGTACAAAAGCATCAATTCTTCGGTGCTCAGCTTCCATTATAGTCCAACTCTCACATCCATACATGACTACTGAAAAAACCATACCTTTGACTAGATGAAATTTGTTGACAAAGTAATGTCTCTGCTTTTTAATATGCTGTCAACATCGGTCATAACTTTTCTTCCAAGGAGGAAGTGTCTTTTAATTTCATGGCTGCAGTCACCATCTGCAGTGATTTTGGAGCCCCCAAAATAAAATCTCTCCCTATTTCCATTGTTTTCCCATCTAATTGCCATGAACTGATGGGACCAAATGCCATGATCTCAGTATTCTGAATGTTGAGTTTTAAGCCAACTTTTTCACTCCCCTCTTTCACTTTCATCAAGAGGCTCTTTAGTTCTTCAATTTTTGCCATAAGAGTGGTGTCATCTGCATATCTGAGGTTATTGATATTTCTCCCAGGAATCTTGTTTCCAGCTTCTGCTTCCTCCAGCCCAGCATTCCTCATGATGTACTCTGCATAGAAGTTAAATAAGCAGGGTGACAGTATACAGCCTTGACATACTCCTTTCCCTGTTTGCAACCTGTCTGTTGTTCCATCTCCAGTTCTAACTGTTACGTCCTGACCTGCATACAGATTTCTCAAGAGGCAGGTCAGGTGGTTTGGTATTCATAACTCTAAGAATTTTCGACAATTTGTGGTGATCCACACAGTCAAAGATTGGCATAATCAACAAAGCAGATGATTTTCTGTAACTCTCTGGCTTTTTCAACCATCCAACGGATGTTAGCAATTTAATCCCTGGTTCCTCTGCCTTTTGTAAATCCAGCTTGAACATCTGGAAATTCACGGTTCACGTACTGCTGAAGCCTGGCTTGGAGAATTTGAGCATTACTGTGTCAGCATGTGAAATGAGTGCAATTGTGCAGTATATTGAGCATTCTTTGACATTGCCTTTCTTTGGGATTGGAATGAACACTGACTTTTTCCAGACCTGTGGCTACT
Source organism: Capra hircus (assembly GCF_001704415.2). Taxonomy (NCBI): domain Eukaryota; kingdom Metazoa; phylum Chordata; class Mammalia; order Artiodactyla; family Bovidae; genus Capra; species Capra hircus. The sequence goes on along the minus strand of NC_030822.1, from coordinate 23,125,396 downwards.
GCTGAGCTCTCCAAATGTGCTGGCATATTGAGTGTGGCATCATCTTTCAGGATTTGAAAGAGCTCACCTGGAATTCCATCACCTCCACTAGCTTTGTTCATAGTGATGCTTGCTAAGGCCCACTTGATTTCACATTCCAGGATGTCTGGCTCTAGGTGAGTGATTACACCATTGTGATTATCTGGCTAATAAAGATCTTTCTTGTATAGTTCTTCTTTGTATTCTTGCCATCTCTTTTTAATACCTTCATTCCAATCCTAAAGAAAGGCAATGCCAAAGAATACTCAAACTACCACACAATTGCATTCATCTCACACGCTAGTAAAGTAATGCTCAAAATTCTAGGTAGGTCATAATTTTCCTTCCAAGAAGTAAGCATCTTTTAATTACATGGCTACAGTCACCATCTGCAGTGATTCTGGAGCCCCCAAAAATAAAGTCTGACACTGTTTCCACTGTTTCCCCATCTATTTCCCTTGAAGTGATGGGACCAGATGCCATGATCTTCATTTTCTGAATGTTGAGCTTTAAGCCAACATAAATAGCATATTGAAAAGCAGAGACATTACTTTGCCAAGAAATGTCCATCTAGTCAAGGCTATGGTTTTTTCAGTGGTCATGTACGGATGTGAGAGTTGGACTGTGAAGAAAGCTGAGAACCAAAGAATTGATGCTTTTGAACTGTGGTGTTGGAGAAGACTCTTGAGAGTCCCTTGGACTGCAAGGAGACCCAAACAGTCCATTCTGAAGGAGATCAGCCCTGGGATTTCTTTGGAAGGAATGATACTGAAGCTGAAACTCCAGTACTTTGGCCACCTCATGTGAAGAGTTGACTCACTGGAAAAGACTCCGATGCTGGGAAGGATTGGGGGCAGGAGGAGAAGGGTATGACAGAGGATGAGATGGATGGATGGCATCACTGACTCGATGGACGTGGGTCTGAGTGAATCCCGGGAGCTGGTGATGGACAGGGAGGCCTAGCGTGCTGCGATTCTTGGGGTCGCAAAGAGTCGGACATGACTGAGCGACTGAACTGAACTGCTTCTGTTTGGTCCATACCATTTCAGTCCTTTATTGAGCCCATCTTTGCAAGAAATGTTCCCTTGAGATCTCTAATTTTCTTGAAGAGATCTCTAGTCTTTCCCATTCTATTGATTTCCCCTATTTCTTTGCATTGATTACTGAGGTAGTCTTTCTTATCTCTCCTTGCTATTCTTTGGAATTCTGCACTCAAATGGGTACCCCTTTCCTTCTCTCCTTTGCCTTTCACATCTCTTCTTTTCTCAGCTATGTGTAAGACCTCCTCAGACAACCATTTTGCCTTTTTGCATTTCTTTTTCTTGGGGATGGTCTTGATCTCTGCCTCCTGTACAATGTCATGAACCTCTGTTCATAGTTCTTCAGGCACTCTATCTATCAGATCTAATCCCTTGAATCTATTTCTAACTTCCACTGTATAATCATAAGGGATTTGATGGAGGTCATAACTGAATGGTGTAGTGTTTTTCCCTACTTTGTTCAATTTCAGTCTGAATTTGGCAATACAGAGTTCATGATCTGAGCCACAGTCAGCTCCTGGTCTTATTTTTGCCAACTGTATAAAGTTTTTCCATCTTTGGCTGCAAAGAATACAATCAACCTGATTTCAGTGTTGACCATCCGGTGATGTCCACGTGTAGAGTCTTCTCTTGTGTTGTTGTAACAGGGTGTTTGCCATGACCTGTGTGTTCCCTTGGCAAAACTCTGTTAGCCTTTGCCCTGCTTCATGCTGTACTCCAAGGCCAAATTTGCCTGTTACTCCAGGTGTTTCTTGACTTCCTACTTTTGCATTCCAGTCCCCTATAATGAAAAGGATATCTTTTTCGTGTGTTCGTGCCAGAAGGTCTTGTAGGTCTTCATAGAACTGTGCAACTTCAGCTTCTTCAGCTTTACAAGTTGGGCCATAGACTTGGATTACTGTGATATTGAATGGTTTGCCTTGGAAACCAACAAAGATCATTCTGTCATTTTTGAGACTGCATCCAAGTACTGCATTTCGGACTCTTTTGTTGACCATGATGGCTACTCCATTTCTCCTAAGGGATTCTTGCCCACAGTAGTAGATATAATAGTCATCTGAGTTAAATTCACCCATTCCAGTCCATTTTAGTTCACTGATTTCTAAAATATCAGTGTTCACTCTTGCCATCTCCTGTTTGATCACTTCCAATTTGCCTTGATTCATGGACCTAACATTCCAGATTCCTAAGCAATCTTGCTCTTTAAAGCATTGGACTTTACTTCCATCACCAGTCATAGCCACAACTGGGTGTTGTTTTTGCTTTGGCTCCATCTCTTCAGTCTTTCTGGAGTTATTTCTCCACTGATCTTCAGTAGCATATTGGGCATCTACCAACCTGGGGAGTTCATCTTTCAGTGTCTTATCTTTTTGCCTTTTCATACTGTTCATGGCATTCTCAAGGCAAGAATACTGAAATGGTTTGCCATTCCCTTCTCCAGTGGGCCACATTTTATCAGAATTCTCCACCATGACCTGTCCATCTTGGGTGGCCCTAAACGGCGTGGCTCATTGTTTCACTGAGTTAGACAAAGCTGTGGTCTATGTGATCAGATTGGTTAGTTTTCTCTGATTGTGGTTTTCATTCTGTCTGCCCTCTTGGAGAAAGATAAGAGGCTTAAGGAAGCCTCCTGATGGGAGAGACTGACTGAGGAGGAAACTGGGTCTTATTCTGATGGGCAGGACCCTGCTCAGTAAATCTTTAATCCAATTTTCTGCTGATGGGTGGGGCTGTGTTCCCTCCCTATTAGTTACCTGGGGCCAACTATGGTGTGGATATGACTGGTAATAGAAGCAAAGTCCTGTGTTGTAAAGAGAAATATTGTAAAGGAACCGGAAATGTTAGGTCCATGAATGAAGGCAAATTGGAAGTGGTCAAACAGGAGATGGCAAGAATGAACATCGAAATTTTAGGAATCAGTGAACTAAGATGGACTGGAATGGATGAATTTAACTCAGATAACTATTATATCAATTACTGTGGGCAAGAATCCCTTAGGAGAAATGGAGTAGCCATCATGATCAACAAAAGAGTCCGAAATGCAGTACTTGGATGCAGTCTCAAAAATGACAGAATGATCTCTGTTCATTTCCCGAAGAAGCTGAAGTTGCACAGTTCTATGAAGACCTACAAGACCTTCTGGCACGAACACACGAAAAAGATATCCTTTTCATTATAGGGGACTGGAATGCAAAAGTAGGAAGTCAAGAAACACCTGGAGTAACAGGCAAATTTGGCCTTGGAGTACAGCATGAAGCAGGGCAAAGGCTAACAGAGTTTTGCCAAGGGAACACACAGGTCATGGCAAACACCCTGTTACAACAACACAAGAGAAGACTCTACACGTGCCATCACCGGATGGTCAACACTGAAATCAGGTTGATTGTATTCTTTGCAGCCAAAGATGGAAAAGCTTTATACAGTTAGCAAAAATAAGACCAGGAGCTGACTGTGGCTCAGATCATGAACTCTGTATTGCCAAATTCAGACTGAAATTGAACAAAGTAGGGAAAAACACTACACCATTCAGTTATGACCTCCATCAAATTCCTTATGATTATACAGTGGAAGTTAGAAATAGATTCAAGGGATTAGATCTGATAGATAGAGTGCCTGAAGAACTATGAACAGAGGTTCATGACATTGTACAGGAGGCAGAGATCAAGACCATCCCCAAGAAAAAGAAATGCAAAAAGGCAAAATGGTTGTCTGAGGAGGTCTTACACATAGCTGAGAAAAGAAGAGATGTGAAAGGCAAAGGAGAGAAGGAAAGGGGTACCCATTTGAGTGCAGAATTCCAAAGAATAGCAAGGAGAGATAAGAAAGACTACCTCAGTGATCAATGTAAAGAAATAGGGGAAAACAATAGAATGGGAAAGACTAGAGATCTCTTCAAGAAAATTAGAGATCTCAAGGGAACATTTCATGCAAAGATGGGCTCAATAAAGGACAGAAATGGTATGGACATAACAGAAGCAGAAGATATTCAGAATAGGTGGCAATAATACACAGAAGAACTATACAAAAAATATCTTCATGACCCAGATAATCAAGATGGCACAAACACTCACCTAGGGCCAGACATCCTGGAATGTGAAGTCAAGTGGGCCTTAGGAAGCATCACTATGAACAAAGCTAGTGGAGGTGATGGAATTCCAGTTGAGCTCTTTCAAATCCTGAAAGATGATACTGTGAAAGTGCTGCACTCTGTATAGCAGCACAGTTGGAAAACTCAGCAGTGGCCAGAGGACTGGAAAAAGTCAATTTTCATTCCAATCGCAAAGAAAGGCAATGTCAAAGAATGCTCAAACTACCGCACAGTTTCACTCATCTCACACACTGACACAGTAATGCTCAAAATTTCCAAACCAGCCTTGAACATTACGTGAACTATGAACTTCCATATGTTCAAGCTGGATTTAGAAAAGGCAGAGGAACCAGAGATCAAATTGCTAACATATGTTGGATCATTGAAAGAGCAAGAGAGTTCCAGAAATACATCTACTCTATTGACTATGCCAAAGCCTTTAACTGTGTGGATCACCATAAACTGTAGAAAATTCTTAAAGAGTTGTGATTAGCAGACCACCTGACCTGCCTCTTGAGAAATCTGTATGCAGGTCAGGAAGCAACAATTAGAACTGGACATGGAACAACAGACTGGTTCCAAATGGGAACAAGAGTACATCAGGCTGTATACTGTCACCCTGCTTATTTAACTTCTATGCAGAGTACATCATGAGAAACGCTGGGCTGGATGAAGCACAAGCTGGAATCAAGATTGCCAGGAGAAATATCAATAACCTCAGGTATGCAGATGATGCCACCTTATGGCAGAAAGCAAAAAAGAACTTATGAACCTCTTGATGAAAGTGAAAGATGAGAGTGAAAACTTTGGTTTAAAGCTCCACATTCAGAAAACTAAGATCATGGCATCTGTCACATGACTTCATGGCAAATAGATGAGGAAACACTGGAAACAGTGGCAGACTTTAATTTTTTTTGACTCCAAAATCACTGCAGATTGTGACTACAGCAATGAAATTAAAAGATGCTTACTCCTTGGAAGGAAAGTTATGACCAACCTAGATAGCATATTTGCCAACAACGGTCTGTCTAGTCAAGGCTGTGGTTTTTCAGTGGTCATGTATGGATGTGAGAGTTGGACCGTAAAAAAAGCTGAGTGCCGAAGAATTGATGCTTTTGAACTGTGGTGTTGGAGAAGACTCTTGAGAGTCCCTTGGACTTCAAGGAGTTCCAACCAGTTCATCCTAAAGGAAATTAGTCCTGAATATTCACTGGAAGAACTGATGTTCAAACTGAAACTCCAATAGTTTGACCACCTGATGCAAAGAGCTTACTCATTTGAAAAGACCCTGATGCTTGGAAAGATTGAAGGGAGGAGGAGAAGGGGATGATAGAGGATGAGATAGTTGGATGGCATCTCCAACTCAATGGACATGAGTTTGAGTAAAGTCTGGGAGTTGGGATGGACAGGAAGGCCTGGTGTGCTACAGTCTGTGGGGTAGCAAAGAGTCGGACATGAATGAGTGACTGAATTGAACATAAGTGAACTGAAACGCTGGTGGAGGTAATTAAGATCATGGCGACCTCCTTCAAAAGGTCCCATGTGCGCCCTGCTACAGTCAGTGCCCCCAACCCTGCAGCAGGCCACCGCCAACCCACTCCTCTGCCGGAGACTCCTGAACAGTCATGGGCAAGCCTGGGTCAGTCTCTTGTGGTGTCTGTGCTTCTTTCTCCTGGGTCCTGGTGCACCCAAGGTTCTGTTTGTGCCCTCCGAGAGTCTATTTCCCCAGTCCTGTGAAAGTTCTGGGAGCTCTATGGCAGGGTTAATGGCAACCTTCTCCAAGAGGGCTTATGTCGTGCTCAAGTCTGCTGCACCCAGAACCCCTGTCCCTGTGGCAGTCCACTGGTGACCCATACCTCCTCAGGAGACACTCAAACACAGTTCTGCTCCATCTCTGTGAGGTCTCTGGGTCCTTGTGCACACAAGATTTGTTTGAACCCTCTGAGCTTCTCTGGCAGGAATGGGGTTTGATTCTAAATGCAATTTCACCCCTCCTACCATCTTTCTGGGACTTCTCCTTTGCCCTTGGACAGGGGGTATCTCCTCACAGTTGCTCCAGTGCTACTCAGTCACTGCAACTGAAAGATTCTCTGTGTCTAATATAAAAGTGACTGGAAATAAATAACAGCTCTGCAAAATCCTTGTTTGTAGCCCTGACACACTATGACTTCTTCATAAGGCTTCTAGTGAGCAAGAATAAAGTAACCTTTTAAGCACATAATGAAACAGGACATCCTTTGCGTTGCTGAATTTAATAACTATATGGTAAGAGAATGTCCCAAGTCTACAACATATGATCCTTAAAATAAAGTTTTAGAGCAAGGTAGGGAAAGGGATTGGAAGCCAAAAGCTGGGGAAGATATTACCTCTGCAATGATCACATGTTGATAAGTCAGAATTGGGCATGGCCTCTGTCACAGCTAATATTTGCCCTCTATAGAGTGATTTTTTTTTTTTTTCAGAGACCTGATCAATAAAGTCTGTTTGTGCTTGTTCTGTTTGGAATAGTTTCTATTTAAGTACACTTCTGTCTTATATATGAATCTGGGCAGTGCAGTTTACAAAAAAAGAAGCATTTTCTTTTATGATACTGGTAAACAAGTCATAGGGAAATTAAATCTTGGTTATAGTGACTGGAAGTAATGTATAAATAAATGCGATGGGATTACTCTAGTTATAGCAGAAAAGAAACAATAAATCAGAGGTCAGTGAAGAGTTGTTACATCAGTGGCTATTCTAAATAAGAAGCAAATGAATTTTTTGAATGGGACAATAACTAAGTTTCACTTAACAATCAATGAAGATGTGATAAGGACAGACTGTTGCAATAAAGTTTCTCAGTGTTCATTTCTGGAAAATTTCTATGCATTCCCGAGTTTAATGGAACTGAATGGAGAACACCTGTCAAGAAAACAAGTCTTCATTTAATCATTTTATGTTCTTTATTAGAAACAGGTGCCAGAGTAAATACATATTGACCACTTAGGAGAAAGAACAAAAAGTGGCAGAATTGAATGTTTTTAATCCATACTGGATTTTTAGAGTTGAAAACACTGTGGTAAACTAAGCATTTTTTTTTTTTTTAAGCTGCCCGGATTCTGTTTTTCTTCAATTTTCTAGACCTTTAGCAGGATAATATGTGATGTGACCATCTCATCTTTGCCTCAACAAGCTCTTTGAATTACTTTAGTACACTTGAGTTTTATTTATATAAACCAGGACTGTAATAACATGAAAGAGAGATCTCTTATCATAAATTCTTGTCCTCTAAAGAGACAACATATTCTCCTTTTGCCAAAATATCTTGCCTCACATTGGATTACTGGAAATTTCCAAAACATGTTGTGGTGTTTCTTACATTCATACATGCCTGGAATACCTTACTCCTTTCATCAGACCATGAAGAACCAAGAGGAAGTGCTCTGAAATCAAACTTTGCTCTGAAATCAAACTTCCCTATTTCAAATCTCAGTAAAGACCCGCCGGCCAATGCAGGAGATGCAGGTTCGATCCCTGGGCTGGGGAGGTTCCCTGGAGCAAGGTACCTCTAGTATTCTTGCCTGGAGAATTCCCTGGACAGAGGAGACTGGTGGGCTACAGTCCATAGGGTCACAAAGGGTTGGAAATGACTGAAGTGACTTAGCACACACACGCAACCTGATATCTATGATAATTTAAGATATATGTCTTGCACACACACTATGTATGCACACCATATGTAGGTAATATATTGCGCAATGGATAGTTAATGATGTTAGCCTCCAATGGATAAATACAAATATGAATATCTATATCAAGATATCAACGTTGTCATGTCTATATCAATATGTTTTTATATCACATTCCCTCAAGTCAGCACAAATCCTTATCCTGAATTAAACTAAACCTATTCTAGTTAAAATATAAATATTTACTTAGGAAATATGTGTTGTGTGCAAGACCATAGGCAAGATTTTATGGAGGAGACAAGGAAGAGCAGTCATAGTTCCTTTCTCAAAAATGTGTGTGGTGTGTGTGTGTTCTCATACATTAAGTCATGTCTGCCTCTTGGAGACCCTATGGACTGTAGCCCACCAGGCTCCTCTGTCTATGGGATTTTCCAGGCAAGAATACCAGAATGGGTTGCCGTTTCCTTCTCCAGGGGATCTTCCCGACCCACAGATCTAATCCTGGTCTCCTGCATTGGCAGGTGGATTCTTTATTGCTAAGCCACTTAGGAGGCCTAGGAGGACAGGTTAAAGGTATATAAAGTTGTAAATTGGTAAGTGAGTAGAGATTCAAGAACAAAATCTTAATTTTTTTCACAAGCCCATTTTACCAGCTATTTTCTTGATTGTTACATTTTCCTGTCCAAAAACAAAGTACAACAAATAAAGATTTCTCAATATTTCCAGCATATTTTCTCTAGCAGTCTTACAGAGTTCCCTAGGATCAGGTATTAAAGACTGGGATCAGTCTGACAAGAGAATCCTATTAATCTAAATTCACAGTTCCCTACCTATCGAGAAAGTATATAAACTTTTTAAAGAAAGAAATTGAATTTCTGAGTTGTTACAATTTAGGCAGCTGCAGTAGCATCACGAGTGTTTTTGCTGTTTTTACATTGAGTGAGTGAAAGTCGCTCAGTTGTGTCCTACTCCCTGTGACCCCATAGACTGGAGCCTACCAGGTTCCTCCGTCCATGGAATTCTCCAGACAAGAATACTGGAGTGGGTTGCCATTCCCTTCTCCAGGTCATCTTTCCAACCCAGGGATCAAACCCAGGTCTCTCGCATTGCAGGCAGATTCTTTACCATCTGAGCCACCAGGGAAGCCCCTGTTTTAACACTGACCTCTTCCAATCTCCTCTTCCTGTTGCAGGTATTGTGTATTTTGGAAAAGCTGACATGATCATCTCCCATCCTTACTTAAAGCAATAGAGAGCCTTTTCTTTGGGCTTTCTTAGGATAAAGATGCAGACATCTCTTGAGAGGATCTGCTCTGTGGGCTGGCCCTGATTATTTCTCCAGGTTATTCTCTAGGAAACAATCCCAGTCTCTGAACAGAGGCCTCCCTGCCTTTGAATTCTCCTAATGACTGCACTCTTTGCCCTGGGGCTTTTTTTCAGCTTCTACCCAGATCTCTTTTCTCTATTCCTACTCCTACCAACTTTTTTGTAACTAGCATCTTTTCTTTCTCCCCACCACAGCTCTCTCTGTTTCCTCAGAAATATATTTCTTCCTCATTGCAGTTATCACAATTGTAAGGTTTCTTTATTTGTGTACAATTACTGATTTTTCTATGCTCTGTGAAGGACAGTAAGCTGTATAATGAAAGAGACTGTCTACTTTGCTGAAATTATTATATCCCAGTGCCTCACACTATATAAGGAATAAAGCAAGTGCTTAATACCTTTCGGTGGACTGTTATGAGGATTTATAGAAATAAAAAATGTATATACCTCATATTATATAATTCAGCCATGGCTAGAAAAGATAAGTGAATATGAGCTCATAAGGCTGAATTGGTAGTTGATGAAGAGAATTGAAAGACTGGAAGTATTTTCATACAGGTGCTTTGAGCTCCTAATGGTTAGGAAATTGATAGGTAAGGAGAAGTTTCAAAAATGCTTGCATGCTAGAAATCAGAAAATATAATTTTTCTCACATTACAATTAGCATATTTTTGTGTAAGTTCCTGTTGAATTTGTAGCCTTAAGGATACGGTCACAGTCAATTTGGGCTGCTGTAATAAATTACCATAGATGAGTGGCTTAAGCAACAGACATTTATTTCTCACAGTTCTGGAAGTTGGAAGTCTCAGATCTAGGCACCAGCAGATTGGGTATCTCTGGGAGGATACTTTTTTTTGGTTTGCAAATTTGGCCTGTCTGCTCACTTCATCCTCATGAGGTGGGTGGGGAAGCAGGGAGGGAGAGAGAGTTGATCTTCATTTAAGGGCACTAATCCACTCATACTCATTGGAAAAGACTCTGATGCTGGGAGGAATTGGGGGCAGGAGGAGAAGGGGATGACAGAAGCTGAGATGGCTGGATGGCATCACTGACTCCATGGACATGAGTCTGAGTGAATCCTGGGAGTTGGTGATGGACAGGGAGGCCTGGCGTGCTGCGATTCATGGGGTCGCAAAGAGTCGGACACGTCTGAGCAACTGAACTGAACTGAACTGAACTGAACTGCATCCACTCATCCGCTAATCTACTTGGGGCTTCCCTAGTGGTGCAGAGGGAGACCGAGGTTCATCTCTGGGTCGGAAAGATGCCCTGGAGAAGGAAATAGCAACCCACTCCAGTATTCTTGCTTGGAGAGAATCCCATGGATGGAGGAGCCTGGTAGGCTACAGTCCACAGGGTCGCAAAGAGTCAGACAGGACTGAGCAACTTTGCTTCACTTCTTCTTCACTTAAATCCACTCATGAGTGTCCCACCCTTATGGCCTAATTACCTCCCAAAGGCCCCACCTCTAAATACTATAAGACTGGGGATTCAGGCTTCTACATAGGGATTTTAGAGGGATACAAACATTCAGTATATACCAGATACAGTATGTTTGCTTTGGGGAAAAACATCTGTTATCATGTTTATTAAATAAATGCTACATGTTCAGTCACAGTTATAACCATAGGAAGAGGATTTTTCCTTCTACCTTAGTGACAATTAATTTAGCCAGCATCACTAGTCTAGCTTTAATTAACTCAACCAGTGGCAAAGAACCGTGAAGTCCTTAAATTCATTAAAATGAGAAACCAGAGAAATTTTCAATCCTTCTAAAATATATTTGCAAATAGAATCTATTTTAAAATAAATCAAAAAACCTAAATATTGTCAAAATGTTGATAAGTAATGAAAATGATCTGTTAAATAATTGAGTTAATTAAAGTTAAATTTGCGTTTTTTTATTGCAAAATATCACAGTCTTTAAGGTAGTAATCTTCGCTGAGTGAATCTTAAGGTGGGAATAGTGTAAACTACATTTAATAAATTAATCTGAACATACCATTCTTTTTCACAAACATCTCCCAAAGAATATACTTGAGAACGCTACAATGGGATACTTTCCAGCTCTGTAATGCTACATTTCATGTCTTAGATGTATGCTATTATGAATACGCCTAGAGAAGGGGAAGGAAGAGAGAAAAACCCTTTAAAAGCAAAGTGAGGATATCACACTTAGACAAATGGGAAACGTCTTTCAAATTTAGAACTAGATGGAAAATGACACTCTAAACACTTCTATTCCACTCACTCAACTCTGAAGTTTAGATGTTACTCTTTTATGTAATGTGCACACACCGATATGTAAAACCAACCCTAAAGCTTGCTACTTGAATATGGATGGCCCAGTGCTAATGCTATTTTCATGACTCTGAGAGGAATCTAAATGTTTACTTCCTTGCTCAATTGCACACTGAATACCTAGTTTCAACAGATAATTTTTAAATTCTGAGGTAATTACATAGAACTCTATTCAAGGCCCCTAGCTCAAGCATCAAACTGTATTAATTATTTAAGATGCTTTGCCAAGAAATGTGGCCAGTTTAAATTCATATTGCCAAACAAATTTGAAAGAACACATTCATTAAATTCTTCCATTATGTTCTTGTCATTGCTATTGGTATGAATGTTCTGACCTTTGAAAATGATGAACAATTCAGAAATTAAACATTTAAAAAAGCAGTGTTAAACTGTGATTGAGGATCCTGTGGAGTTGTTTTGATATTATTGACTTTTGAAATAACTGGTAGTTATCAAGTTCATCCAGACTTTCTCTCAATAAAAATAAATAAAGAAATTCCAAAGTAGCTGTAAGGCAGAACTATGAGGACTGTTATTGGAATTTCAAATATGGAGTCTTAGGAATCTTTCTAAGTACCTCAGCGGTATAACAGCCAAACAGGTTCTGAACTGAGAATCATAAAATCTAATCAGATGTCAAACATCAGGTTTTTTCCTTTTTTTTTTAATCGATCATGTTCTGCTGTTTCAAATTCCTATTTACCAAATATCTACATGCAGGAGGTAAATGCTCAATTAACTTCTGGGCAAATAGTACTTTTATTCAAAGGTTCATAGTAATTTTGGTATATTAACATATAAAAACCTGACAAATAATATAAATGTTTTCACAAAGAATAATTAACAAGTGATGACATCATAGAAAGTGAAAGTGAAGTCCCTCAGTCGTGTCCGACTCTTTGTGACCCCATGGACAGTAGCCTACCAGGCTCCTCAGCCCATGGAATTTTCCAGGCAAGAGTACTAGAGTGGGTTGCCATTTCCTTCTCCAGGGGATCTTCCCAACCCAGGGATTGAACCCCGGTCCTCCACATTGCAGGCAGATGCTTTACCGGAAATGTTATATGTGGATATCAAAGAAGACTCCTAAGCATGTGATTATGCTCAGTTGTGTCTGACTCTTATCAGCTCCATGGACTGTAGCCTGCCAGGCTCCTTGGTCCATGGAATTTTCCAGATGAGAATACTGGAGTGGGTTGCCATACCACACTCTGGGGATCTTCCCAACCCAGGGATCAAATCTGTGTCTCTTGTGTCTCCTGCACTGGCAGGTAAATTCTTTACTATTAGAGCCACCTGGGAAGCCCAAGCATGTTGTGATAGTTGATCTTAAAACATGAATAGGGCTTTACAAGTGTAAAAGGATGGTGACGGGGTTGAGGTGGTAATGGATGACCATAGGACTGCCAGATTTCACAAGTATGAATATAGGATGCATTTGAAGTTCTTTAGTTTATTAGGTATTCCAAACTGAGAGAAAGCAGTACATACATATGATTGATTGACACTAACTTCTGTATTTGAGGATAATCCAGAGTCAGTACATCCTTGAGTTTATCAGTGATGTTGAATGCCTAGTTACCTATAATGGAGTGAAATGGAAATCAGTAGGGCTCAGATTAGAAATATTAAAAGTTTGGAACAACCATGATGGAGAATAGCAAAAATTACTGACTAGTACCTACCAGAAATTCCTCATTGCATTGAATTTTCAGCAAATTGGAAACTTTCTGTATATATTATTTCAAGTATTAGTATACTAGATACAGTGTAAGAATGCACACACAGATATAAAATTTACATAGATGCTTCTTACATGTTTTGTTATATCTTATATATATATATATATAATTTTATTTTATTACAATATTAATACATGTGTAATATAGGGACAATTCAGTTCAGTTCAGTCGCTCAGTCGTATCCAACTCTTTGCGACCTCATGAACCACAGCACACCAGGCCTCCCTGTCCATCACCAACTCCCGGAGTCCACCCAAACCCATGTCCATTGAGTTGGTGATGCCATCCAGCCATCTCATCTTCTGTCGTCCACTTCTTATCCTGCCCTCAATCTTTCCCAGATTCAGGGTCTTTTCGAATGAGTCAGTTCTTTGCATCAGGTGGCCAAAGTATTGGAGCTTCAGCTTCAACATCAGTCCTTGCAATGAACACCCAGGACTGACCTCCTTTAGGATGGACTGGTTGAATCTCCTTGCAGTCCAAGGGACTCTCAAGAGTCTTCTCCAACACCACAATTCAAAAACATCAATTCTTCGGCACTCAACTTTCTTCACATTCCAACTCTCACATCCATACATGACCACTGGAAAAAACTATAGCCTTGACTAGATGGACCTTTGTTGGCAAAGTAATGTCTCTGCTTTTCAATATGCTATCTAGGTTGGTCATAACTTTCCTTCCAAGGAGTAAGCGTCTTTTAATTTCATGGCTGCGATCACTATCTGCAGTGATCTGGGAGCCCAGAAAAGTAAAGTCAGCCACTGTTTCCCTATCTATTTGCCATGAAGTGATGGGACCAGATGCCATGATCTTAGTTTTCTGAATGTTGAGCTTTAAGGCAACTTTTTCACTCTCCTCTTTCACTTTCATCAAGAGGCTCTTTAGTTCCTCTTCACTTTCTGCCATAAGGGTGGTGTCGTCTGCATATCTGAGGTGATTGATATTTCTCCTGGCAATCTTGATTTCAGCAGGTGCTTCCTTCATCCCAGCGTTTCTCATGATGTACTCTGCATAGAAGTTAAATAAGCAGGGTGACGATATACAGCCTTGACGTACTCCTTTCCCTATTTGGAACCTGTCTGTTGTTCCATGTCCAGTTCTAACTGTTGTTTCCTGACCTGCATACAGATTTCTCACGAGGCAGGTCAGGTGGTCTGGTATTCCCATCTCTTTCACAGTTTTCCACAGTTTATTGTGATCCACAGAGTCAAAGGTTTTGGCATAGTCAATAAAGCAGAAATAGATGCTTTTCTGGAACTGTCTTGCTTTTTCCATGATCCAGCGGATGTTGGCAATTTGATCTCTGGTTCCTCTCCCTTTGCTAAAACGAGCTTGAACATCTGGAAATTCACTGTTCACATATTGCTGAAGCCTGGCTTGGAGAATTTTGAGCATTACTTTACTAGCATGTGAGATGAGTGCAATTGTGCAGTAGTTTGAGCATTCTTTGGCATTTCCTTTCTTTGGGATTGGAATGAAAACTGACCTTTTCCAGTCCTGTGGCCACTGCTGAGTTTTCCAGATTTGCTGGCATATTGAATGCAGCACTTTCACAGCATCATCTTTCATGATGAAATAGCTCAACTGGAATTCCATCGCCTCCACTAGCTTTGTTCATAGTGATTCTTCTTAAAGCCAACTTGACTTCACATTCCAGGATGTCTGGCTCTAGGTGAGTGATCACACCATCTTGATTATCTAGGTCATGAAGATCTCTTTTGTACAGTTCTTCTGTGTATTCTTGTCACCTTAATATCTTCTGCCTTTGTTAGGTCCCTAAGTATATAATACATCACATCAGTATACAGAAATAACATTTTGCTATTATGTATTATTCATGAATATATAGCACGTGTGCATTCAGTCACTTCAGTAGTGTCTGACTCTTTGCGACCCCACAGACTGTAGCCCACCAGGCTCCTCAGTCCATGGGATTCTCCAGGCAAGGATGCTGGAGTGGGTTTCCATGCCCTTCTTCAAGGGATCTTCCCGACCCAGGGATTGAAACCGAGTCTCCTATATCTCCTATGTTGGAGGCAGATTCTTTACCTCTGAGTCACCAGGGAAGCCCTATGACTATATAGATTTATTGGTAAACGCTATGTATATATATATATAGCTGTAGGTAGTATTTTGATTAAGATTTTGTACGCTGCTTCTTGCATTTAGTATCACCGAGAGAGCATTTTATTTCATTAAAGTAATCTGCAAATATCATTTTCAATGGTTACATAGTATAATATCATTTGTATTGACTATTACTTAAGCAATTTCCTATTGTTTAAGGTTTAGAATGCTTTTTCAACCGTGCACTGTTATAAATAACACTGCTGTACGAATTCTTTAACATAGAATTATTGTCTACATTTTTGATATGTTCTTAGGATGAATTTCAAAATGCATAATTAGTTGGTTAAAGCATATGTCTATTAAATCTTGGGATTTGTTTGGCTAAATTGCTTTCTAGAAAAGTTTTATGAATTTAACTGCTTAGAGAATGCTTGCTTCACTATGAATTTACAAACATTCAATATTAAAAATAAATTCTTGACTCGTCTTGGTATTTGCATTTCTTTGTTACCTGGGAAGTTTTATTTTAGAGAAGCCACATGTGTTTCTACTTCTATGAGTTAGCTGCTCATGTCTCTTCCTAGGTTTCTTTCAGGCTATTTGGTTTTATTTTCTTAAAGATTTGCACCATATATTAATACATTAATGTTTTTTAATCCAGGTAAATTTCCAAGTTTGTCATTCGTTTTTGTAATAATAAGATGTATGATATGTAGTGACTTTGAAGTTTTATGGTGTTGGTGTTGGTGGTGGTAATTTAGTTGCTCAGTCATGTCTGACTGTTTGTGACCCCATGGACTGACTGTAGCCTGCCAGACTCCTCTGTCCATGGGATTTCCCAGGAAAGAATACTGGAATGAGTTGCTGTTTCCTTCTCCAGGGGATCCTCCTGACCCAGGGATTGAACCTGGATCTCTGCACTGCAGGCAGTCTCCTGCATTGCTTGTGGATTCTTTTCTGATTGAGCCACTTGGGAATCCCTTATGTAGCCATACATTTAAATGTTTTATTTTTCCATTGTTCTTATGCACAGAATGGATTTCTCTAGCCAAAAAGTAAGTGGATATTCATTTAAAACTTCTAGTGTTTCACTTCATCTATTAAAAAAAAAAATCTCTGAGCAATCTGAAATATACTTTGGTAAAATCTGAGGTAAAGATCTAACAGTGTACCAATTAAGGATAGCCAACTCATCCGTCATAATTAATTGACTCGCAAGATTATCCCTTGCCCCTTCAATTATATTATTTTTTAATGCATCAATTCGATACAAATATGGATATTGTCACATAATCTGTTTTGAGACAATCTCTTCTGTTCCCTTCATTTTACTGTTAATTCTTGAACCAGTCCCACGTTTAATAAAGTTATCCAACCTGTGTAAAATGAGGTGGTGAACAGGCTGCCACTCTCAACCCCTCTCCTTGATACCACTATACTTAAAATTCCAAACTCATCTCACTGTTTCCAAATTCGTTTCATGTTGATTTCTTTTCCAGGCAGCCTTTTTTTTAATTCATTTTTTTATTTATTTGACTGTGCTAGGTCTTAGTTTTAGCACGTGGGATCTAATTCCCTGATCAAGAATCGAACCTGGGCCCCCCATATTGAGATCGTGGAATCTTAGCCACTGGACGATCAATGAAATCCCCAAACAACCATTAGAATAGTTCTGCCATCTTCTTTTGTCAAAAGAATTCTACTGAGATGCATTCAGGACTGTATATTAACCTGGTAAGAACTAAGTTTTGAACCAATGGTCTCTTCCAAGAATGTATAATAGCAACAACTAACATTTATTAGATATTTATTTTATACTATTATCTGAAGTCATTCCCATTCACTAACTCATTTAAAACACTAACCCTTACTTCTTTGGTGATTTGATTGAGTTGCTGGGCTTTGAACACATTTTCTATGAAGTATCCACATTTGACTTTCCAGTTATGCATCCTCCTGAACTCTATAAAATGTATGTTTCCTGCTTAACAGTTGTTCTCAGATGTCTCCTCAGCATTTCAGACTTGAAACCGGATTTCACTGCTACCTTTCCATCTCAGTTAATGGCTCCATGTGAAAACCTTAGTTTATCAATTAACTCTTCTCTTTCTCTCATACTCCACATGTAATTCATTATATACTCTGTTTCCATAGTATATCCCCAAATATATCTAACAATACCTCTACTCTCAAAACATATCCAAAATATTTAGGTCCTAAATCTAGATATTTTTTTTGCCTGATGTATTTCTCAGCATTTCAATTACTTTTACATTGATTCAACCCATCTCTACTTGGGTTGCTACAGTAGCCTCCTTGGGAGTTTCTTTGCTCTTCTGATCCTTGTTCCACCAATGTCTTTTCCCAGTAAAGTAACCAGAATAAAGACAGTCTTTACAGTAACCTAAAAGATTATACTAGGATTTAATTTACTTATTCAGTTTCCTTGTGCTTTATTTTCTGCATTTCTCCCAAGAATGTATGATCCCTCAAAGCAGGGACCTGTGTCTGTTTCATACATGATGGCTCAGACAGTAAAGAATTTGCCTGCAAAGCAGGAGACCCAGGTTCAATCCCTGGATTGGGAAGATACTCTGGAGAAGGGAGTGGCTATTCACTGCAGTATTCTTGCATGGAGAATTCCATGGACAGAGGAGACTCTCAGGCTACAGTCCATAGCATTGCAGGGTCAGACACGACTGAGTGACTGAAACTTTTTACTTTCATGTCTAAGCACCCAAAATAGTATATTCTTGACACAAAATAGTTTCTCAAAAAATATCTTTCCATAAATTTATAGAACAGTAGTGCAATTTGATAAGCCACATGATATTATCATTTCTACTTTTCAGATGAGAAGAAGAAATCACATCAAGATAATGTAACCCAAGAATACTTATGAGCAACTGCCAGAGCCAGAATTTGAGCCTAGGAACTGCTTCTAGGATCCAAAGTTTTAGTATATAGCCTGGGTATTGCAATCAACCACTGAAACTTTTTAGTTGAAAAGTGAAAGTATTATTTGTTCAATTGTGTCTGACTCTTTGTGACCCCATGGATTGTATCCTGCCAGGCTCCTCTGTTCATGGAATTCTCAAGGCAAAAATACTGGAGAGGGCTGCCATTCCCTTTTCCAGGGGACTTTGTGCCCCAGAGATCAAACTTGGGACTCCTGCATTGGAGGCAGATTCTTTACCGTCTGAGCCACCAGGGAAGCCCACTTCAGATTGTGGCTAATATTGCACTGTCTCACAGTCCTGGGTGTTCATTGGTAGGACTGATGTTGAAGCTGAAACTCCAATACTTTGGCCACCTGATGCGAAGAGCTGACTCATTTGAAAAGAACCTGATGCTGGGAAAGAGTGAGGGCAGGAGGAGAAGGGGATGACAGAGGATGAGATGGTTGGATGGCATCAGTGACTCAGTGGACATGGGTTTGGGTGGACTCCAAGAGTTGGTGATGGACAGGGAGGCCTGGTGTCCTGCGGTTCATGGGGTCACAAAGAGTCGGACACAACTGAGTGACTGAACGGAACTGAATGCCCCTTTGAAATTAGACATTACATCTACCTTGCTTTGGCTGATAAAAGTAAGCAGAAGTGCTGAAAGAATCTTGAACAATTTTCATCTTCCATTTTTCCCAAATCATGGTGCAGAGACACAAATACTTGGGTCCCTGAATAAATACCATGTGGAATAGATTGCTATTCCAGCTGACCAAGGACATGAAACAAACCAAGGTTATTTAGGGGGATTACTTATCACCACAATATAACCTATTCAGAATAATACAGGCATTTATAATTTTCTTCATATAGATTCACACTATGATATTCCTAGGCAATGGTTGTGCATTTATGTGTGTGAAGTGTATTTTATTTTGTGTGCTTTCAGGATGGTATAATTTTGACTTTAGAATGTTTGGTTGAAATAGTTCTTAATGTATTTCAGATACTGTGTTTCAAATGCAGTAAAGCATCTGGTTTTTTTTTTAATATTAATCTAAACTATAACTACTATTCTTAAATTCAATCTAAGATGTTATACCTCACTTCTCTTTCATTTATATAAATATATATATGTATGTATAATTCTGACACTTGCAAGTAGTGCTAATTTTCTTTCATTTTCAATAGTAATATCTCTTATTTCTGTCTCATGCCTTATTACTTGGGACAGGATTTCCACATAATGTTAAAACATAATGATGCCTTTGCCTTGTTCCTGATTTTAATTCTCATTAAAATTTCTCAAGACTAGTTTTTCACCATAAGTGTGATGTTGGCAGTTGGTTTAAAAAATTCTTTATTATGTCAAGGAAGTAAATTTCTATTCTGATGTGTCTACATGTTTATTTTCTTTTTTCCCAGACGTGATTATGAAATAGCTTCAAACATTTTTTTTGTTGTTGTTACTTATTGAAATAAAAACATGATACTCACTTTAGTCGGTGGAATTGCTATTAATACATTGATTCCCAAATGTGATGATGGTATTTTTGAATTCACTTCAGTTCAGTTGCTCAGTCGTGTCTGACTCTTGGTGATTCCATGGACTGTAGCACACCAGGCTTCCCTGTCCATCACCAACTCCTGCAGCTTACTCAAACTCACATCCATTGAGTCGGTGATGCCATCCAACCATCTCATCTTCTGTCTTCCCTTTCTCCTCCCACCTTCAATCTTTCCCAGCATCAGAGTCTTTTCCAATGAGTCAGTTCTTCGTATCAGGTGGCCAAAGTATTGGAGTTTCAGCTTCAGTATCAGTCCTTCCAGTGAATATTCAGGACTGATTTCCTTTAGGATTGACTGGTTGGATCTCCATACAGTCCAAGGGACTCTCAAGCGTCTTCTCCAACACCACAGTTCAAAACCATCAATTCTTCTGTACTCAGCTTTCTTTATAGTCCAACTCTAACATCCATACATGACTACTGGAAAAACCATAGCTTTGACTAGATGGACTTTGTTGGCAAAGTAATGCCTCTGCTTTTTAATATACTGTCTAGGTTGGTCATAGGTTTTCTTCCAAGAAGCAAGTGTCTTAATTTCATGGCTGCAGTCACCATTGCAGTGATTTTGGACCTCCCCAAAACAAAATCTGTCATTCTTTCCATTGTTTTCCCATATATTTGCCATGCAGTGATGGGACCAGATGCCATGATCTTCGTTTTTTAAATGTTGAGTTTTAAGCCAGTTTTTTCACTCTCCTCTTTCACTTTCATCAGGAGGCTCTTTAGTTTTTCTTTGTTTTTTGTCATAAGGGTGGTGTCTTCTGCACATCTGAGATTATTGATATTTCTCCCAGCAATCATAATTCCAGCTTGTGCTTCAACCAGCCTGGCATTCCACATGATGTACTCTGCAAACAAGTTAAATAAGCAGGGTGACAATATACAGCCTTGACATACTCCTTTCCTGAATTGGAACCAGTCTGTTGTTCCATGTTCAGTTCTAACTGTTGCTTCTTGACTTGCATACAGATTTCTCAGGAGGCAGGTCAAGTGGTCTTTCTAAATGACCCCATCTCTGTAGGTTTATTTTCCTGAAGACTTTCCACCTTTAAGATGAGGCTTATAACCTCAGAGAATATGAATATGAGTAATTGCCTCTGGAAGGAGAATATATGAAAGTAGTGGCTTCCAGACCATATGGGAAAATGAAAGCCCTGTCTGTTGGAAAGATGGGTTTCTGGGAAGAGTGATGAACATGGTAGTATCTGGGAATTAGAGAGCACAGGCTGCTGTCCATGCGATTCTTAGTGTCCTGTTTGCACAGAATAAACTAGGCAGGAAGAATACAAACTTTCTAATTTTTCAAAGCTTAATGTGTTCTTAGAATAAAAAAAGTTTACTCATATAAGTAAAGGCAGAGGTTGAAAGCTTCTGAATGATGACTACTGAATGCTTGTGGTATAGGGGCTGGATAATTTTTAGAAATTTTTGACACATTATTTGGAAGACATATGTTTAGTGAAGTATTCAGAAATCTTTGGTTGAGGTAACAGAAATTCAACTTAAGGTAATTTCTGCAAATGTAATATTTATTGTTTACACTTATCCTCTTTATGGTTTGATATGGGGAGCTAATAAATCTATAAATAATAACTATAAATTATATAGATTTTGATAATAATCTGTTATATTAATATGTATAAGACTATTATAATATTAACATATTATTATAATACATAATGGAGAAGGCAATGCCAACCCACTCCAGTGTTCTTGCCTGGAGAATCCCAGGGACCGGGGAGCCTGGTGGGCTGCCGTCTATGGGGTCGCACAGAGTCGGATTTGACTGAAGCGACTTAGCAGCAGCATAAAATATAAATCAATAAATCTTATCCTAAATAGAATCAAAGACTGCTCAATCTCTGTCACTGTTTTCATTCTCTCACATCTTTAATTCTCTCTACATGTTGCCTTATGTATTTCAGGTCTCTGTTACCAAGAGAGTGAAATACTGGGTACTGGTAATTCTGATTAGAAGGTGGGACAGGTAAGGCCGAATATGATGTTGTTTGAGTCATATTCCTGGTAGCAATATTTCGTTCTGGAGATATGACCCTGTTGTCAGTGCAAGATCGGTCGTATGTTTGCCCGTTTGGCCATAAGAATGGGAGGCTATGATTGTTAGCTCCCATGTGAAATAAATGAAGGATGAAGTATTTCACTAAAGTAATGGGTATATTAAAAGACGGTTAGTCCTTGGAAGGAAAGTTATGACCAACCTAGATAGCATATTCAAAAGCAGAGACATTACTTTGTCAACAAAGGTCTGTCTAGTTAAGGCTATGGCTTTTCCAGTGGTCATGTATGAATGTGAGAGTTGGACTGTGAAGAAAGCTGAGCACCAAAGAATTGATGGTTTTGAACTGTGGTGTTGGAGAAGACTCTTGAGAGTCCTTTGGACTGCAAGGAGATCCAACCAGTCCATCCTAAAGGAGATCAGTCCTGGGTGTCCTTTGGAAGGACTGATGCTAAAGCTGAAACTCCAGTACTTTGGCCACCTCATGGGAAAAGTTGACTCATTAGAAAAGACTCTGATGCTGGGAGGGATTGTGGCAGAAGGAGAAGGGGACGGCAGAGGATGAGATGGCTGAATGACATCACCAACTCGATGGATGTGAGTTTAAGTGAACTCTGGGAGTTGGTGATAGACAGGGAGGCCTGGCGTGCTGCAATTAATGGGGTCGCAAAGAGTCGGACAAGACTGAGCAACTGAACTGAACTGAACTGAATGGGTATATGGTTACCAGGAGACTGGAGATAGGGCTGTTTTACTGTCCATACCAGCAGTTGCCTGTTGCCACTGGGAAATGAGAAGTGATGACCAAAAATGTACTCATAATACAAAAAGACAAAACTAAGATGCAGAGTAAATATAGGATATAATCCTATATTCAAGGAAAGGATGTAATCAACTGACAGTTGACAACTGATGGGTGTCAGGGTAAATACAACTGGGATTTGCCAGTTGAATGGCAGTCATGGAAGAAGGGTTTAAGAAACTGATGACAATAGAGCCTTGTAAATACTTAAATTTTTGGCAATGGTAGATGTCAAATTACAAACTCCTTTGATACTAATAGAAAAGAAAATTTCTGGTATTGATGAGATCTCAGAATTTTATGATGGATACCAAAAGGACACATGAAATCTTGGATGTTGATTGCAACACTTTCCATCCTCATACGGGAGCAATCACTAACATTCCAGGTGCAAGAACAGCATCCACAGAGTCATGGCCCATCTCTACTCATCTGCCTTCTACCTGAGAACAAATAACTTTTCTTAAACTCTCACACTGTCAAGAGACCATAAAAATGAAGGTGGCTCTTAAAGGATGATCTAAAAATTAAGTAGTATTTCTATCAATAAAACATTAAGCAGTATATTCATTAATTAGGGTTTGAAACTATTATTTCCATCATAAAAATGTATAGAGATGATGATAATAATATACAAACATTTGAAGATGTTGTGGTTACATAAAAGAATTCAGATGAGATAAGACTTAAAGTCAAGACAAAAGATGTTATGTGTTAGATCAGGGGTCCCCAACCTCTGGGATCTAGTGGTTGATGATCTGAGGTGGAACTGATGTAATAATAGTGATAAAGTGCACAATAAATGTAATGCACTTGAATCATCCCCAAACCATGTCCCCACCCCTGGTCCATGGAAAGATTGTCTTCCATGAAACTGGTCCCTGGTGCCAAAAAGACAGGGGACTGCTTTCATTAGATGAGTTTTGTATCTATCACCACACACTCTCAGCCTATCGTTTTATTCTCGTCTTCGCTGTAGAACCTGCTGCTGCTGCTGCTCTGCTGCTGCTGCTAAGTCACTTCAGTCGTATCCGACTCTGTGCAACCCCATAGACGGCAGCCCACCAGGCTCCCCCATCCCTGGGATTCTCCAGGCAAGAACACTGGAGTGGGTTGCCATTTCCTTCTCCAATGCATGAAAGTGAAAAGTGAAAGTGAAGTCACTCAGTAGTGTCCGACTCTTCACGACCCCATGGACTGCAGCCTCCCAGGCTCCTCCATCCATGGGATTCTCCAGGCAAGAGTAGTGGAGTGGGGTGCCATTGCCTTCTCCGCGCTGTAGAACCTAGATGTGCATAATTATAAATGAAGAGCATCTCACCACAGCTACTCACTTTCTGTATCCAGGTTCCCATGCAGCCATTTTGATGCATTTGCCAACAAATATAAGGTAGTTATAAGTCAATCCTTCACCAGTGGCAAAGAGAATCCAGTAATTCACACCTGCCTCTTCTGATCCTTAGGCAGAAAATTCTGAAATGCATTCTCCATGAATCCTCAGAGAATTCTAGCAAAATTGAAGCCTCGTTACCCACAGTTGGATCAGCTCATAACCCACTCTTTGGGTTAACTTTCCTTGCTTTCTTGTTGCCCATCTTTTGTTTCTCTGCTCTTATTCTTTGGGATCACCCCTCAAAAGAAAAAGCAAAAACAAACCACCCAACTCTGCTTTTAAGGAAAACCTAAAATAAAACATTGGATAAAGATGAAGCAAGTATGATTGTCACAAATTTATTCAGGGAGGTAAGGGCCATGAAGGTAAGGTGATGAAGTTTGAATATTAAAGGGAAAAACTGATAAAAATACTGGCTTTGTGACTTTTCATCTGGTCAATGAAGTAATTATTCCATTGTTTGGTGAACATGGAGTAAAGTGAAGAAATTACACTCTTCATAGGGTAAATTTATTTAGTTTCAACTTTATTGTGAGAAGCTTTAGTGTTTGGAGGCAAGGGACCAAGTGCAAACTATTTAATACCTACTAGCCTCAGTGTTATTCTATATAAAATATAAGTAATGGTAATATCAGATTCATATGGTTGTTACTGTTCAGTTCAGTTCAGTCGCTCAGTCCTGTCCAACTCTTTGCGACCCCATGAATCGCAGCACGCCAGGCCTCCCTGTCCATCACCAGCTCCTGGAGTTCACTCAGACTCATGTCCATTGAGCTGGTGATGCCATCCAGCCATCTCACCCTCTGTCATCCCCTTCTCCTCCAGCCCCCAATCCCTCCCAGTGTCAGAGTCTTTTCCAATGAGTCAACTCTTCGCATGAGGTGGCCAAAGTACTGGAGTTTCAGCTTTAGCATCATTCCTTCCAAAGAAAGCCCAGGGCTGATCTCCTTCAGAATGGACTGGTTGGATCTCCTTGCAGTCCAAGGGACTCTCAAGAGTCCTCTCCAACACCACAGTTCAAAAGCATCAATTCTTCGGCGCTCAGCCTTCTTCACAGTCCAACTCTCACATCCATACATGACAACAGGAAAAACCGTAGCCTTGACTAGATGGACCTTAGTCGGCAAAGTAATGTCTCTGCTCTTGAATATGCTATCTAGGTTGGTCATAACTTTCCTTCCAAGGAGTAAGCATCTTTTAATTTCATGGCTGCAAATCAATGCTGCATTTTGAAAACGTAAGGGCCAATTTCTTCTCTCTGGATAGAAGGAGAAACATCTTATATTCTCATTGATAAATACCCACTCTGAAAAAAGATAAGAATTCTTCTAAACAAAGTTAAATCAATAACTATGTTAGTTATAAGAAAGTCATCCAACTGTCCAAGAATTTCTTGGGATACCCTTCTGCTGTTACTACAGCTGTTTTGCTTCTACTTTATCAGTATTATTACACATCATATATTATGATTGTATTTATATCTGTACTTTCAGCATCTGGCTGGTCCCTGACCTAAGTACTCAGTAGGTATTTGTTGAATGTATAAATAAACAATTTGCTAACTGTGAAGGGTGTGACAATTCTAAAGAAAGAAATGACAGCTGTGACAGTATAGAGAATCTCCTGGCAAATGTGTGGCCTCCCAGGTGGTGCCAGTTTACTACAGTGAAGGTGAAGATTAATGTTGTCTGACATCATGATGTCCGTCTACATCACAGGAGGAAACAAGGGGATGCCTTAAGCTCCACTGGAAAGAGCAAGCTTATTCAATTTCAGTACATTTGAATGTTAAAGAAGAGATAAAACATCAAGCTTACATTTATCTTACACAACACATTTCAAGATGGTAAAAATTTTAACTCCGACACTAAGATCATGATCTGGAATTCTAAAATGCTCAGATATAAAATGGAATGCAGAATCTCACAAAAGACTTAACACATGCAAGTCTTTACCTGCAATTGTTATCGTATTGCATAGATGAAAGGCAGTCCCGAGGCAGGGCCAGGAAGCTCAAGCCACTGAGGCAGAACTAAAATTTCCAAGGAACACTGTTGGTGTTCAGGCCTCTGGATTGCATAGCCTGTTCTGTTTCCACTGATATATGCTTATTTTTAACTCTCTTTAATAAAACTCAGTGTAAATGAGAATGTTAAGAGAGTCATATAGATACTCAAGTTTAAAGACCCAGATATTTTTTGTTACAGTGTAAAGAATAAACTTTGCATTAAAGTCTCAGTATCACTGATGTTTAATTTTGGAGAAATAATGACTAATCAAAGAACTGCATGGTGGAGGCAGATATCTCCACTGATCAAAGGCAGAACAGGAAGAAATGGTGACACATGTAATGGGTGAAGCTGATGTTAAGCATTACTGTAAATCCGGAGTGGATTTTTAAACACAGGCATGATAAGCATTAAGGATGGAGAGTGTCAACCTGGGTTCACTGGCAAAAAAGATGTCAAACCGGACTTTTAAAACAACTGTGTTCATAATGAGCTATACATTTACAGTGGCTTAACTGTATCAAAATGTTTGATAAGATGAGAAGACTTTGGAACTCGAGAGAGTACTTAGGTAAGCTGAAGCCTGACTGAGTGCACCATGTGAAGAGCTTATGAAAAAGCATCTTTGGGTGAGGAAACAGCAATGGCAAGGGTTCTGAGTCGAGAATACATTGATCTTGTTCAAGGATCGAGGAAGCTAGCATGAATGATGTGGTGTGAACAAGGAAGAAAATACTAAGGGATGTGGTCAGAAATGAAGGGCCAGATTGTATAGAGGCATGATCACAGGAAGATGTCTGCTTTTTACTTGATTATACTAATAAGCCGTTGGAATGTTATAAGAAGGAAAATTACATGATATGATCTGATCTTTTTAAAAATCATTCTAACGGCTATGTGGAGAATAGATTGTTGGGGCTAATTCTACTATATCATTATAGTACAATCAGGAGGCAAGTTAAAAAGCTATTGCATGATTCCAATTGAGCAATGTGGTACTTTGGAAAGGTGTCATGAAGGTAGAAGTAGGGACTAGTTAGATTCAGATATTATTTTTGAAGATAAGACCAATGGATTTAACTCATGAGTCCATTGTAGAGTCAAGAACAATTCCTGGTACATAGTCCTTGACTTTTTTTCTTTTTTTTAAAGAATTAGTGGTGAGATGAAAGGAAAAGAGAGGACAGGCATGATTCTTAGGTTTCAGCCTGAGGTGAGTTGGAGAAAATGAAGAAGAAAGCAAAACTTTTCAAGGATTAGATTTGTTTTTCAATGTGAAAACTTAAGTGTACTGGTTTTTATATATCCAATTAAATTTTCAAAGAGCAGTTTAATAAATAAGCCCATATATTTAACAATTATTTAGTGATTAAGTGGGACATCACCTAGAGCCAGACATGCTGGAATGTGAAGTCAAATGGGCTTTAGAAAGCATCACTATGAACAAAGCTAGTGGAGGTGATGGAATTCCAGCTGAGCTATTTCAAATCCTGAAAGATGATGCTGTGAAAGTGCTGTACTCAATATGCCAGCAAATTTGGAAAACTCAGCAATGGCCACAGGACTGGAAAAAGTCAGTTTTCATTCCAATCCCAAAGAAAGGCAAGGCCAAAAAACGCTCAAACTACCTCACAATTGCACTCATCTCACATGCTAGTAAAATAATGTTTAAACTTCTCCAAGCCAGGCTTCAGCAATACGTGAACCGTGAACTTCCAGATGTTCAAGTTCATTTTAGAAAAGGCAGAGGAATGAGAAATCAATTGCTAACATCTGCTGGATCATGGAAAAAGCAAGAGAGTTCCAGAAAAACATCTATTTCTGCTTTATTGACTATGCCAAAGCCTTTGACTGTGTGGATCACAATAAACTGTGGAAAATTCTGAAAGAGATGGGAATACCAGACCACCTGACCTGCCTCTTGAGAAACCTGTATGCAGGTCAGGAAGCAACAGTTAGAACTCG
This sequence comes from Capra hircus, assembly GCF_001704415.2. Classification (NCBI taxonomy): domain Eukaryota; kingdom Metazoa; phylum Chordata; class Mammalia; order Artiodactyla; family Bovidae; genus Capra; species Capra hircus. The sequence continues at coordinate 23,097,445 of NC_030822.1, read as the reverse complement.
ACATGGAACAACAGACTGGTTCCAAATAGGAAGAGGAGTACGTCAAGGCTGTATATTGTCACCCTGCTTTTTTAACTTCTATGCAGAGTACATCATGAGAAATGTGGGGCTGGAAGAAACACAAGCTGGAATCAAGGTTGCTGGGGGAAATATCAATAACCTTAGATATGCAGATGACACCACCCTTATGGCAGAAAGTGAAGAGGAACTAAAAAGCCTCTTGATGAAAGTGGAAGTGGAGAGTGAAAAGGTTGCCTTAAAGCTCAATATTCAGAAAACTAAGATCATGGCATCTGGTCCCATCACTTCATGAGAAATAGATGGGGAAACAGTGGAAACAGTGTCAGGCTTTATTTTGGGTGGCTCCAAAATCACTGCAGATGGTGGTTGCAGCCATGAAATTAAAAGATGCTTATTTCTTGGAAGGAAAGTTATGACCAACCTAGATAGCATATTCAAAAGTAGAGACATTACTTTGCCAACAAAGGTCTCTCTAGTCAAAGCTATGGTTTTTCCATTGGTCATGTGTGGATGTGAGAGTTGGACTTGAAAAAAGCTGAGTGCCAAAGAATTGATGCTTTTGAGCTGTGGTGTTGGAGAAGACTCTTGAGAGTCCCTTGGACTTCAAGGAGATCCAACCAGTCCATTCTGAAGATCAGTCCTGGATGTTCATTGGAAGGAATGATGCTAAAGCTGAAACTCCGGTACTTTGGCCACCTCACGTGAAGAATCGACTCATTGGAAAAGACTTTGATGCTGGGAGGAATTGGGGGCAGGAGCAGAAGGGGCCGACAGAGGATGAGATGGCTGGATGGCATCACCGACTCGATGGATATGAGTTTGAGTGAACTCCGGGAGTTGGTGATGGACAGGGAAGCCTGGCGTGCTGTGATTCATGGGATCGCAAAGAGTCGGACACGACTGAGTGACTGAAATGAACTGAACTGAACTGAACTACATGGGACATTGGAAAATAAACCATTCTTGTTTTGTCTTTAAAAATATATATTTTTTATAATGGGTCTGTAAGAGAAGCCTAACCTGTTTGGATCAGATCAGTATAATTATTGATTGTTAAGAATCAGAGCTACAGATTAGAGGTGGTGTCAGAATGTTCCAAAGGATATATCATTTTTTTTTAATAAAGAAACATTTATCCTCTCAAAATTTGGAATGCTTAGATGTTTAAACATTTGTTCTGAAAGACATGTTGTAGTAGTTTCCCATTGTTATTCTATTTACTACAAAATTAGCATCTTAAAAACTCAGATTTATTATCTTTCAATTTTATATTATTTTATAATTCAGATTCCTTTAAATATGAGCTGTGATATTTGGTAGAAAAATTTTGCATACGGCTTCTGATTTGAAACACTTTAAATTCATTTCTCATCCACTATTTACATACCTTCTATAACTGGTGCTTAGGACATATTCATATCACAACATGACCTCTGACCCTAGGCCTTCATGCCACCACGGCCCTGGATGGTTTGGCATACTACATGGTAGAAGTATTTCTGGAAGTCCCTCCTATTGTAGGAGGACCAACAGTAACCCGAGTATGAGCTAGCAGAAGTGACTGAGACTCACATGAATAGACTTCTGAGCTCACTCCAGAACTGGGCTAAATGGTTAAGGCTCAGAGACTGCTCTAAAAGCAGTATCATCAGAGCTGCTGTTCTTTCTGGAAGCTCTAAAAGAGCATCTACGTTGTCACCCTTTCAGTCTCTAAGAGGCTATTGGCACCCCTTGGGTCATGAGCCCTTCCCGTCTTCAGATCCAGCAATGATGACTGAGTCATTCTCAAAACACATCCCTCTGACACTGAGGCAGGAGGAAATGGCAACCCACTCCAGTATTCTTGCCTGGAAAATTCCATGGACAGAAGAGACTGGCAGGCTACAGTCCATGGGGTCACAAAGAGTCAGAAAGGACTGAGTGATTGAACATGCGTTGAAGCTGATTCCTCTGTTTCTCTTTCTTCCATAATGGCCCTGCCTGGATAGTCCAGGAATGTTTCCCAATATTGATTCAGTTGATTAGCAAGTTTAATTCCATATACAACCTCCAAATCCCCCTTTGCCATGTAACATAACATATCCACAGATTCCAGGGATTAGGATGTGCACATCTTTGAGAGACCATTACTACTCTGCCCACATACCTATGTTTCTCAAGTCAATATTTCACAACAGAAGCAGACACTTTTAGGTACAGTCATGTCTCTATTGATTATTTCTGTGTATTTTATCACATGCAGGAAAAATATGACAGGAAAATTGTTATAGAATTTGCAACATTTATGGACATTTTCATCAGAACATAGGTATTGACTACTAAGTGAAATATATGGCTCAGAATAACCATAGAAAAGAACATATGTTTAGAACTTGCCTATCAATGGCACTTCAAACATCAGACTTATTAGAAATAGTCTCTCAATAGTCAACATGATTTCCAATTAAATTTTAAAAATAGATGTCTGCACTTGACAATTCCTCCTCCTATTCTCTTCCTCTAATTTGTATATATGACTTGATAGCACTTTTGACGGACAAGATGTATGATCTTAAATTCTATGTCTACATACAGATAGAAAGTGAAATATTTTCTATAGATTTGTGTTGGGTACCTCCAGACTACAATCAATACTTTAGTGAATGTCTTGGAATTTCTAGTTAACCAGGAACTCCTGGCTTAGATAGATATACTTTGCTTGGGGAAGACTTCCCTGGGACCCTCACCTTAAAATAACTCTTTCTGTGTTATTTCTTCATAAGCTTTTCCTTTTTTCTTCATATGTAGTACAGCTGAAAGAATTAATTGAGTGATTATTTCCTCGATGTTTTTTGTCACTGAACACAAAGACTACCTCGTCTCATTGGTGACTCTGCCTTATCACTGATGCTTCACACATGACCTTCACCCATGATGCTCAGCAGTTGATGAGTTAGTGAAATCAACAGGCTTAACCTAGACACACATTTTGCAACTGATTTATCTTGAAGGACTGATAGTAAAGTTAAAACTTTAAATTTAGCTATCCTACAGATACTTTATTCATTTTATTTTAAATATATGGCTTCTTGGGACATTTGGTAATTTCCTTTAAAAAAATGTGGAATCTAGAAAAATCGTACAGATGAACCTATTTTCAGGACAAAGATAGAGACATAGATGTAGAAAACAGACATGTGAACATGGGGTAGAGAGTAGGATGAATTGGGAGGTTGGGATTGATTTATGTATACTGCTGGGTGTGGAACAGATCGCTAGTGGGAAGCTACTGTACAGGGAGCACAGCCTAGTGCTCTGTAGTGACTTAAATGGGTCAGATAGGGTGAGGGGAGAGAGGTCCAGGAGGGAAGGGATATATGTATACATATAGCTGATTCGCTTTATTGTACAGCAAAAACTAACACAGCATTGTAAAGCAGCTGTACTCTGATTTAAAAAAAAAAATGTTCAGGCTAAAATAATTTCATGATCCTATGCATTACTGTGGGCCTAGACTATCTAACTGCTCACATATTTAAAAATGAGTCTTAAATTATTGAGACAAAAGACCTTGATCTTTTTGGCTCACCTGTATATGGACCTTCAATTTAGCACATTCTTATTAAAACATCCTAACTGTCAAAACTTACCTCTAGACAACAGCAATGCAAACTTATTGAATGTTTACTGAAGGTGCAGCACTAGTCTAAATGCTTTTTATTCCTATTTAATCATCACAACAATCCTGTGATGTACATATTATTCACTGACTTCATTTTACACACAAAAATACTGAGATACAGAGAAGGTATGTACTTCCTCAGGGTTGTACAGCTGCGACAGAAAATCAGGATTCAATCCGAGGCTGATTTTGCTTTAGGGTCCATGCTTTAAACCAGTATAACTTACTGACTCTGCAGGAACTGCTAAAGCAATTGAAATATCTTGATTTCAGGTATTTCTTAAAGAATATAAACTAAGATGCCTGACTATCACATAGTTTTCCAAAGCTCCAAAATAAAGGCTCTGTAACAATGTAGAAGGGTGGAGAAGAGTTGGAGATGGGAGGGTGGTGGAAGAGGGAGGGGACATACACACAACTATGGCTGATTCATGTTGATGTATGGCAGAAATCAAACCATATTGCAAAGCAATTATCCTTCAATTAAAAATACATTTTAAAAAAATTTTTTAAAAAGAAAGAATATCAAAGGGAGACTATTTGAGGTCTTCCCAGGTGGTGCTATTTCTCTACTCTTCCTCAGTAGCATATTGGACATCTACTGACCTTGGGGGTCATTTTTCAGTGTCATATCTTTTTGCCTTTTCATACTATTCATGGGGTTCTCAAGGAAACCATAGTGAAGTGGTCTGCCCTTTGTTACTCCAGTGGACCACGTTTTGTCACACTCTAACTAGCAGGGACCTGCCCTTCAGCCACTCAGTGTAGCTGGATGACATGCCTGGTGCCCTGGTTGTCTCATTTCTGGACCTCATTGTGTGTAAACCTTCACTGGCTGTCAGGCATTGGTCAACGTGGGACTGGGGGTCAAGGCAAAGACACTGATGGAGTGGTTGGGACCAGAGTCCAGTGAAAGCTGGAGCCAGTGTTGGAGGACACCCAACTGGTACTTCTATACAGTCTACTGTAATCTATGCAGGTATGATTTTGTCAGAGATTCTTGTTTCCTGGTTGTATTTAAAAGCAGAGACATCACTTTGCTGACAAAGGTCCCTATAGTCAAGGCTATGATTTTTCCACTAGCCATGTATGGACGTGAGAGTTGGACCATAAAGAAGGGTGAACACTGAATAATTGATGCTTTCAAACTGTGGTGTTGGAGAAGACTCTTGACAGTCCCTTGGACTGCAAGATCAAACCAGTCAATCTTAGAGAAAATCAATCTTGAGTATTTTAAGAACTGATGTTGAACCTCCAATAGTTTGGCCACCTGATGTGAAGAGCCAACTCATTGTAAAGACCCTGATGCTGGAAAAGATTGAAGGCAGGAGAAGGGGGTGACAGAGGATGAGATGGTTGGATGGCATCACTGACTCAATGGACATGAGTCTGAGCAAACTCCAGGAGATGCTGAAGGGCAGAGAACCCTGTGTGCTACACTCCATGGGGTCTCAAAGAATCAGATATGACTTGGTGACTCAGTCACAACAACTCTTCATGTGCCTGGTTCCCAGTTTTTTAAAGTTTTCTACTGTGTCTGAAATTTCCTCTTAGCTCTAAAGTTGTACTTTGCTTCCTAGTCTCTGATTTTATTTTATTTTATTGCCTTCCAGCTCATTTCCATTTGCCTGCTATAACTTGTAGGTCTACCTTGACCTTGTCCCTATGATCAGGCTCTGAAGTTTAGCCTCTGAAAGCAAATGGAGGGCTTGTCACAAGGCACTGAATTTCTGCATTATGGGTCTTGCCCTTAGCTGATTTCTCAAGTAGCATGTTTTTGACATATTCTAATGTCAAGAGAGCTATGTTTCCATTCAAAGGAAAGATTATTTACAGTTTAGACCGTGATCAGAAGTAGGACCAATCTTGCTGTCAAGGTAAAGAGCACTGCTCATGAGGCCATCATGGGAGAATGATGCCTTGGGAGAAAGGGGAAAGATTAGAGAGTATCAGGACACAATGGCCCTCATTAGTAGTGCAACACTTTACAGAGTCTGCTGCTGGGAAGCGAAGAAGCCCTGTACTCTGGACTTGTGGCAGAGATTCCTAGAAGCCTCTTGCGTCTGAACTTTCCTTTTTTGGGGCACAAGGCTAGACTCCATTTCTCAGACTTCTTTGAGTGAAGGATGGCCATATGTTTGACTGAGTTCTGTACAAGGAATGAGAGCAAAAGCAATGTGTTCAACTTCCAGTCTTGACTTATAGAAATTCCTGGGCCTCATTCCTATGCTCCCCTCAACTACCAAAAGGAGAAAACTCTGAGGGTGTAGGAATGGGTAGAGACACAGCATGATAAGAGCTTTGGTCTCAAAATACCTGCCTGGAGTATACCCCAAAAACAACAACAACACACACAGACTCTGACTATCAGGTGTTGGAATTTGATATGGATAGGAAGTTTAATTCTGGTAAGCCATTGAGATATGGAGATTTGTCTGTAATAGCATCCAGTGTTAATTCCCTTAAATAATACTGTGCTGTGCTAAGTTGCTTCAGTGACTCTTTGTGACCCTATGGACCATACTCCGCCAGGCTTCTCTGTCCATGAGATACTCCAGCAAAGAATACTGGATTGGGTTGCCCTCCAGGAAGTGCCCTCCTCCAGGGGATCTTTCACACCCAGGGATCAAACCTTCATCTCTTATGTTTCCTGTTTCCTGCCTTGGCAGGCAGCTTCTTTGCCACAGTAAAGTACAGTACTTAAAACAGTTCTGAGTAATCACATTAACTGAGGTGAAAATAATATGAAAATAGACAGCAGAGCCTGAAACAAAGAGTAACCAAGTACAGATGACTCAGGCAGTGAGACAGTGCATTTCATATACTTACTCATTTAATCTTCAAAGCACCTATTTTATGGATGAGAAAACTGAGGCATAGGGAATTTAAGAATCTTGTTTCAAATTACACAATTTCAAGTGACAGAGCTTAGATTCAAACCCTGGTAATTTATCTCTAAAGTCATTATGACCAACTTAGAAAGCATATTCAAAAGCAGAGACATTACTTTGCCGACTAAGGTCCGTCTAGTTAAGGCTATGGTTTTTCCAGTAGTCATGTACGGATGTGAGAGTTGGACTGTGAAGAAGGCTGAGCACTGAAGAATTGATGCTTTTGAGCTGTGGTGTTGGAGAAGACTCTTGAGAGTCCCTTGGACTGCAAGGAGATCCAACCAGTCCATTCTGAAGGAAATCAACCCTGGGATTTCTTTGGAAGGAATGATGCTAAAGCTGAAGCTCCAGTACTTTGGCCATCTCATGCGAAGAGTTGACTCATTGGAAAAGACTTTGATGCTGGGAGGGATTGGGGGCAGGAGGAGAAGGAGCCTACAGAGGATGAGATGGCTGGATGGCATCACTGACTCGATGGACGTGAATCTGAGTGAACTCCAGGAGTTGGTGATGGACAGAGAGGCCTGGCGTGCTACAATTCATGGGGTCACAAAGAGTCGGACACGACTGAGCGACTGAACTGAACTGATGACACAAAACGTCGTGCTGTTTACACTTCTGAATCCTGTATGAAACAACTGACTGTTTCAGGATTGAAAAAGGAGTATAACAAGGCTGTTTATTGTCATCTTGTTTATTTAACTTATATGCAGAGCACATCATGTGAAATGCTGGACTGGATGAGTTACAAGCTGGTATCAAGACTGCCAGGAGAAATAACAACCTCAGATATATGGATGATACCACTTTAATGGCAGAAAGTGAAGAGGAACTAAGAGCCTCTTGATGAGGGTGAAGAAGGAGAATGAAAAGCCAACTTAAAGTTCAGGATTTGAAAACTAAGATCATTATATCTGGTCCTATCACTTCATGGCAAACAGAAGGAGAAAAGGTGGAAGCAGTGACAGATTTCCTCTTCTTGGGCTCTAAAATCAATGCAGATGGTGACGACAACCATGAAATTAGAAGATGATTGCTTCTTGGCAAGAAAGCTATGACAAACCTAGACAGTGTGTTGAAGAGCAAAGACATCCCTTTGCCAACAAAGGTCCATATAGTCAAGGCTATGGTTTTTCCAGTAATCATACATGCATATGAGAGCTGGGCAGTAATTAATGCAAAGTGACAAAGAATTGATGCTTTCAAACTGTGGTGCTGTAGAAGACTCTTGAGATTACTTTGGAAAGCAAGGACACCAAACCAGTCAATCTTAAAGGAAATCAACCGTGAATATTCATTGGAAGGACTGATGCTGAAACTAAAGCTCCAATACTTTGGCCACCTGAGGCAAACAGCCAACTCCCTGGAAAAGACCCTGATGCTGGGAAAGATTGAAGGCAGAAGGAAAAGAGAGTGACAGGATGAGATGGCTGGATGGCATCACCCATTCAGTGGGCTTGAACTTGGGCAAACTCCAGAAGATAGTGAAGGACTGGGAAGCTTGGTGCACTGCAGTCCATGGGGTTGTGAAGAGTGAGAGATGACTTGGCAACTGAACAACAACCATCTACATATCATCGTGAGTTAAGGATTACTTTTGCAACTATTAAGAGCCTTTTGCCAATGGTAAAAAATATATTGTGCTCAGTAATTATAGGTCTGATTTGTTTGAACACCTTGCAACAGTGCTATTATCTCCCCTGATAGAGAAGAACACTGAACTTTGACAGTTAAGATTTAAGGTTCCAGAGCTGGTCTAAGAACCAATATTCTTAGATTTTCAAGTTCCAGAGCCTATGCTCTCATAAGCATGCTCTGCTGTCTCAAACCTATAGAAATGCCCCTCTGAGCACTGCCTTCCTCCTGGCTGGGTGTCTACAGGATTACTTTGTGAATAAAATAACGTGATGTATGGAAATGTGCTGTGTAAACCAGGAAACACTGCACAAACATAAGGTCTTGTTATCGCCATTATTACTTAAGACAGAGAACAAGCCATTACAAGCCAATTGCATGCACTTCCTTGTTATTCAGAAAGGGAGCTCACAGGAAAAGGCCGGCCTGGGGAATTCACTACCATCTGACTCTACGTTCTGCAGTTCATTCAGAGAACTGTGATTTGGCAGTTCGTTTCCTGGGTTCTGCTTCCCATTAATTGGGTGATATTCACTTAGAAGCAGTGCAGTAGGATCACCTCTGCCTCATGCTCCCGTGCCTCATTTCCTCACTTAATGCCTTCTTAGTTCCGTTATTTATTTTCTTTAATATTACAGCAGTACAGCAGGATGAGTCACAGTCCCTGTCGTTCCCAGGAGCACCCTCAGAGGCCCACAAAACAATAAGATGATTGATGAGGCCATTTCCACCCAAATGCTGCAAAGCATTTGGAAGCACATTTTCATGGCATTGGTCTCCAGACCAGGAACTTGTTTCAGCTCTCACATCAGGGAAGGGGTTCCAGGTCCTTTGCCCAAGCTCCTGTACTGGAGCCCTTCAAAGCAGGGAGACATGGATGGCTGGATGGTGGGATGGGATACAGAGAGTGGAGATGGGGTCTGGGCATGAGCAGATGAAGCCTAAAAAAAAAAAAAGCAAAAACAAAAAACAAAACAAAGAGCTCATAAGCACAGGTGTCAGGTTGTAAATTAATCTTAGAGTGGGAATGCCATACATCTAAACCTGCGGTTCTCAACCTGGGAACATTTTGTCCCTTAGAATCACTTGGTAAAGTCTGGAACCATTTTTACCCATCATAACGGGATACAGGGTGGGTTGGGGTAATGCTACTTGCATTTAGTAGGTACACACCAAAGATGCTTTTAAGCATTCTACAGTATCCTGGAGAGTCCATCCCCACCCCCAACAAAGAATTAGCTGGGTCAATATGAGTCACGCTGAGGTTGAGAAACCCTGCTCTAAAACCTAGACAAGGAGCCCAGTCCCATTCAGAATTCGAGTTTGAACTTTGGGATCATGGTGGATGGATAGAGGGGTGGGTGTGATTAAGAGCTCCAAACCCTTGGCCACACCCATATTTTCTTCCACCCAGCAGTACTCATCTTCAAAGTTAAAATATATCGCTTTCTTGCTAAAAGATTTTCCAGTTTTATTGAGATAGAATTGACATATAACATTGCATAAATTTAAAGCCTTAAACATACATATACATTTAACATAGTAAGTTTAGTTAATATCTATCACTTCAAATAGTTCAATTTTTTCCTTGTGATGAGAACTTTCAAGATCTACTCTCTTAACTTTCAAATATACAGTATTTGAAATAATGCAATATTGTTAACTATGGGCTTCCCTTGTAGCTCAGATGGTAAAGAATCTGCCTGCATTGCAAGAGACCTATGTTTGATATCAGGGTTGGGAAGATCCCCTGGAGAAAGGAATGGCAATACACTCCAGTATTCTTGCTAGAGAATTCCATGGACAAAGGAGCCTGGTGGGCTACAGTCCATGGAGTCACAAAGAGTTCGACATGACTGAGCAACGACACACACACACACACACACACACACACACACTGTTAACTGCAGTCACCCTGCTGTGACATTACATTCCCAGGAAGTACCTATTGTATGACTGAAAGCTTGTACATCTTTAACCATCTTCACCTCGTTTTCCCACCATGCCCAAGACCTCTACATTTAACTTTCACTAATCTGTTCTTTGTTCCTATAGTTTGTTCTTTTTAGATTCCACATATAAGTGAGATCATTTAGTGTTTGTCTGTCTCTATGTGACTTGTTTTACTCAGCATATTGCATTCAAGGCCCATCTATGTTATTGATATATATGGCACTTCCTGTTTATGTTACCGATATAATTTATCTATTCATCCATTAATGGACACTTAGGTTTTTCCCATGTCCTATGACTAGTATGTCCTATGAATAGTCCCATGACTAATATGGGCATACCTCAGAGATACTATGGAGAAGGCAATGGCAACCCACTCCAGTACTCTTGCCTGGAAAATCCCATGGACGGAGGAGCCTGGTGGGCTGTAGTCCGCGGGGTTGCTATGAGTCAGACACGACTGAGCGACTTCACTTTCACTTTTCACTTTCCTGCATTGGAGAAGGAAGTGGCAACCCACTCCAGTGTTCTTGCCTGGAGAATCCCAGGGACGGGGGAGCCTGGTGGGCTGCCGTCTATGGGGTCGCACAGAGTCGGACACGACTGAAGTGACTTAGCAGCAGCAGCAGCAGAGATACTATGGGTTCTGTTCCAGACTACTGCAATAAAATGAATATTGCAATAGAGCTAGTCTTGAGTTTTCTGGTTTCCCAGTGCATGTGAAAGTTATGTTTACTGTGGTGTAATCTGTTAAGTATTTAAGAGCATTATGTCTAAAAAAACAGTGTATATACCTTAGTTTAAAAATACTTTATTGGTAAAAATATTCTATCATCTGAGCCTTTGGTGAATTGTAATCTTTTTGCTGGTAGAAGGTTTAAAAAATTGCAAGCAGTCAGCTTCCCCAAAGGCTCAGCTGGTAAAGAACCCACCTGCTAATGCAGAAGACCCAGAGACGTGAGTGCAGTCCCTGGGTTGGGAAGATTCCCTGGAGGAGGGCATGACAACCCACTCCAGTATTCTTGCCTGGAGAATCCTATGGACAGAGGAGCCAGGCAGGCTACAGTCCGTGTGGTCACAAAGAATTGGACACGATTTGGCGGCTGAATAACAGCAACAAAACCAAACTGTGACACAGAGACACAAAGTGAGAAAATGTTGAAAAAATGGTGCCAGTAGACTTTGTTGAAGCAGGATTGCCATAGACAATCAACTTGTAAAACGTGCAGTATCTGCAAAGCATAGTGTTATAAAATAAGGTGTGCCCGCAATGGTGCAAGGAGCTGGGCTACAGATAACTCTCTGGGATGTGAACGTGAAAGTGAAAGTGTTCGTTGCTCAGTCCTGTCCAACTCTGGGATATAGCCCTTTCTTAAAGAGAAAGCAAACTGAGGAAATGACAGTAACTTTAGTGCTGAACAGACCTGAATTCAAATGCAATGTTGACCACTTATTAGCTCTGAGACCTTAAAAAATGTTTTTAACCTCTCTGTATTAAACTTTCAAGACCTGTGTAATGGGAATTGTAATAATTAGCTTGAAAGCAGTGCCGACATTTAAAACAATGATGAAGTGTCAGGTTTTCTTCTCTGCTAGAATTGAAGGTCCTTGCTGTTAGAGCTGTTGTCTAATATCTGGGGCAGTGAGGGAGGAACGGTCTACCATTTTTGAACATCTACATGTGTTGATGACTTTATACCCATCATTTCACACGATCAATAAGGTTTGAATTAGAATGGCTACAGTGGTAAGAGGAGGGACACTGCATCACTTCCTCTGGAACAGAACCAACTGAGATCTTCCCAGCATGGATCCTAACCATGCCTGTGCAATGAGGCTTTGTGTGTGTGTGTATAAGTGCAAAACAGATGTGACCCCTCATCAAGACTGTTCACAATTTCTCCCTTTGCATCTGTGATACTATCCTCACCTAGTCATCCTTTCCCACTCATTTGCCTGCTTTCTGGTCACCTCCTTGAAGAATTTATCTTTTCTTTTGACATTTTATATTGGAGTGGACTTCCCTCGTAGCTCAGTTGGTAAAGAATTTGCTTGCAAGGCAGGAGACCTGGGTTCGATCCCTGGGTTGGGAAGATCCCCTGGAGAAGGAAATGACTACCCACTCCAGTATTCTTGCCTGGAGAATTCCATGGACAGAGGAGTCTGGTGGGCTACAGTCCATGGGGTCATAAGAGTCAGATAAAACTTAGTGACTAAACCACCATAGTTGATTAACAATGTTGTATTAGTTTCAGGTGTAAAGGAAAGTGATTCAGTTATACATGTATCTATTTTTCAAATTTTTTCCCCATTTAGGTTACTAGAGAGTAATGAGCAGAGTTTCCTGTGCTATACAGTAGTTCCTTGTAGGATATCTATTTTAAATATAGCAGTGTGTACATGTCAATCCCAAACTCCCAATCTATCCACCTGCCCTCCCCCTCCCTTGAAGAACTCATCTTAAATGAGTCAGTCCTCAACCATCTGGACCTCTGGTTCTTTCTTACTCTTTCCTAATCGATATTCTCCGTAAATGATCTCATATCAATCTAAGATCTCAACTGCCACTTAGAGAAACATTAGCTCCAGAATTGTATTTCTAGGTCAAATCCATATTTTAAGTCTTGTTTTAAGTCTTATAAAGTAAGTACCTGATTTATAAGGAGAGGCAGTCTTGCATAGTGTTTAACAAGTATATACTTGAAGAAATATCTAAATTACAATAACGTTTTGACTTTGTCATTTACAATATTAAATGGAACAAGTTAATCTATATGAGCCTTCATATTTAAAATAAAATTTAATACCTATGTCACAGGATTTTGAAATTATTAATATATGAATGGTCTAATAAGGTTTCTGATATTTAGTTAGCCCATGAAATTATATACTCAGATAGGTACTGTAAAGGTAACTTTGTCCAAATGTAAATTGTTTTTTCTGTACTCTCATTCTTCCAGGGAGAAATCTTCCCTCTCTTAATTTCTACATCCAAGACCTGTAAATTCTACCACCAACTCTATTTTGACTCTGGGCTTTCCTTTCCATCCCCACTGCACTTGGCTTAATTCAGGCTTTTATCATTCTTTTTTACCTGGATTACTATAACAGACTCAAAATGTGTCTTCCTATCTCCACTATGAGCTCCACAACTGAGCTACTGAACTGAACTGAGCTCCACTCTCCCCCACATCCCTGAATCCCTACTAACAATGGAAAGGTCTTTCTCAAATGTAAATTTGATTCAGTTCAGTTCAATCGCTTAGTTGTGTCCAGCTCTTTGCGACCCCACCGACTGCAGCACGCCAGGCCTCCCATCACCAACTCGCAGGATTTACTCAAACTCATGTCCATTGAGTCAGTGATGCCATCCAACCACCTCATCCTCTGTCATCCCCTTCTCCTCCCACCTTCAATCTTTCCCATCATTAGGGTCTTTTCAAATGAGTCAGTTGTTCGCATCAGGTGGCCAAAGTATTGGAGTTTCAGCTTCAATATCAGTCCTTCCAATGAATATTCAGGACTGATTTCCTTCAGGATTGACTGATTGGATCTCCTTGTGTCCAAGGGACTCTCAAGAGTCTTCTCCAACATCACAGTTCAAAAGCATCAGTTCTTCAGTGCTCAGTTTTCTTTATAGTCCAACTCTTACATCATACATGACCACTGGGAAAACCATGGCTTTGACTAGACAGACCTTTGTTGGCAAAGTAATGTCTCTGCTTTTTAAAAAGCTGTCTAGATTGGTCATAACTTTTCTTCCAAGGAGCAAGCATCTTTTAATTTCATGGCTGCAGTCACCATCTGCAGTGATTTTGGAGCTCAAAAAATAAAATCTGATACTGTATCCACTGTTTCCCCATCTATTTGCCATGAAGTGATGGGACCAGATGCCATGATTTTAGTTTTCTGAATGTTGAGTTTTAAGCCAGCTTTTTCACTCTCCTCTTTCACTTTCATCAAGATGCTCTTTAGTTCTTCTTGGCTCTCTGCATAAGGGTGGTATCATCTGCATATCTGAGGTTATTGATATTTCTCTTGGCAATCTTGATTCTAGCTTGTGCTTCATCCAGCCCAGCATTTCTCATGATGTACCTAGCATACACATTAAATAAACAGGGTGACAATATACAGCCTTGATGTACTCCCTTTTCTATTTGGAACCAATCTGTTGTTTCATGTCCAGTTCTAACTGTTGCTTCTTGACCTACATACAGATTTCTCAAAAGGCAAGTCAGGTGGTCTGGTAGTCCCATCTCATGAAGAATTTTCCACAGTTTACTGTGACCCACACAGTCAAAGGCTTTGGCATAGTCAATAAAGCAGAAGTAGATGTTTTTCTGGAACTCTCTTGCTTTTTTGATGATCCAATGGATGTTGGCAATTTGATCTCTGGTTCCTCTGCCTTTTCTAAATCCAGCTTGAACATATGGAAGTTCATGGCTCATGTACTCTTGAAGCCTGGCTTGGAGAATTTTGAGCATTGCTTTGCTAATGTGTGAGATGAATACAATTATGTGATATTTTGAGCATTCTTTGGCATTGCCTTTCTTTGGGATTAGACTGAAAACAGACCTTTTCCAGTCCTGTGGCCTCTGCTGAAATTTCCAAAATTTGCTGGCATACTGAGTGCAGCACTTTCACAGCATCATCTTTTAGGATTTGAAATAGCTCAAGCGGAATTCCATCACCTCCACTAGCTTTGTTCATAGTGATGCTTCCTAAGGCCCACTTGGCTTTGCATTCTAGGATGTCTGGCTCTAGGTCAGTGATCACACCATCATGATTATCTGCATCATGAAGATAATTTTTGTATGGTTCTTCTGTGTATTCTTGCCCCCTCTTCTTAATAATTTCTGCTTGTTAGGTCCATACCATTTCTGTCCTTTAGCAAGCCCATCTTTGCATGAAATGTTCCCTTGGTATCTAATTTGCTTGAAGAGATCTCTAGTTTTTGCCATTCTATTGTTTTCCTCTATTTCTTTGCACTGATCACTGAGTAAGGCTTTCTTATCTCTTCTTGCTATTCTTTGGAACTCTGCATTCAAATGGGTACATCTTTCCTTTTCTCCTTTGCCTTTAGCTTATCTTCTTTTCTCAGCTATTTGTAAGGCCTCCTCAGACAACCTTTTGGCCTTTTTGTATTTCTTTTTCTTGGGAATGGTCTTGATCACTGCCTCCTGTATTGTGTCACCAACAAAACCAGGAGCTGACTGTTGCTGTCACTGTTTTCTATGTAGTAATTATTTGCTCTATGTCTCACTGAAGTCTATACCAAGAATTTAATAAACACTTGTTTGCCAAATGAATGAGTGATGGATGATTCAGTTTTCTGGTGTCAGCAGCTACTGGTACTGTGGCCTTTAGTGTATAACTTTGGTCTTGAATACTATACTGCCCGCCTTTCTCCAGTATACAGGACAAGCTTAAGGTACAGTCTCATGATGTATATTCATGTATGTATTTTGGAGGGAGAAGGTAGAAGAATAAATCATACATACACGCACACTGATTCACAGTATACATGTAGCAAATCAGGCCCTTGATACTGGATTAAATGAGATTATCTTTTGCATATGTAGCCTGCATACTCCACGGAGCTCTCACTGAACTATGAAGTAAGTCTTCATAGTTCAGTACCAGAGAGGTGCCTTCCTGTTTTTATGAAACAAACTTTATGAAAGGGATTTCTACACATGGAAAAAGGTGAATGCCTCCAGAGACCAGCCTTTTGGAGTTCTGATTTCCTTGACCACAAAGACTTGTCCAGCACAGCATGGTGCAGAAGGGTCCAGAATTTGGCAGCTAAAACAGCCTGTGTTCAAATCCTGTTACTTATTAACTTTGTGAATACAGGCTAGTCATTTATTTATTTATTTATTGTTACTTTATTTTACTTTACAATACTGTATTGGTTTTGCCATACATTGACATGAATCTGCCATGGGTAGTCATTTAATACCTACCAGTGGCCTCATCTATAGACTGAGACTATTATACTCACCACATAGGCTTTGTGAGAGTCAGTTTCAAGATTTTTTGATGCTGGTAGTATCGGGAATTTGGCTGGACAATTGCTTGTTGTGTGTGTGTAGATGGAGGTGGGGACTGTCCCTTGTGTTGCAAGATGTTCAGCAGTGTTGCAGGCCTCTGCCCACTGGATGTCAGCACCAACTATCCCCCCCAGGCATGACAGCCAACAGTGTCTCCAGACATTGCCAGATTTCCTCAGGAAATTGGGGAGTGGATGAGAAATTACACCTGATTGAGGACCAACTTATATATGACAATGTGTGTGGTATGCCCAGAACAGAGTAGATGTTTCTTGAATCTCCTTTTCTTTTCCTTCCTTAATGGGGCTACCGAAATTCCCTATCAAGTGCTTATATTTCCTCAAAAAAAAATTATGTCTACTAACAGCCACATCTCAGTGAATATTTAACCTGAAATGTGTGGTGGTTTTTTGTTTGTTTTGTTTGGTTTGGTTTTTGTTTCTTTTTGTAAATCCAACCTGGCTGTCCACAACAGCTTTATTCAAAAACATTAATTATCAGTGCAAAGTGATAATAGTCAGAATTTTCCAACGGTGAGGCTTGGGCTCTCATAAGTGTTGTCTGTGAAGAAAGAAAGAAAAAAAAATAACCTTCTGTTAGTAGGAGAGGGAAGAGAAAGAAAAACAAAAGAAACGACAAGCCTGAAATAAATTGGAGGCTGTAGGTGTCATGGCAATGCGAGCTGCGGGATGATCGATTCTCCTAGATTCTGAGTGGCACATTCTGTGCACGGAGCGCCAGCTGACGTCAATCGGATTAAGTGGCCTCAACGGGAGCACTGCATGCAAGATGAGTGAAATGCAGGCCCCAGGATTTGTCATTGCCTCCAAACACAGCTTCTTACTTCATAGTGAGAGGGAGGAGAGTCTGTGAATGAGGAATGAGAAGAGGAATGTTTTCGTTTAAGGAAAAGCTCTCCTGGTTTGTACAATTGCTGCAATATGAGTGAATTCTGAAAACACTTCACTTTCTGTACGTGCCTCTGTGCAGTAATATGTCTAGTCAAATGACATGCTTTCTTTCTGGATAGGGCTATCTAAACTCCCCTAGCTCCATTTCGAGAAGTGACGACAGACTTTCAAGACCATTTTACCTTAAGGCACGAATTTAGAGAGAGCAGAGGCTCAGAGTTCACTAATAGATTTTGCCAATCCTCTGAATTTCATAATTTAAATGAATTAATGTATTCAAAGGGCTTAGAATAGTGTCTGGCATTATAATTCTGTATAATTGTTAACTAGTTCCATTACAATTGCTGCTGTTGCTGCTACATCCTCTTTTTGCCAGAAACTGTTCAAGGAAATCTTTCCTCGATGGAAAGATTTCCCTAAAGCTCCAGGACGGATTAAGCTCCTGTCTTCTGTGATACCACAGATAAAAGTTATCCCATTCGTAACTTACTCCATTCTATTAAAATTATCTGATTACTCCTTTTCCTTTCTGAAATGACCTTTTTGGTAACGTGGTCTGCTTTCCTTTAGTTTTTGAATCTTTACCATTAGTTGTTGCTTGTTTCATGTGTGTTTGTATAATTTAATTATTGAAAATATCCTCTCAGTGAACAATTGTCATGATTTTTCTAGAATATTCCTATCATGGAGGAAGCATTATAGGATAACCAATAAAAGTGAGAAAAGCATTAGGCATTGTCTTTCCCAAAGCCATCATGGCTTATTCTTCATCAATATCATTCATTCGAGTTTAGTGGAGACTCCTGTTCTCAGGAGAGAGGACTAGAGATCCATGGATGGCTCTGTGCAGTGAAGAATTAACCTTACTCATTCTGCCTGGACAATCCCATGGATGGAGGAGCCTGGTAGGCTGCAGCCCATGGGGTCGCGAAGAGTCGGACACGACTGAGCGATTTCACTTTCACGCGTTGGCGAAGGAAATGGCGACCCACTCCAGTATTCTTGCCTGGAGAATCCCAGGGATGGGAGAGTCCGGTGGGCTGCCGTCTCTGTGTGGGGTCGCACAGAGTCGGACACAACTGACGCGACTTAGCAGCAGCGGCAGCAGAGAGAATTTTAGCCTTTATCCTTGGCTACTAAGTGGTAATATCTAGGTTCCTGGAACTTCTCTCTGGTAAGAGCCTCTCTGTTTGCCTGAGGGCTTGGGCCACTAGATGGTCTAATAATGTGATTTATAATGAGAGCTTAGAGACACAAATTATCAGGAGAACTGGTAACCATACCCTGATGTTGTCTAGGAGAGGCTGGATACCAGCAATCAGCCATGAAGATGGTATATAATTAAGCCCCAATAGAAACTCTGGATATCATAGGCTCAAGACAGCTTCTCTGGTTGGCAATTCTATGAGTGTGTGTATGGTTACACTGTGTGGCCAGGAGAGAGTAACACTATCTATGATTCTATGGAAAAAGGGCAAGCAGAAGCTTGGCATTTGGATCCCTCCAAGTCTACCCTATGAATCTCTCTTCCTTTGGCTAATTTTAACCTGTGTCCTTTCCCTGTAATGAATCATTGGTATAATAGCTTTCAGCAAGCCCTGTGAGTTCTTCTCATGAATTATCAAACTTGAGGGTTGTTTTGGGAGTCCCCCAGACTTGGTGTCAAAGGTGAAGGTGGTCTAGTGGAGAATGTTCCCTCTAATTGTACTGTTGGCTAATACCATTGCATTTGAATCTGAGCAATCATGTTTGGGGTCAGTTGACAATATTCTCATAAAGTTCATTTCCCAGAGCCTATGACCTTTGAGTCTACCTGAGACTACAGAAATAAATTTCCTTCCTCCTGTTACTGAGCAGAACTGAGTAATGATGGAGGGAAGATAGAATGAACAGATTATTAAGATTGTAAAGACAGATTTTATATAGTTGCTCTTTTTTTTTTTTTTTTACTTAAATAGTATGAAAGGTAAATGTGAAAATGGCTCAGCCATGTCCAATTCTTTGTGACCCCATGGCTGTAGCCTGTCAAGCTCCTCTGTCCATAGAATTCTCCAGGCAAGAATAATGGAGTGGGTAACCATTCCCTTCTCCAGAGGATCTTCCTGACTAGGAATTGAACTGGGTCTCCTCATTGCAGGTAAATTCTTTACCATCTGAGCAACTACAGAAGCCCATACAGGTATAACCATTTCTTAATATACACAAGGTTTATCTGTGGCTTGTGCTGTCCAAAGATGGCCACTTTTGCAAATCACTTAGACTGTACATACCTTAAGTGCATTGCTAGAGAATAAACATAATTTTCCAGAGCTGGATCTAGGATCTGATTAAGCAACCACACAGAATAGTTTATTAATAGGAATAACTAATCTCATTTTTTTGGAAGCACAATTTTTTGTTTTGATTTTTTTCTGTCACCCCTCCTGGATCTTCTAACTTTTATCCCAGGACCAGTTATCAGACATTTCCCTAAAATAGAATAGTGTTTGTCATGTCACAAATCAGAGAAGAACTTAATTCTCAAATGCAAGTCTACAAATAGATGACTTTCTTATTTATATTAACATGTGTTCTAATTTAGGACCTCATGAATGCTAGGCTTGGAAGGATTTTAAATCACTCCTTCCTGAGATGTTATAATGATTTCCAGGGGCATATATGTAATTCTAGGGTTTTGTCCCAAGACGGACAGGTCATGGTGGAGGGGCCTGTCAGAATGTGGTCCACTGGAGAAGGGAATGGCAAACCACTTTAGTATTCTTGCCTTGAGAACCCCATGAACATTATTAAAAGGCAAAATGGTAGGATACTGAAAGAGGAACTCCCCAGGTCGGTAAGTGCCCAATATGCTACTGGATATCAGTGGAGAAATAACTCCAGAAAGAATGAAGGGATGGAGACAAAGCAAAAACAATATCCACTTGTGGATGTGACTGGTGATAGAAGCAAGATCTGATGCTGTAAAGAGAAATATTGCATAGGAACCTGGAATGTTAGGTCCATGAATCAAGGCAAATTGGAAGAGGTCAAACAGGAGATGGCAAGAGTGAACGTCAATAATCTAGGAATCAGTGAACTAAAATGGACTGGAATGGGTGAATTTAACTCAGATGACCATTATATCTACCACTGTGGGCAGGAATCCCTCAGAAGAAATGGAATAGCCATCATGGTCAACAAAAGAGTCTGAAATGCAGTACTTGGATGCAGTCTCAAAAAAGACAGAATGATCTCTGTTCATTTCCAAGGCAAATCATTCAATATCACGGTAATCCAAGCTTATGCCCAACCAATAAGGTTGAAGAAGCTGAAGTTGAACAGTTCTATGAAGACCTACAAGACCTTTTAGAACTAACACCTAAAAAGATGTCCTTTTCATTATAGGAGACTGGAATGCAAAAGTAGGAAGTCAAGAAACACCTACAGTAACAGGCAAATTTGGCCTTGGAATACAGAATGAGGCAGGGCAAAGACTAATAGTGTTTTGCCAAGAAAATGCACTGGTCATAGCAAACACCCTCTTCCAACAACACCAGAGAAGACTCAACGCATGAACATCACCAAATGGTCAACACCAAAATCAGATTGATTATATTCTTTGCAGCCAAAGATGGAGAAGCTCTATACAGTCATCAAAAAAAGACCAGGAGCTGACTGTGGCAAATTCAGACTTAAATTTAAGAAAGTAAGAAAAACCACTAGACCATTCAGGTATGACCTAAGTAAAATCCTTACAGTGGAAGTGAGAAATAGATTTAAGGGACTAGATCTGATAGACAGAGTGCCTGATGAACTATGGACAGAGGTTCTTGACATTGTACAGGAGACAGGGATCAAGATCATCCCCAAGAAAAAGAAATGCAGAAAAGCAAAATGGCTGTCTAAGGAGGCCTTACAAATAGCTGTGGAAAGAAGAGAAGCAAAAAGGAAAGATATAAGCATCTGAATGCAGAGTTCCAAAGAATAGCAAGGAGAGATAAGAAAACCTTCCTCAGCAATCAATACAAAGATATAGAGGGAAAGAACAGAATGGGAAAGACTAGAGTTCTCTTCAAGAAAATTAGAGTTGCCAAGGGAACATTTCATGCAAAGATGGGCTCGATAAAGGACAGAAATGGTATGGACCTAACAGAAGCAGAAGATGTTAAGAAGAGGTGGCAAGAATACATGGAAGAATTATACAAAAAAGATCTTCATGATCCAGATAATCACAATGGTGTGATCACTCACCTAGAGCCAGACATCCTGGAATGTGAAGAAAGCATCACTACGAACAAAGCTAGTGGAGGTGATGGAATCCCAGTTGATCTATTTCAAATCATGAACGATGATGCTGTGAAAGTGCTGCACTCAATATGTCAGCAAATTTGGAAAATTTCAGCAGTGGCCACAGGAGTGGAAAAGGCCAGTTTTCATTCCAATCCCAAAGAAAGGAAATGCCAAAGAATGCTCGAACTACCGCACAATTGTACTCATCTCACACGCTAGTAAAGTAATGCTCAAAATTCTCCAAGCCAGGCTTCAGCAATACGTGAACCGTGAACTTCCAGATGTTCGAGCTGGTTTTAGAAAAGGCAGAGGAACCAGAGATCAAATTGCCAACATCTGCTGGCTCATGGAAAAAGCAAGAGAGTTCCAGAAAAACATCAATTTCTGCTTTATTGACTATGCCAAAGCCTTTGACTGTGTGGATCACAATAAACTGGAAAATTCTGAAAGAGATGGGAATACCAGACCACCTGACCTGCCTCTTGAGAAACTTATATACAGGTCAGAAAGCAACAGTTAGAACTGGACATGAAACAACAGACTGGTTCCAAATAGGAAAAGGAGTACGTCAAGGCTGTATATTGTCAGCCTGCTTATTTAACTTCTATGCAGAGTACATCATGAGAAATGCTGGACTGGAAAAAGCACAAGCTAGAATCAAGATTGCTGGGAGAAATATCAATAACCTCAGATATGCAGATGACACCACCCTTATGGCAGAAAGTGAAGAGGAACTAAAAAGCCTCTTGATGAAAGTGAAAGAGGAGAGTGAAAAAGTTGGCTTAAAGCTCAACATTCAGAAAACTAAGATCATGGCATCCAGTCCCATCACTTCATGTGAAACAGATGGGGAAACAGTGGAAACAGTGTCAGACTTTTTTTTTTTTTTTGACTCCAAAATCACTGCAGATGGTGATTGCAGCCATGAAATTAAAAGACGCTTACTCCTTGAAAGGAAAATTATGGCCAACCTAGATAGCATGTTAAAAAGCAGAGACATTACTTTGCCAACAAAGGTCCATCAAGTCAAAGCTATGGTTTTTCCAGTGGTCATGTATGGATGTGAGAGTTGGACTGTGAAGAAAGCTGAGCGCCGAAGAGCTGATGCTTTTGAACTGTGGTGTTGAAGAAGACTCTTGAGAGTCCCTTGGCCTGCAAGGACATCCAAGCAGTCCATCCTAAAGGAGATCAGTCCTGGGTGTTCATTGGAAGGACTGATGCTGAAGCTGAAACTCCAATACTTTGGCCACCTTATGTGAAGAGTTGACTCATTGGAAAAGACCTTGATGCTGGGAGGGATTGGGGGCAGGAGGAGAAGGGGACGACCGAGGGTGAGATGGCTGGATGGCATCACCAACCTAATGGACATGATTTTGAGTGAACTCCGGGAATTGGTGATGGACAGGGAGGCCTGTGGTTTGCGACCCCTGTGGGGTCGCAAAGAGTTAGACACGACTGAGCGACTGAACTGAACTGAGAATTATGTAGAAGATGAGTGAGAATATATTCCTTAGAAATATCGAGATACACAAGTAGTTACTGAAATGTCCTTGAAAGTGAAAGTGAAAGTGAAGTCGCTCAGTCATGTCTGACTCTTTGGGACCCCATGGACTGTAGCCCACTAAGTTCCTCTGTCTGTGGTATTTCCTAGGCAAGAATACCGGAATGGGTTGCCATTTCCTTCTCCAGGGGATTTTCCCGACCCAGGGATCAAACCTGGGTTTCCAGCATTGCAGGCAGATGGTTTACTGTCTGAGCCACCAGGGAATCCCTGAAATGTCCTTGCTGCTGCTACTGCTGCTGCTAAGTCACTTCAGTCGTGTTCGACTCTGTGCGACCCCAGAGACGGCAGCCCACCAGGCTTCCCAGTGCCTGGGATTCTCCAGGCAAGAACACTGGAGTGGGTTGCCATTTCCTTCTCCAGTGCATGAAAGTGAAAAGTAAAAGGGAAGTCCCTCAGTCATGTCTGACTCTTAGCAACCCCATGGACTGCAGCCCACCAGGCTCCTCTGTCCATGGGATTTTCCAGGCAAGAGTACTGGAGTGGGGTGCCATTATGCATAGCCAATTTGGTGGCCACTTTTTGGCTCAGCTTCTATATCATTTGGGGCCTTGAGATACTTTTTGTGAGTCTGTCATGATTTCTTCTACCTCAGCTGACCAATTTCCTTTCTTAGATAATGACTACTTTCCAGGAAGTTACTGAGAAGTCAACGCTGTTCTCATTTTCTCCCTCTCTAATGTCTTAAGCTGAAAGATAATTTTTTCCCCTTAATTTTGGTCTAAGTTCTCTCTTTTCCACATGTCTTCTAAATTGTCTTAAAGATTTCAGGTTTTGGAACATAAAAAAAAATATATTTTTGAGTTCTTCCCTGTCACATCTGTCTTTTCTATCAATACATAAAGAGCTAATTCCTTGTTGAAAGAAAAGGAAAGATGGAAATTCAGGGAGGGCAAAAGTTAAATGAGATAATAGGTTCTAAATCATCTCATTAAAAGCTTAACCTTGGGACTTCTATGCTGGTCCAGGGGTTGAGAATCTGCCTTGCAATGCAGGGTACATGTATTCCCCTTGTCCGGAAACTGGGATCCTGCTGCAGAGCAACTAAGTTGGAGCCACAACTACTAAGCTTGCACACCACGACTAAAGAGTCTGGGCGCTGCAAGGAAAGATCCTGTATGCCACAACTAAGATCCCCCATGTCACAACTAAGACACCACCAAATAAATAAATTTAAAAAACAAAACAAAAATAAAAACCTTGACCTCAAGTCATAGTGTAAGGTACACACTTAACATCATGACCAATCATCACATAGGCATAATGCCACATGTATACATAAAATACATCAGCATGACCCATTACCACCAATGTATATATATAATGCCATGTGCATATGCACACACATAAATACATGTGTATATGCATGTGTGTATGCATGTGTGTATGTGTAAAAATATGAGAGAAATAAATATTTAAGAAAATGCTTACTTCTGCTATATTGTGTATATTTCTTAAAAACTATTTGCCTCTATTCTATTTTGTTAATGATGATGGCCATCCACCAGATTGATTTTTATGAGCACTGCTGCATGACAACTTAGTGTTTATTAGTGTTTGAAAAACACTAACTCAGTTATGTGACAATTCTGTTTTCACTGCTGAAATGGACTTCTAAGGGAAGTGGCGGAATTCTTTTCAACTTTCAGGTCAAAGAGTCAGTGATCCATCAAAGCGTGCAATTGGAAGGATTTTGTTGCAGAGGATTCTATTAAAGAAATCCCCACTCCTATTAAGTCCTATGATTTTAACTGCATGCTTGGAAAACTGTAATTAAGACCCTAATAAGTGTTTTTAAGTAAGTGATCCCAAGGTTTTATCATTACTCAGTACCTATATCATACACTACAGGTATTATTGTCCCTATTTTATTGACAGTGGAGAAATGAAGGAAAGGAGGGAGGGAGGCAGAGAGGGAGGAAGCAAAGAAGAAGGGAATTCTGGGAGATCTCACATCTTCAGTGTCACAAAGCTAATAAATACAGATGTGGATCCAAATCCATGTCATCAAATTGCTAACCCCATCCCCATTATACCATGTACCACTTTGCCTTTTGAAATACTTTTAAGCTCACACTTACAAAGTGCTTACTATGAGCCAGGCACTGTTATAACACCATTGTGTGCAAGTGACTTGTTTAATCTTTACTGCGACCCTATAAGGTAAATGTTACTATCTTCCACATTTTATAGAATAGGAGACTAAGGAAAAGTAGGTTAAATCACTTGTTCAATATTGTACAGTTAATCAAATATGGAAACAAACTTCAAGCTGAGACATCTGACTCAAGAGACTCTTCAGTACAGATGTCTTTGGAAAGTTTGCCCACTGGTCCAAAACATTAAAGAAATTTAGTGGTCATCTGTGATCATGAATATAAATGTTCTTATATCTTTAACAAATTATTTATATCACATCTCACTAAAATATATAATTATAACAATATATAAATATATTATTTAAATGGCAATTTATATAAATATATAATATGTGGTTTACATAACAATAGAATAATTTTAAAGTATTGTAGTTAGAAAGTTTAATAAAATCTATTTGATTAAAAAAGTAAATTTTAAGTGAGGTAAATAAAATGGTTGTTGCTTTTGTTTTAGTCGCTGAGTCGGGTGACTCCTATGTGACCTCATGGACTGTAGCCCACCAGGCTCCTCTGGTTGTGGGACTTTCCAGACAAGAATACTGGAATGGGTTGCCATTTCCTTCTCTGAGGGGTCTTCCCAGCCCAGGGATCAAACCCATGTCTCCTGCACTGCAGACAGATTCTTTACCACTGAGCCTCCTGGGAAGCTCAAATAAAAAGATATTTTTCTTTTTTAAGTCACGATAAAGGGAAAATGATGGTCAGAGAAATTGTGTGTGGTTATTACATGAGCATGAGAGAAGGCCTTGTCCTTGTCCACCTGAGGCACAGGAAAGTGATTTAGTGTTAATGTTCTAGAAGGTTACATGGGCAAAGGCACTTCAGTCATGTCTGACTGCAACTCTTTGGACTATAGCCCACCAGGATCCTCTGTCCATGGTATTCTCCAGGCAAGAATACTGGGTTGGGTTGCCATGCCCTCCTCCAGGGGATCTTCCCAACCCAGGGATCGAACCCATGTCCCTTATGTCTCCTGCATTGGCAGGTGGCTTTTTACCATTAGTGCCACCTGGGAAGCCCCAGAAGGCTATAAAAGATATATAAACCATTTTTTGATTATTCATAGAATTTGTTTAGTAATATATGTTTTATAATCTAGTATGGAAAAATGTTTCAATTTATAACAATGTTTCATTAATGCCAAAGAGGATTTACAGTTGTCTCTTGGTGTTTGTGTTGACAGTGATGCCGTGACCTCCATGAGTATCAAAATCCACAGATGTTCGAATCCTTTATGGTAAAATGACATAATATTTGCCTATAACCAAAACACAACCTTCTGTATTAAATGATCTCTGCTGCTGCTGCTGCTAAGTCGCTTCAGTTGTATCTGACTCTGTGTGAACCCACAGATGGCAGCCCATCAGGCTCCCCCATCTCTGGGACTCTCCAGACAAGAACACTGGAGTGGGTTGCCATCTCTTTCTACAATGCATGAAAGTGAAAAATGAAAGTGAAGTCACTCAGCTGTGTCTGACTCCTAGCGACCACATGGACCGCAACCCACCAGGCCCCTCCATTCATGGGACCTTCCAGGCAAGAGTACTGGAGTGGATTGCCATTGCCTTCTCCAAAATGATCTCTAGATGACTTATAATACATAATGCAATGTAAATGCTATGTAAAAAGTGGTAAATACAATGTAGGTGAAAGAAATAATTGCTTGTGAGCAGAAAATTTGTTTTGCTTTTTTGAACTTTCTGGAATTTTTTTTTTTTTAATATTTTGATCCCTGGTTCATGGGATTCTCAAGGCAAAAACACTAAGTGGTTTGCCATTCCCTTCTCCAGTGGACCATGTTTTGTCAGAACTCTCTACTATGACCTGTCTATCTGGGTGGCCCTACATAGTATGGCTCCTAGTTTCATTGAGTTAGACAAGGCTGTGATACATGTGATCAGTTTAGTTAATTTTCTGTGATTGTGGTTTTCATTCCAACAAAGGTCCATCTAGTCAAAGCTATAGTTTTTCCAATAGTCATGTATGGATGTGAGAGTTAGACTATAAAGAAAGCTGACTGCCGAAGAACTGATGCTTTTGAACTGTCATGTTGGAGAAGACCCTTGAGAGTCCATTCAACTGCAAGGAGATCCAAGCAGTCCATCTTAAGGGAAATCAGTCTTGAATATTCTTTGGAAGGACTGATACTGAAGCTGAAAGTCCAATACTTTGGCCACCTGATGTGAAGAACTGACTCATTTGAAAAGACTCTGACACTGGGAAAGATTGAAGGTGGGAGGAGAAGGGGATGACAGAGGATGAGGTGATTGGATGGCATCACTGGCTCGATGGACATGAGTTTGAACAAACTCTGGGAATTAGTGATGGACAGGATAGCCTGATATTCTGCAGTCCATGGGGTCGCCGGATCAGACACGACTGAGCAACTGAACTGAAATGAACTGATCCCTGGTTGGTTTACTCTGTGGTCACAGTACTCACACACAGAAGGCTGACTGTATAAACTTGACCCAAGTATTATATAGTTCTGGGGGCATATTAGGATTAAACTCATGTTAAATTTTAAAAACCAGAAAATGTGGCAATATGTATAAGAAAATAAGTATAAGTAGACATGAGTCTGATTATTGGCAAGACCACATTAGTTTAGCAGACCTGAGTTGAGAAATTGATCAAATTACTTTGGTGACTTTGATTGGAGAGTTAAAATCTGTAGCATGAGGTGCAACCTACTACAACAAGCTTTGAGCCTTCTTCTTCTTCTTCTTCTTCTTCTTCTTCTTCTTCTTCTTCTTCTTCTTCTTCTTCTTTTATCTGTTTTGCTCACCAAGTGAAAGATTTCAATGTTTCAGTATAATTTGCAGATTTTGATGAAACAGCAGTTTTTCAAAGTAAATTTTAACAGTAACTTATAACCCAAACTGGGAAAATTTGAAAATAAAGGGAAGTCGTTCATAATTCCATTGGGACAATAAGCATAAAACAGGACCATCCTAGGCAAATTTGAGATGATATGAAGTCACTGGGGGAAAACTTAGCCTGTGCGGTTGCTAAAATGTAGATGTTCTTTATCTACACCAGTGAGAAAATGCCCAGTGCTCCAAGTTCCTTACATATCTCTTAAAGCTTCTGAATGACTTCAATTCCTCCCCTAGGACACACTGGTAAGACCAACCAACCAATGATTCAGCAAATGAAGGTATAATGACTAGGGCATTTCATAGCACTACCACATCAGAGTCTTTGTATCCATAGTTGAATGACCATATTCCTATTTTATATCCTGTTATCCTCATTAATAGTGCTCCCTTTCAATCACAAAAAATGCCCTAAATTGGATGATAAATTTTATGACTACTTCATCCATTGGACATTCTGAACAAATGTGGCAATCCTGGTTGGAGCAGGAAGACAGAATATAAATTTTTTTCCCAGTTCCCAAATCTAGTTAAATAATGTAATAGGTACTAAAGTTCTGAAATATGGCGTATAATAATAGCCTCCCAAAGTGGCTGCTTTCCTGTGGAGTGGGTCTTACTGCTTTACTCTAGTACACAAAGTGATTTGCCTTGAAGCTATGGACTCCTTTGAATGAAGATGAGTCAGATGGTCCTCTGGGGCAGGAGAAGAGGATGTATATTATTGCATTGGAATTGATTCCATTTCCTGTGAATATTCCTTTCCCCAGAAATAGCCTTTGGTCCCCAATATTTATTTTAAAGTACTTCCTAAGTTGACAGTATATTGGCATCTTGGCACTAAAATTATGTTTATCTTAAAATGTAAAGTTGTCCCAAACTACCTATATATACATATCTTGTCAGTAACATGCCGAGTGGTATTCTTCCAGAAGCTGGACATGATCAGAAAAGACTAAATTTGCACACTCATAGATTCATTCAACAATTAAACATTTATGAGTACCTGTTATATGCCAGGAAGTGTCCTAAGTACTTAGAACACAACAAAGAACAAAACAAACAGAAAATTATTGGGGAGATTTGGCATTTTCAGATAAGGTGGTCAAGACAGTCCTTGTTTTAAGGTGAAATCTGAGCCAAAGACTTGAAGGAAGCAAGAGATTTCATTTTAATGAATGTTTTGGAGAAAAGAATTTCTAGAAGTGAGAGCAGGTAGAATAAAGGATCTGAGGAGAGGTTTTGTTTAACTCTTCAAAGAATTGTGGAGGTGGGCATGGCTGAAGCAGAGAGAGCAGGAGATGGGGCCAGACAACAAAGAAACAGAGCCCAGATCAATCAGTCTTGAAGGCCATACTAATTACTTTAACTTTAATTTGAGAGAAATGGGAAACCATTGGGCAGCTTTGTGTATCTCTGTGACATTATATGACTTACATTTTATAAGGTGAACTTTGGCTGTTGTGGGTTGAAAATAGACTATACAGATGCGGTTTGGAGCCTTTTGCAGAAAAATCTAGGAGTAAGGTAGTGATGAGTCAGAACAGGATGGTCAAAGTAGAGGTGGGAAGATTCTCTGTATTTTATTAATACATGTACAGAAACAATAGCTCTAAGAGATGTGAAATATAAGAAGAAGTAAGAAGGAAAAAATCAGTGAAAATTCAGATGCATTTGTTTATTGTTTGTTTTAGTGATGAATGTTGCCATCACTACATATAAAGAAGATAGGGATGGATAGGGTCAGGGGTGGAATATAAATTGGTTACATTTAAGGTATTTTGGGGCTTCCCTGATAGCTCAGTTGGTAAAGGATCCACCTTCAATGCAGGAAACCCTGGTTTAATTCCTGGGCCAGGAAGATCCACTGGAGAAGGGATAGGCTACCCACTCCAGTATTCTTGGGCTTCCCTTGTGGCTCAGCTGGTAAAGAATCCACCTGCAATATGTGAGACCAGGTTTCAATCCCTGGATTGGGAAGATCCCTTAGAGAAGGAAACTGCTACCCATTCCAGTATTCTGGCCTGGAGAATTCCATGGACTGAATAGTCCATGGGGTCAAAAGAGTTGGACACAACTGAGTGACTTTCACTTCACAAGGTATTTTTGGACATCATGTGACTATAGCACATTGACAATTCCAATTCTAATTAAGAATGGGAGACAGAAATTAATGTCTTAGACTTTTTAAAAACATTTTAATTAATTTATATTTAATTGAAGGATAATTGCTTTACAATATTGTATTAGTTTCTGCCACACATCAACATGAATTAGCCATCAGTATTATATACAAAGCTGTGCTGTGCACCAGAACATATAAAATCATGGGAGATGTTATCCATATCTCTTCATGATCCTGTGGCCACCTCGGCTACTGATTTCTTTCTCTCCTTCATAGTCATGTTCTTTGAAAGCATAGTTCGTATTTATTTTCATTTCTTCACCACAGATTGTACTCCTCAACAGGCTATATAGTCAGGCTTCTTTCTTTTCTCTAAAATTTATCATCCTCAGTTAAAACAGATGGAGAAGGAAATGGCAATCCACTTCAGTATTCTTGCCTGGAGAATCCTGTGGGCAGAGGAGCCTGGTGGGCTGCTGTCCATGGGGTTGCACAGAGTCGGACATGACTGAGGCAACTTAGCAGCAGAAGCAGCAGTTAAAAGAGAACATAACCATCTTCACTCTAAAAGTTCTTGGTTCATATATTACTTGATCTACTGTGCCATGGGATGGTGTTGAACACTTTTTCCTTGAAATTGACTTTTCTTGATACATATGAAGATTCTTCCTGTGTTTCTCTCCTATCTCAGTATTATTTTTCATTTTCTCTAAATGGGTGGTTTCTTTTGTTCATGCCTGAAAGGTTATGTTGTCTCAAGTTCCACTCAGTTCAGTTCAGTTGCTCAGTCGTGTCTGACTTTTTGCAACCCCATGAACTGCAGCACGCCAGGCCTCACTGTCCATTGCCAACTCCCAGAGTTTACTCAAACTCATGTCCACTGAGTCGGTGATGCCATCCAACCATCTCATCCTCTGTCATCCCCTTCTCCTCTCGCTAGCCTTCAAATCATCTAAGTCAACAAGTTCTCCCTGAAAAATCATTTTCTTCCAGAGCTTCAACAATCACCAGATATGCTGATGACACTAAAGTGAAAGTGAAAGTGAAAGCGAAGTCGCTCAGTCGTGTCCGACTCTTTGTGACCCCAAGGACTGTAACCTACCAGGCTCCTCTGTCCATGGGATTCTCCAGGCAAGAATACTGGAGTGGGTTGCCATTTCCTTCTCCAGGGGATCTTCCCAACCCAGGGATTGAACCTGGGTCTCCCGCCTTGCAGGCAAACGCTTTAACCTCTGAGCCACCAGGGAAGCCCACAAAGGGATGACACTA
This sequence comes from Capra hircus, assembly GCF_001704415.2. NCBI lineage: Eukaryota > Metazoa > Chordata > Mammalia > Artiodactyla > Bovidae > Capra > Capra hircus. The sequence continues at coordinate 23,066,058 of NC_030822.1, read as the reverse complement.
AGCTGTATCTCTAATACAGGCCTTTGTCTTTAGGGCTTCCCGAGTAGCTCAACTGGCAAAGAATCCACCTGCAATGCAGGAGACCCTGGTTCAATTCTTGGGCTGGGAAGTTCCCCTGGAGGAGCACATGGCAACCCACTCCAGTATTCTTGCCTGGAGGATCTTCATGGACAGAGGAGCCTGGCAGGCTACAGTCCATGGGGTCACAAAGAGTCATACAAGACTGAGTGGCTAAGCACAGCACAGACAGTGGATTTATTCAGACAGCTGTTTGCTGAGTGTCTCCAATGTGGTATCCCATACATAGCTCCAAGTCAACATGATCTCTACTTTCATTCACCTTAAACACACAGACACACACACACATTTCCCTTTTCACTCTTAAAGACATTTCCTTCCTAAGAAGTCCCTCAAGCCAGAAATCTTTAAGTTGTCCTAACCCTTCTTTTCCCACCCACCTAATTGATTCTACCAATTCTAGGTTTTTAATATATTCCATATCTCTCCCGCTTTTTTACCTTTTCATGTCCAGATTTCCTGACTCTTCTCTTAAATCAGCCTGACAGGCATACCCACCTAATATTTCTGGAATTGTTACTTAAAAAGCTGGTACTGTATGCTAGCGAGCTAAGATGATAATGTGAATATAGAATTGTTTTGTTTGGTTGGTTTTCTTTCAATGAAGTTCCTTTAAATCCATGATTTTGCCAGTTTTGACCATTAGGCATGAAGCCTCTGTTGTCCAAGAGGATGCATCAGAGCAGAATCAATGATCCACACCCTTCATTTTCAGTGTTCAAAAGCAGAAGTTCTGTTATAGAGAGATGCAATTTTTATAAGAATACTTCATGAGGGTTTTTGGGTTTTTTTATTTTTTTTTTGCTCTTTTTAGAAACGATAAATCCACTCTGAACTGGAAAAGAAAGAGAGATTTAGAGAAGAGAGCAAAAGAGTATGATTGTTATGTTGTCTGTAGTTTAAAATACTTCTGGAAAAATGAATTGTTTTTAAGCTTTTTTGTTACTTTAACCCATATACACTGAAATTTAGTGTGTATGCACACACATATACATGTAAACACACATGCATGTGTGAATGCACACATACACATATGATTAATATAAACATATTAAGGGAAATAGTTAACCTTCCTTTTTATGTCCTTATATTTTGATATTTTTTTCATATTATATCACAGAAGGAAATGGAAACCCACTCCAGTATTCTTGCCTGGAAAATTTTATGGACAGAGGAGCCTTGTGGGCTACAGTTCATGGGGACACAAAGAGTTGGACATGACTGATAGAAACATATTAAGTTATATCATATATAACTGATATAAGCATATTAAGGAAAATATTTATCCTTCCATTCCATGTCCCTATATTTTGATTTTTTTTCCTATTATATATCATTTTGTAAAAATACTACTCTTGATATACAAGTTGTTTTCATTAATTGTTAATGATCAGAGGCCTGCAGTTTAGAAAACACTGATAGTGTGAACTAGTGTAGGTAAATTAATGTTAATTTACAATCAAAAGGCAGTTAGCTTTTAAATCACCCTAATCATAAATCTACTTTCCAAAGATTGTTGGTTAGCACCAAAACAACCTGATCAGGTTTTCGTGTTTTCCCAAGACTTTGTAGCAAGTATTTCAAAAGCTTTCTAAAAATGCACTAACTAATTGGTTAAGGGATATTAGAAACAACTTCAGTGTTAAAAGTAAATATTCTAAATATGCAGTGTTTACAAATATTGTACAGGCATGTGTGCTCTTGCATGAATGGAATTTGAAAAATTATAAAAGCCTAGTAATCCCAGTAATCAAATTTGAAATTATATATTACATCTGGAAATTTATACTCCCTTGTCCTCACTAGAGAAAAGTTTTCCTGTGTGATCTACCAACAAATATATTGATCCTGCCATGGAATCATTTCTGCATTTGTCTTATAATAAACCTTTCATTCAAGTTGACTGTCCAGGGCTGAACTTGGCAGAAATCAGAAAGAACTAAGCATGAAAAACAGGTTTTGTGACTGTCTTTGGACCTGTGCTAAGAAATGTTTATCTCTGTGGCAGTTATCATGTTAGACTTGTTCACATTATAAGAAAACACTTGGTAGTGGGAAGGACAGGGAACAAGAGCCTTTTCTATCGCTAAATATCAGAGTAACCTGATATTATCAAAAGACAATGACCCGAAAATTGTGAATGGTCAAATTAGCCTATAGCAGTTTTGCAGTATAGATGTTAGTGGGTGTTTAAGAATTGCTACAATTTGCTTATTTTTGCAACTCAAGTGTCCTCCATGTAGATAGTGGCCAATAAATACTCCAGATGAGTGGAAGGTTGAAAGTAAAAGAGACCTGTTTTCCACTTCCTTCTGGAGCTCTGAAAGTGATAAGTTTACAGAATTCTCAGGATGATCATCACATAAGGTGATAGGCAGCCTGGATGCTGAAGCAGAGGACTCGAAGCCACCCCAGCTTCCTGAGGTCTCAGATCCTATGGAAGAGGAACCAAATTGCTAATCAATCTGAAAGTGTTAAAGTGGTTAGCTAAAGAGGTCTTAATGTCTGGTTAGGGGACTCAAGATCAGAATTTCTGTAGCATGTCTTCAAATCTTCTTCAGCACCTCCTATGTGCTGTGATAAGTCACTTCAGTCATGTCCAATTCTTTGCAATGCCATGGACTGTAGCCCACCTCTGTTCATGGGATTTCCCAGGTAGGAATACTGGAGTGGGTTGCCATTTCCTTCTCCAGGGGATCTTTCCGACCCAGGGATCTAATCCACATCTCTTACATCTCCTGCATTGGCAGGCAGATTCTTAACCACCAGTGCCACCTGTGCATAAATGACTGCTTAGCTCTCTCTGAAGCATAGTTTCCTGAGTTATATAGTGGCTTCCCTGGTGTCTCAGATGGTAAAGAATCTGCCTGCAATGCAAGAGACCTGCGTTCAATCCCTGGGTTGGGAAGATCACCTGGAGAAGGAAATGACAACCTACTCTCGTATTCTTGCCTGGAAAATTCCATGCACAGAGGAGCTTGGTGGGCTACAGTCCTTGAGGTCACGAAGAGTCAGACACGACTGGGCAACTCACACAACAGTGAGAGGAAGAATGTACACTTTCAGTATTTCCATGAATGTTCATTGGATAATATTATGGAGAAGGCATTTGCTCATAGTTTATAATTATAGATACATAAAGTCTAATTTGGATTGATATCAGAGAAATACCACTTTTGTCTCTTTTAAGAGATACACTAAAGGTTCAGTTACGAATTGAAGAAAAAAAAGAGAATTGATCTTTATTGAATGTCTCTATGTCTCATACTGTTTACATTTTGTAAATGTATCTTTTAATAAGCTCAATACCCTGATCAATGTGTACACTTCTTACACTCACATTATAGACGGGAAAAATGACACTAAACCATTTACCCAGTCACAGGGCACAGACATGGTTTGGTTTATATTGAAAACTGAAGTCTGACTTTTCAGATAGAAAGAAAACTATTGCAAGATCTCCCTAATATGTGAAATCTGAAAAGAAAAACAAAAACAAAACCTTGTAGAAACAGAGCAGATTTAGTGGTTTCCAGAGGCAGGGGAGTGGGAACATTGGGTGAAGGTGATCAAAAGGTACAAACTTCTAGTTATAAATAAGTTTGGGGTGATATAATATATAGCATTGTGACTGAAGTTAATGATCTTGTATGTTTGAGAGTTGCTAAGAGAGTAGATCTTAAAAGTTCTCATCACAAGGAAAAATATGTTTGTAACTATGCGAAATGATAGTAGTTAACTAAACTTATTGTCATAATAATTTTGCAATATTTATCAAATCCTTATGTTGTATATATGTAACTTAAATGTACACAATGTGTACATTAATTAGAACTCAATAAAATTAGAAAATATATATAAAAGCTTAAACAAAAACATTTGACTTTAAGAGCCATCCAACTTGCTCCCTCTCTGATGCTACTACTTTAGACACAGTTTGATACTATGTTACTATATGAAAATGAACTAGTAGACTTCCTGAAGAAAGAGAACAAGCCTTTTACATTGTTTTTAGTAACTTTCTGAAATGTACAAGAAATGATTTATAATATCACTTTTCCAAGAAAAGTTTAACAAAGATTTCAGAAATATTTTCAGACAAAAAACTACTTTAAATAAATAACATAAATATCATCACAGGATAAAGAAGTGTCTTTTCAGTTTTTACCCTTCTTTTAAGATAACCTGGCAGCATTACACAACATCAATATTTTTTCTTTGAATTAATGCTCAATCCATACATATCATAAAGTAAATATGAGCTGGATGATGTCTATGGATTGAGCATTAATTGAAAAAATATGTATTTATGTCTCAGACAGTAAAGAATCCACCTGCAGTGCAGGGAACCTGGGTTCAATCCCTGGGTTGGGAAGATCCCCTGGAGGGCATGGCCACCCACTTTGGTATTCTTGCCTAGAGAATGCCCATGGACAGAGGAGTCCGGTGGGCTACAGTCCATGGGGTCACAAAGAGTCAGACATGACTTAGCAACTAAGCACAGCACATAAGGACACTAAATGAATCAGAAATATAAACCTTGGTTCTTCATGATTGTTAAACATTAGTTTGCAAAGCTGGAGGTAGATTAATCTCTTTGGGTACTCAGAAGCCTTTTATGAATATCATAATGCATTGCAAAATGAATTTCTCCTTCTTTGGTTTATATGTAATGGTTTAATGGATGAAAATTGAGTGGTTAGCACTAATCTTGGGTTATTTATGTCTCACAAGATGTTGCTATTAAATGATCATATTCCAACAGCGAGTGAAGACAGACCCTGGTCAAAATTGTCCTTTGAATATGATAAAGCTGTGGATTAAGTACACATGAAACATATATGTCACTTGGTACAGTGCTTATTGCTTAGTTAGTGCTCAACTAGTGTTCTTAGTGTTATCCTTATAGTAGTGCTGTTAATTCTATTATCGTTATTTTATTATTGTAAGGCACTGCTGCTGCTAAGTCGCTTCAGTCGTGTCCGACTCTGTGCGACCCCATAGATGGCAGCCCACGAGGCTCCGCCATCCCTGGGATTCTCCAGGCAAGAACACTGGAGTGGGATGCCATTTCCTTCTCCAATGCATGAAAGTGAAAAGTGAAAGTGAAATCACTCAGTCGAGCCCGACTCTTAGGGACCCCATGGACTGCAGCCTACCAGGCTCCTCCACCCATGGGATTTTCCAGGCAAGAGTACTGGAGTGGAGTGCCATTGCCTTCTCCGATTGTAAGGCACTAGAAGGAAATAATTTGATGGTACTCTGTACATAAGAATTATGTTTTGTAGCTGTATCAAGTTGGTTCATTGATGATAGTGGTGATAACAATAGCAGTCTATTACTTATAATTTAACATGTTTATATTTAGATATATTCTGTGTAATCCTTAGTGTGATTCTATAAGATGCTCCTTTATTAACACCATTTGGCAGAAGAAGGAATTGAGGCTCACAAAAATTAAGATATATGCCCAAGCTTATATAGCTGTTCAGATTCTGTTTCTGATTCTCTTCAAGGTCCATTTATTTTCATTTCTCAAACTGCCTGTGTTGTGCCAAACTCCTTTCAAATTCTTGGGATATTAGTCTCTAGGGAGGGAATTCACCAGAAGCAGCTCAGAGGCTTTGAAACTCAGCTGTTTGACCAAAAGATATTTCTATGACCAGCACAAGAAGGGCTTCACCATTGTCCTACTATACTTAGTGAAAGTGAAAGTCACTCAGTCCTGTCCTACTCTTTGCAGTCCCATTGACTATACAGTTCATGGAATTTTCCAGGCCAGAATACTGGAGTGGGTAGCCTTTCCCTTCTCCAGGGGATCTTCCCAACCCAGGGACTGAACCCAGGTTTCTTGCATTATAGGCGGATTCTTTACCAGCTGAGCCACAAGGGAAGCCCACGAATACTGGAGTAGGTAGCCTATCCCTTCTCCAGCGGATCTTCCTGACCCAGGAATCCAACCACGGTCTCCTGCATGGCAGGTGGATTCTTTACCAACTGAGCTATCAGCATACAAACCATTCTTAGGCAACCACATAATCCCATCTGAGGGTGGTCTCCACCTGAGAGATTTACCTTACATTTTACTGGATTGTCTTCTGGTGCGGAGAAGCTTGCCTGTATCATTGGAAATACTTTCAGCATTTATTTTCACTGTTTAATAACCCTAACAAGGAAATTTTAGTGTTTGTAGTAGAGATATATTTATTATCTATTGAGGGAGGTTTCTTAAAAATAAAATGTTGATAAAAACAAATCAATAAAATGTTGAGGGGCTAAACCTGTATACTTCTTATCAAACTCAAATGAAACAGTTCCTTTTACCTTTAGCCTTACATACATTTCATACATTTTTAGCATAATTAGATTGTTTTGTATTCAACATTTTATCATGAGAGTCCCCCCATTTCCTAAATGGTTTTGAAAAAAAAATGCATACATTAAGGCTCAGTGTTTGTGCTTTAATATAAAATGTATAGACAAATGGACAGTGACATACATCTGTGATTAAAATATCATGCAAAATAGTTTCAGTATTCTAAAAAAACAAATCTTGTGTTTCATCTCTTTAAATCTCCTCTTCCTCTTTAAATTTCTTACCATTAAATATGATGTCAGCTGTAGGTTTTATTTGTAGAGGTTTATCACCAAAGTGAGAATGTTTCCCTCTATTTGTAATTTGCTAAGAGTTTTTATCATGAATGGATATTGTAGTTTGTCACATATTAATATTTATCAGTATCAATTGATATATCATATGATTGTTCTTCTTTAGCCTGTTGACATGGTAGATTGTGTTGATTGACTTTTGAATGTTAACTTAGTCTTTCATACATAGAATAAATTCTACTTGTATAAATATTAGAATAAATATTTAAATATTATCTATTAATTTAAATAATTAATTAAATAAATTAGTTTAAATGAATAAATATTAGGATAAATATTCTACCTGAATAAATATTATACCAGTGTTTGGATAGTATTTTTCTACACAGATGAATCTGAATTTTATTCATAATTTTTGACACTTTTGTATTTATATGCATGGAAGATGTTAGTCTGTCCTTTTCCTTTCATGTAATATTCTTATCTGATTCGGGTATCAAGTAATACTGATGTCATAATGATTTGGGACATGTTCACTCTTCTGTTTTCTAAGAAAAAATGTTGGAGAATTGGTCTTATTTCTTCATAAATATTTGGTAGAATTTATCAAAGAAACTAGCCTGGTCATTCCTGGTGCTTTCCTCTTTGAAAATTTATTCATTTTTTATTCAATTTCTTTAGCAGGTATGTGCTTACTTATAGTATCTGTTTCTCTTTACATAAGTTTGGTAGATTATGTATTTCAAAGAACTAGTCTATTTGATCTAGTTTATCAAATTTGTGGAGTTGTTTTCAGTATTCTTTTATTATCCTTTTGACGTCAGTGTGACCAGTACTAATGGTCTCTTTTTTCGTTTCATTATTGGTGATTTATCTCTTCTCTATTTTCTCTTGATCAACCTGGCTAGAGAATTATCAATTACATTAATCTTTGCAATGAACCTGTTTTGGTTTCACTGATTTTTTCTCTTTGTTTTAAATTTCCACTTTATTTTTATTTATTTATTTTCAAAGTTTTATTATACTTTTTCCTCTCTTATATTAGGCTTAAATTGCTCTTCTTCACTAGTTCTAAAATGTAAGCTTAGGTTATTGATCTTTAGATCTTTCTTCATTTCTACTCATCAGTCAATTCAGTCACTCAGTTGTGTCCAACTCTTTGCAACCCCATGGACTGCAGCATGCCAGCCCTCCCTGTCCATCACCAACTCTTGGAATTTACTCAAACTCATGTCCATTTAGTCGGTGATGCCATCTAACCATTTCATCCACTGTTGTCACCTTCTCCTCCTGCCTTCAATATTTCCCAGCATCAAGATCTTTCCCAATGAGTCAGTTCTTTGCATCAGGTGGCCAAAGTATTGGAGTTTCAGCTTCGGCATCAGTCCTTCCAATGAATATTCAGGATTGATTTCTGTTAGGACTGACTGATTGAATCTCCTTGCAGTCCAAGGACTCTCAAGAGTCTTCTCCAGCACTACAAAAGCATCAATTCTTCAGTCCTCAGCTTTCTTTATAGTCCAACTCTCACATCCACACATGACTACTGGAAAAACCATAGCCTTGACTAGATGGATCTTTGTTGGCAAAGTAATGTCTCTGCTTTTTAATATGCTGTCTAGGTTGGTCATGGCTTTTCTTCCAAGGAGCAAGTGTCTTTTAATTTCATGGCTGCAGTCACCATCTGCAGTGATTTTGGAGCCCCAAAAGTAAAGTCTCTCACATTGTTTCCCCAGCTATTTGCCATGAAGTGATGGGACCGGATGCCATGATCTTAGTTTTCTAAGCTTTAAGGCAACTTCTTCACTCTCCTCTTTCACTGTCATCAAGAGGCTCTTTCGTTCTTCTTCACTTTCTGCTCTATGCATTTAATTATGTACATCTCCCTCTAAACACTACTTTCACAGCATTTTGATAACTTGCATTTGTATTTTTGTTTAAATTTAAAATATTTTAAAATTAGTATTTCTCTTCCACTTTGGCTCGTGTTATTTGAAAGACTGTTACTTTATTTCCAAATACTTTAATATTTTTCAGCTTTCTATTATTGATTTCTGGTTTATCACATTGTTCAGAGTGTGCTTTACATGATTTCTGTCATTTTAAACTATGGAGTATTTTTTTTTTTTTTTTTTTTTTTTTGCCCAGAATGAGATCAAGATTGGTGAATATTACATAGGAGCTTGAATGTGTATTCTGCTGGTGTTGAAAGGAATATTCTGTAAATGTCAGTTAGGTCAAGTTGATTAATAGTACTGTTCAGGTCAGCTATATCTTTACTGATTTTCTGACAGCTTGATCTATTTGCTTAAAGAGGAGTACTGAAGGCTCAAACTATAATAGTGGATTTCATCTCCTTCTTTTCAGTTCTACCAATTTTGGGCTCATATATCATGCTGCTCTGTTGTTTAGGGCATACACATTAAGGATTGTTATATCTGTGCATTTAATTGCTCAGTTGTGTCCTACTCTTTGTGACCCCATGGATTTTACATGGAATTTTCCAGGCAAGAAAACTGGAGTGGGTTGCCATTTACTATGCCAGAGGATCTTCCCAACCTAGGGATTGAACCCACATCCCTGAACCTCCTGCATTGGCAGGTAGATTCCTTACCACTGCACTACCTAGAAAGCCCTCCATTTTTCCCTTTTGTTACAGTGTAATTCTCCTCTGAAACCTTAGAATTTTCTTTGTTCTGCTGTGCTTTCTTTGGAATTAATATAGCTACTCTGTACTCTTAAGATCTTTCATTTACTGTTAATATGGTATCTTTCTTCTGTGTCTTTATATGCAACCTATTTGATTATTTATATTTAAAATGTGTCTCTTGTAAACAATGTATAGTTAAAGGTCTTCTTTTTGTTTTTTGGGTGTTCCTTTTTTTTTAATTCAATCTGACAGTCTCTACCTTTTAATATGTGTATTTAGGCCAGACACATTTAAAGTGTTTATTGGTATAGTTGGATTACAATCTGCCACATTTGTAACTATTTTCTGTTTGTAACATTTTTTTCTTTTTTCTCCATTTTTCTCTTCTCTGGGTATAATTTAGCATTTTAAATGATTTGAGTTTATCTCCCCTCTTAGCATGTTAATTGTACTTCTTTTTAAATGTTTTAAATCTTGCTTTAGAATTTTGAATATACATTTTTACCAGATTATATACACCTTCAATGACACTACTGTTACACTGTCCTCTTCTATAGTATATATATCTTACAATATCATGTTATAGTATTTCCAAATGCTCCCTTATAGCATCACAGTTATTAATTTTACTTATCCCTATGCTATAATCACTCAACATATCATTACTATTATTACTTTAAGCACTTACTATTTGTATCAATTAATAAAAATAAAATATTTGGTTTTACATTATATTATTCCTTATTTAATGATCTTCCTTTCTTTATGTGGATCTAAGTTGTGCCCCTATATACTATTCCTCTCCTGAAAGAACTCCCTTAACATTTCTTGCAGAATATGTTGTTTTGTTTGCCTGAGAAAAATGTTTATTTCTTTGGCACTTTAGAGAGCTAATTTTTCCTGAATATAGAATTCTACATACCACTACATATAAGAACAAGGATTTACTGTACAGCACAAAGAACTATATTCAATATCTTAGAATAACCCATGATGGGAAAAAATCTGAAGCTGTACACTTGAAACTAATATAATATTACAGATCAACTATAATTACATTTATATAAATTGAAATTTAACTATGAAGTAAAGTGAAGTCGCTCAATCATGTCCAGCTCTTCGCGACTCAGTGGACAGTAGCCTACCAGGCTGCTCCATCCATGGGATTCTCCAGGCAAGAATACTGGAGTGGCCTGCCATTTATATAAGTATAAATTTAATATTTATACTAAGGTTATGCTCAAAATCATTCAAGCCAGGCTTCAGCAGTACATGAACCAGGAACTTCCAGATTGATAATCTGGATTTAGAAAAGGCAGAAGAACCAAAAGACAAATTGCCAATATCCACTGGATCATACAGAAAGAAGAGAATTAAGGAAAAACATCTACCTGTCCTTCACTGACTTCATAAAAGCCTTTGACTGTGTGGATCACAACAAACTCTGGAAAATTCTTAAAGAGATGGGAATACCAGACAACTTACCTACCTCCTGAGAAATCTGTATGCAGGTCAAGAAGAAACAGTTAGAACTGGACATGCACCAACAGACTGGTTCTAAATCAGGAAAGGTGTACATCAAGGCTGTATATTGTCATCCTTCTTGTTTAACTTATATGTAGAGTATGTGATGCAAAATGCCAGTCTGGGTGAAGCTCAAGCTGGAATCAAGATTGTCAGGAGAAATATCAATAACTTCAGATATGCAGATGATACCACCCTAATGGCAGAAAGCCAAGAGGAACTAAAGAGCCTCTTGATGAAAGTGAAAGAGCAGAGTGAAAAACCTGGGTTAAAATTCAACATTCAAAAGCCTAAGATGATGACATCCAGTCCTATCACTTCATGGTAAATAGATGAGGAAGCAATGGAAACAGTGAGAGACTTTTGGGGTTCCAAAATCACTGCAGATGATGACTGCAGTGATGAAATTAAAAGACACTTGCTCCTTGGAAGAATACCTACCATCCAGGCATAATTATTATTTTTGTTGTTCAGTCACTCAGTCGTGTCTGACTCTTGTGACCTCATAGACCCCAGCACATCAGGCTTTCCTGTCCTTTACCATTTCCTGGAGTTTGCTCAAACTCATGTTCATTGAGTCAGTGATGCCATCTAACCATCTCATCCGCTGTTGTCCCCTCCTCAGCTGGGACTCAATTATTGTCTTTCAATTGCTGCCTTCTCAATTGTCATCTCCTACTCTCAGTCTTTGCCAGCATCAGGGTCTTTTCCAATGAGTCAGCTCTTTGCATCATCAGGTGACCAAAGTACTGGAGCTTCAGCCTCAGCATCAGTACTTCCAATAAATATTCAGTGTTGATTTCCTTTATGGTTGACTGGTTTGATCTCCTTGTAGTCCAAGGGACTCTCAAGAGCATTTTCCAGCACCACAATTTGAAAGCATCAATTGATTGAAACTTTTAATGGAAATAAAAAGGAAAAGGTGGAAACTTGTGAGACAGGCTGGGACTTGGGACATAGGACCCTTTGCTGCAGTGCTTGCACCTGTTCAAACATCTTCTCAAGCAACAAAATACAAAGAAACTATAAGATATAAAAATAACTGCATACATGTGCAGCTGGGGTAAATTATGGACAAGATACAAAAAAGACCAAAAACCCCACTGCTACCTCTGAAAAGCTGGGAGCAAAAGCAGGATATTGTGCATGCCCCCTGCCCATGAACACCGCCAAAGGGGTGACAAACCACTTAAGCCACCCCTCAAGTCTAACCCCTGGACATACCCCTACCCTCACCCCATGTGAGGAAGCAGCTCTTCCCCTCTCAGGGTGCAAGCGAGCAAGGGGACCTGGTTCTTGCTGTCACTTCCCCCTGCTGCAGCAGGGGCCCCAGTAAACCTGTGTCTGAATTTCTTACTGGCCACTTATCAATTTCTATTGATTATGGAGGCCAAGAAGCCTGATTGGTAACTCTTGGAGTGATAAGTCCTGCTAGTATGAAGGAACACTTGTATGGAAATGCAGAAAGAACTGGAAATCAACAGAGAAAAGAATAAGTCCCATCTTTATCATTTCCCTCTAACACCATTTATAAGCAGAACCTAGTAGGGAACAATCTGGACACGTATGCTTCACCAAGAATCCTATAAAGGATGGTGGTTTGGAACTTAAATATTATAGCTTAATAACTCTTAGACCCTTACATGGAGCATCCAGCTCTCTCTCCACTCAAAGTGTTCCCCCAGAAAATTGTATAAATAAACAGGTAACATATTTTATGAGCTACTGTATGACATCCACATCTCTTCCTTTCTTATTCTAGCTCTTTCCCAAACATTTGAAATTGAAAATAGGAAACAGAGGCTTCCCAAATGTTCCTGCTACTGGAACTGTTTCCTGGCACTAGTGTTACTTCTTACTAAAAGCTCCTGTGGAATTTCAGGTGTGCTAATACTAGATAGTGCTAATACTATTCAGCTGTGCTTGAGATAATGCCCATCCACTCAATTCTCATTGTCTATCCCCTCTAGACTAATAAGTTTGTCTAATTTAGGACTCACAGATCCAAGCACAGAAAACTACTCTTGCTAACTCAGGCAAAGAGAAATGTGTTAGAAGGACATGGAAAACCCAGGAACTGGGCATTACTTGGATCTGGATAGAGTCTCTTCAGAGCACTAATGGGAAATGAGTCAATTTATAGTATTTATAAATACATTTCAGTCTTTGTGTTACACAAATCAAGATCCAAATTTCAGGTGGAGAGAAGGTGATTGGCTTATCTCGTTAAAGTGCCCACATTTTGGCCATGGAGAACAGGACACCTTGAATGACAGCTATGCTAAGTAATATGCAATGGAGGAGGTGTTGTTTCCTTAAGAAACATCAGGATATTCCTTTCAGAAGTAAAGGGCATCTTATCTGTTAAAGAATCTTATCTGTTCTCATCTGACAAAAATAACGTAACCCTTTCTTATTACACACTTTGTCATGATTACCGAAAGGAAAGCAAATGTATGCATCTCATACTGCTCATATCCTTTGTAAATCATTTCTCATATCATTTTCTATGTCCTTTTCCCCTAGGAGTCAGTCCCCTGTCTCAGACAGATAAGGTGTGTTTAGTCTGGTATCATCCATACTCATAGCTTCTGCACTCCTACAATGGAAGATCCATCTCTTCTAATCATCCACTCCAAGTTTTGTCTTCACCCATTTAAGATAAGAATAATATTTTAAGGTAGAAATTTGCTTCTTCTTCTTCTTCTTCTTTTTTTTTGATTGTTCTATGTGCTCAATCATTCGGTCATGTCCAACTCTTTGTGGTCCCATGGTCTGTAGCCCACCAGGCCCCTCTGTCCATGGGACTTTCTCCAGACAAGAATACTGGAATGGGTTGCCATTCCCTTCTCCAGTGGATCTTCCTGACCCAGGGATGCAACGCATTTCTTTTTTTTTTTTTTTTCTGGATTAAGGCCAACACCATAGCCAGCCAAAGACTTCCTTTAAACATACTTTCAAAAGCATCCTAGAAAATAACACTGGAAATTTTCACTTGAATTGAGACAGCCACTCATGGATCAGCACCATGGATTTTTTTTTTTAAACATCTGCCACTTCATTTATTTAATTTTTTATTTGCAGGAGGAGTTGAAAAAAATTTTAAGGGTATTTTGATTTTTTTTTCCCTAAACATGAATCATTCAAGTAAAACCAACTTAACTATAGAAATGTAGCAAAGTAAGGAGGAAAGTGGCATAAGAACTGAAGAGGCAAAATTTGAGGGGGAAGAGATGGGTGCACTCTCTCAGTTCACCTGCTCAGGACCACCTCCCCAGAAGACAGGCACCAGGACCCATTTTAAGAGGATGTTTTGCCCACAAATATTTGAGAATGTTTCAACTTAAAGCTTAAAGTTAAAAGGAAAGGCAAAAACAAAACAAAATACCCCACAAACCCCCCAGCCATAACCACCTTCCTTAATCAATTGTAGGAGTTTCTTTTTATTTTATAAAAAAATTAATAAAAATATTGACAAAAATTATTTTCTCATCTTATATCTGTAAAGATAATAGAAGTCAGAAGCTTTTTCAGAAAACAAACATGGATTTTGCAAACAGGCAAGTAAAGAAAAAAGAAGTGCTGGTGAGTCAGTGATACTTGAATGGATGATGAAAATGTGTTTCAAAAGTTAGTGTCATTATTTTATAAACTAACAAGAATGTTACAGGTCCAGTGGCTTTCGTATACATTACCCCACTGATTGCCAAAGGAGATTTTTTTTTTCTCTAATCTCACTGATAAGAGAGACATTCATTTCTTCCTTTCCTTTTCCTGGGATTCATCCTAAAGCCATATGATCATTTGAGTGTATCTAAATTTCTAATTTTAAAATGTTGTCCTTTCTGAAGCATTCAGAGCCAAATGACATATGTGTCTTTGATTAGGGAAGGAACTTCCATCAACCTCAGTTTAATCCATAGGTGTATATCAAATGTCTATTATATGTCGGGTTCTATGATGGACCCTAGGAAACAAATGATGCATAAGAGTCATATTCTCCACCCTTTCAGAGCTTAGAGATAGGGAAAGAAACATATATTTGACAAATTAGTCTTCTGGATCCTAGGATTGCCAGATTTACTGAATAAAAATACAGGAAATAAAGTTCAGTTTCAGATAAAAATATTTTTAATATAAGTATATTCTTTGTAATATATATGACATCCTATAGTTTCAGAATTGCTATTTATTGGGAATTCAGATTTTTCTGTGATCCTGTGTTTTATCTGGAAACTCTCAATAGATAGTGCAACAAAGGAAGTATATTTGGAGGTGTGTATTTTTCTAACAAGGATTGGTCCCTAGCTCAATTAAATAATGATACTAACAATTATATTAAATAACAATATTAACAGGTGGGGGAAGAAGAGGGTGGGATGAATCGACAGAGTAGCATTGAAACATATACATTACCATATGTAAAATGGGTAGCTACTGTTGTGGGTAAGTTGTGGGTGTAGCCCAGGGAGCTCAACCTGGTGCTCTGTAACAGCCTAGAAGGGTGGGATGGGGTAGGAAGAGAGAGAGGTTCAAGTGTACATATATGTAAGTATATATATATATACTTATGGCTGATTCAGGTTGTAGGGTAGAAACCAAAAGAACATTATAAAGCAATTATCATCCAATTAAAGATAAATAAAAAAGATAAGAGACACAGATGTATAGAACAGTCTTTTGGACTCTGTGGGAGAAGGAGAGGGTGGGATGATTTGGGAGAATGGCATGGAAACATGTATAATATCATATAAGAAACGAATGGCCAGTCTAGGTTCGATGCAGGATACAGGATGCTTGGAGCTGGTGCACTGGGATGACCCAGAGAGATGGTATGGGGAGGGAGGTGGGAGGGGGGTTCAGGATGGGGAACACGTGTACACCTGTGGCAGATTCATGCTGATGTATGGCAAAACCAATACAGTATTGTAAAGTAAAATAAAAAAACATTTTTTTAAGATAATAACAATAATGAGGCAATCTGAAAAAGAAATATATAATGCATCTCCATGAGACTTTTTCTCTAGGTTCATATTGTAAAAAATGATTCAATGTCATGATACAAAGAGCTTCCCAGGTGGTGCTAGTGCTAAAGAATCTGCTTGCCAATGCAGGAGATGTAAGAGATGCAGGTTCAATCCCTGGTTTTGGAAGGTCCCCTGGAGGAGGGCATGGCAACCCAAACCAGTATTCTTGCCTGGAGAATCCCATGGACAGAGGAGCCTGGTGGGCTATGGTCTATAGGGTTCCAAAGAGTCAGACACAGCTGAAGTGACTTAGCATGCATGCATACATGATGCGAAAGTATTATTTTTACATTTGGAGAAAAATCCCAATTCCTGAAAAGGGCAGTATTCTGCCTCAGGGATTCCACATGGCATGTGCAGTGTTATTATCTGTGAATGCTACTAGAACTAATCAGAAGACCACTACTCCCAGCAGAAGTGCAGACGATGGTGAATTTTGGAAGTGCCATGTCTATCCATGCTTTTCAATCGACACAGAAAATCCTGAACGTGAGACATTAAAAACTGGGGTATAAATTGATCAGAAATGTAGTCTAGTGGAAAGATTAAGGTCAAGGGGCAACTTGGGTGACAATTCCAGTTCTTTTACAAAAAGTGCCTGTCCTTTATGGGTCTATACAAGTGTCTGTTGCCACATTGTGTACGTAATAGGATGCTGAAAGCTATTGACCCTTAATTTGGGCATCTCTCTCTGTCTTTCTGGGTCTATTTCTTTACATATGACATGACCAAAGTGTATTAAGATTTATAGCTGTGACCTCCCAATAACAAGGTAGAAGGTCTAATTCTGCTGGTCTGTGGGAACTTCTTAGTTTTGCTTATAGTTAATAATGATTACATCTAACATTTTTTAGTATCACACTTGAGTGCGTTTCCAAGCTAAATCTCTACCTTCATGCATTATTTTAATCTTTACAACAACTTGAAGAGACAGAAACTTTATTAATAATCTCCATTTTACAGATTAAATAACTGAGGCTGAGAGTATTTTATTTTTCCAAGTTCAGTGTCTGATAAATGATGAATATGGGAGTAAAATCAAGGCAGTCTGATTCTAGACCACGTATTCTGATCACTAATGAATTCAGTGTCCAGATGGTTATAGCTACCAGTCTTTGTGCACGTTGAGTACTTTCTATGAATTATCTTATTTAATCGTTACAAGAACCTTATTGAGGACACTAGCTTAAGGAGATCAAGTAACTTGCCAAGTCATAAAGTAAGGAAGTAGCAGAGCCTTGATTCACTCCTAAATCTTCTAATTTCTAAATCATGGTCATAATTACTACTAAACATGACTGTTTCATTGTATATAAGAAGATGCTGCCACTTCTAGAAATTAAGAACCTGACCTAAATTTGCACAGCTAGTTAGTAACAGGAAGAAGACAAATAAATACACTGTCTCTTGATTCCTGGCCCAAGGAACTTTCAATTATTCCTCTGCCAGATTTCTCATTTCATTGCTCTGAGCTGATGTTCGTTAGTTATGAAATTTAGAGATATATTGTCTCCAAATTGCACTTTGCTGATCAAACTTAAGAATGCTGACTTCCTCATATAAATCATAATTTTTATCTTAGTCCTCTAGCTAGCAGACAACGATACCTAGCACCTCTGCCTGCTCTTGTCAGTTCATAAAGTATAGTCTGGTAAATTTCTTAAAAGGTTGGGTATTTTTAAAACATTGTAGAATGTATACAGAGTCAACAATGATAATTTTAAATAAATCATCTCATCTGTTAGCTGTAAGAAAATTTGTATTTGTGAAAGTCTTCAGACATTAAAGATACCAGACATCTTTAGATTCCCTTTATACTTATGATTTTTGTCATGGGCAAATTTACTTAAATGACGATTTCATAAAACAGGTACTGCATAATGTTAGTTATTCTGCTAAAAAGGGGGTTCAGGACCAAATTCATTGGAAAGCACAGTATAATATAGCTGTTGTTACACATACAGCTTTAAGGTAAGTCCTGTCAAAATCACAGGCAGGTTTTATGTAGATGTAGACAAGATTGTTCTAAAATTTATATGGAAAGCCATAGGACCTAGAATAGTTAAAACAATTTTGAAATAGAAAAATAAACTAGGAGGAATCTTTCTAGGTTATAGCTATAGTGGTCAACACAAAATGGTACTGGCAGAAGAACAGACACATGAACCAAGGGAACAGGGTACAGGGCTAGAAGAGATACATGCAAATATGCTCACCTAATTCTTTTTGTTTGCTTGTTTTGCTTTTTTCTTAAATAGTAGATTTATTGAGATATAATTTGTATACCTAAAATTCACCATTTTATAAATGGAAAAAAAGCTGTTTTTAGAATATCCACATAATTGTATAACCACCATCACTATTTTTGAACAATTTCATCACCCCCGAAAGAAACTCAATATCCACTGGCAATAGCTCTTTATTTCCTCTTTTCTTCAACCCCTGAAAACCCTCAACTATTTTCTGTCTCTATAAATGTGCTTATTCTGAACATTTCATATAAAAGAAATCAGTCTGTTATTCTGTGACTAGCTTTTTTCAATTAGCATAATGTTTTAAAGGTTTATCCGTCTTATAGCATATATAAAAACTTTACTGCCAAATAATATAGCATATATACCATAATTTATTTATCCATTCATTATTTGGGACTGCTTCCACTTCTTGCTATTCTAGTACTCTTGCTCTAGCTTTATTTATTTAATTTTTTACAGCTATATGGACAATGCTACTCTGAATATTTAGTGTACAAGTTTTTATGTGAATATATGTGTTTCACTTCTCTTGGGTAAATAACTATGAGTAGAATTGTCAGGAGAAGGCAATGGCAACCCACTCCAGTACTCTTGCCTGGAAAATCCCATGGATGGAGGAGACTGGTAGGCTGTAGTCCAAGAGGTCGCTAAGAGTCGGACACGACTGAGCAACTTCCCTTTCACTTTTCACTTTCATGCATTGGAGAGGGAAATGGCACCCCATTCCAGTGTTCTTGCCTGGAGAATCCCAGGGACGGGGGAGCCTGGTGGGCTGCCGTCTATGGGGTCGCACAGAGTCGGACACAATTGAAGCGACTTAGCAGCAGCAGCAGCAGCATGATAACTATATATTTAATATTTTGAGAAACTGCCAAACTCTTTTCCAAAGGGGCTGCATCATTTTATAATCCTATCAACAATTAATGAAGGTTTCAATTTCTCCACCTGATTATTAGCATTTGTTATTATCTGTCTTTTAAAAGTTTTAGCCATTTTAGTATGTGTGAAGTAACATCTCACTGTAATTTTGATTTGCATTGTTCCAATGACATGTTTTTGATCAATTTTTTTGGTGTACTTATTTGTCATGTGTATACTGTCACTGAGGACATCTGTTTTCAAATCCTTTGCTCATTTAAAAAACTGGGTTATTTACCTTATTGTTGAGTTAGTAAAATTCTTTCTCATGTTATCTTTAAATTTTATTTTTATTGAGGTATAGTTAATATACACCAGGGTTCGAACTTTGGGTTGGGAGATCTGGAAAAGGAAATGGGAATCCACTCCAGTACTCTTGCCTGGAGACCTCCATGGACAGAGGAGCCTGGTGGGCTACATCCATGGGGTTGCAAAGAGTCAGACAAGACTGATTAACTAATGCCTAGTTGAGGTACTATATTGTGTATAGTTGTTAGTGTTATTTATATAGTCTACATACAAATCCCTTATCAGATATATGATTATCAAGCACACTTTCTATTCTATGGGTTGTCTTTTCACTCTTTGATGAAAGAGTGAAACTTTGAAGTAGAGATTTTAATGTTGGTAAAGGCCAATTTATCTACCTTTTACTCTGTCACTTATGCTTTCATTGTGCATAAATGCTCATCAAAGATTATAAAGACTTATTCCCATGGTTTCTTCTTAGATTTTATATTTTTAAGTCAGATTTAGGTTTATGATGTATTCTGAATTAATTTTTTACATATTTAAAATATCTCCTACAGGGACAGGAGTCTGGTTTCTTAATTTTTTTTCCTTTAATCTTACATGTAGATATTCACCACCTTTTCATTTTGTTTCGCAAAGGTGCTAAAGCAATTTAGTTGAGGAAGGATAGACTTTTCCACACATGATACTAAATCTGGCTGAAACAATTGGATGTCCACAAGCAAAAATTGAACTGTAACCTAAACTTTACATTCCATGTAAAATTTAACTCCCAAGAGATCATGGAATTATATAGTAAATGTAAAATTACAATAGTGCAGAAAATTCTTTTTAAAAACTTTTAGAAAAAAATAGGAATCTTTGGGATCTTAAGATATATAGAGTTCCTAGACCTGACAGAAAAATATGATCAATAAAAAGAAAAAATGGATAAATTAGATCTTACCAAAATTTAAACTGTTTAGTCTAAGAACTTGTTAAGAGAATGAAAGCTGCATTTGTAGTATAAAATATTTGGAAGTATAAAATAATTTGCAAACCACATATCTGAAAGCAAGTGTGCCTAAGAAAATATAAATAACACTCAAAGTTCAGTTCAGTTCAGCCACTCAGTCATGTCTGACTCTTTGCAGCCCCTTGGAATGCAGCATGCCAGGCTTCCTTGTCCATCACCAACTCCCGAAGCTTGCTCAAACTCATGAACCTCACAACAGTGATGTCATCCAACCATGTCATCCTCTGCCATCCCCTTCTCCTCTTGCTTCAATCTTTCCCAGCATCAGGATCTTTTCCAATAAGTCAGTTTTTCGCATAAGGTGGTCAAAGTATTGAGCTTCAGCTTCAGCATCAGTCCTTCCAATGAATATTCAGGACTGATTTCCTTTAGGATTGACTGATTTGATCACCTTGCAGTCCAAGGAACACTCAAGAGTCTTCTCCAACACCACAGTTCAAAAGCATTACTTCTTCAGGGCTCAGCTTTCTTTATGGTCCAACTCTCACATCCATACATGACTTGGCAAAACCATAATTTTGACTAGACGGACCTTTGTCAGCAAAGTAATGTCTCTGCTTTTAAATATGTGGTCTAGGTTGGTCATGGCTTTTCTTCCAAGAAGCAAGTTCTTTTAATTTCATCGTTGCAGTCACTATCTGCGGTGATTTTGGAGCCCAAGAAAATAAAGTCTGTCACTGTATCCATTGTTTCCACAGCTATTTGCATGAAGTGATGGGACCAGATGCCATGATCTTAGTCTTTTGAATGTTGACTCTTAAGCGAGTTTTGTATCTCCCCTCTTTCACTTTCCTCAAAAGGCCCTTTAGTTCCTCTTCGCTTTCTGCCATAAGGGTGGTGATCTGCATATCTGAGGTTATTGATATTTCTCCCTGCTCTCTTGATTCTAGCTTGTGTTTCATCCAAGCTGGCACTTTGCATGATGTACTGTGCATCTAAGTTAAACAAGCAAGGGGACAATATACAGCCTTAACATACTCCTTTGCTAATTTGTAACCAGTCCATTGTTCCATGTCCCATTCTAACTGTTGATTCTTCACCTGCATACAGATTTTTCAGGAGGCACATAAGGTGGTCTGGTATTCCCATTTAAGAATTTTCCACAGTTTGTTGTGATCCCTGCAGTCAAAGGCTTCAGCGTAGTCAATGAAGCAGAAGTAGATATTTTCTGGAATTCTCTTTCTTTTTCTGTGATCCAAAGGATCTTGGCAATTTGATCTCTGGTTCCTCTGCCTTTCCTAAATCCAGCTTGAACACCTGGAAGTTCTCAGTTCATGTACTTTTAAAGCCTGGCTTGGAGAATTTTGAGCATTATTTTACTAGCATGTGAGATGAGTGCAATTTTGCAGTAGTAACTGGACATTCTTTGGCATTACCTTTCTTTGGGATTTGAATGAAAACTGACCTTTTCCAGTCCTGTGGCCACTGCTGAGTTTTCCAAGTATGCTGGCATATTGAGTGCAACACTTCCACAGCATCATCTTTTAGGATTTGAAATAGCTCAGCTGGAATTCCATCACCTCCACTAGCTTTGTTTGTAGCGATGCTTCCTAAGGCCCACTTGACTTCACACTCCAGGATGTCTGGTTCTAGGTAAGTGACCACACCATCGTGGTTATCTGGGTCATGAAGATCTTTTTTGTATAGCATTTCTGTGTAGTCTTGCCACTTCTTCTTCATATCTTTTGCTTCTTTTAGGTCCATACAGTTTCTGTCCTTCATTTTGCTCATCTTTGCATGAAATGTTCCCTTGGTATCTCTAATTTTCTTCAAGAGATCTCTTGTCTTTCCCGTTCTATCGTTTTCCTCTATTTCTTTGCGTTTATCACTTACAAAGGCTTTCTTATCTCTCTTTGGTATTTTTTAAAACTCTGCATTCATAGGATATATGTTTCCTTTTTCCCTTTTCCTTTTCTCAGCTATTTGTAAGCCTCCTCAGACAACCATTTTGCCTTTTTGCATTTCTTCTTCTTGGGGATAGTTTTGATCACTGCTTCCTGCACAATGTTACAAACCTCTGAAATATGGCACTCTATCTGTCAGATCTAATCCCTTGAATCTATTTGTGACTTCCACTGTATAATCATAAGGGATTTGATTTAAGTCATACCTGAATGGTCTAGAGGTTTTCCATACTTTCTTCAATTTAACCCTTATTTTCCAATTAAGGAGTTCATGATCTGAGTCAGTCAGCTCCTGATCTTTTTCTTACTAACTGTGTAGAGCTTCTCCATGTTTCACTGCAAAGAATATAGTCAATCTGATTTTGGTATTGACCATTTGGTGATTTCCATGTGTAGAGTCGTCCCTTGTGTGTGTGTGTGTGTGTGTGTGTGTGTGTGTGTGTGTGTGTGTGTTTAAATTTTTTAACTATATAATTTTTTTTAAATTTTTTCACTTTACAGTACTGTATTGGTTTTGCAATATATTGACATGAATCCACCACAGGCATACATGAGTTCCCAACCCTGGACCCCACTTCCACCTCCCTCCCCATATCATCTCTCTGGGTCATCCCCGTGCACCAGCCCCAAGCATCCTGTATCCTGTAAGGAACCTAGACTAGCGATTCATTTCTTACATGATAGTATACATGTTTCAATGCCATTCTCCCAAATCATCCCACCCTTGCCCTCTCCCACAGAGTCCAAAAGACTGTTCTTTACATCTGTGTCTCTTTCATTGTCTTGCATACAGGGTTATCATTACCATCTTTCTAAATTCCATATATATGTGTTAGTATACTGTATTAGTGTTTTTCTTTCTGGCTTACTTCACTCTGTATAATCGGCTCCAGTTTCATCCACTTCATTAGAATTGATTCAAATGTATTCTTTTTAATGTCTGAGTAATACTCCATTGTGCATATGTACCACGGCTTTCTTAACCATTTGTCTGATGATGGACATCTAGGTTGCTTCCATGTCCTGGCTATTATAAACAGTGCTGCGATGAACATTGGGGTACATGTGTCTCTTTCAATTCTGGTTTCCTCGGTGTGTATGCCCAGCAGTGGGATTGCTGGGTCATGAGGCAGTTCTATTCCCAGTTTTTAAAGGAATCTCCACACTGTTCTCCATAGTGGCTGTTCTAGTTTGCATTCCCACCAACAGTCTGAGAGGGTTCCCTTTTCTCCACACCCTCTCCAGCATTTATTGCTTGTATACTTTTGGATTGCAGCCATTCTGACTAGTGTGAAATGGTACCTCATTGTGGTCTTGATTTGCATGTCTCTGAAAATGAGTGATGTTGAGCATCTTTTCATGTGTTTGTTAGCCATCTGTATGTCTTCTTTGGAGAAATGTCTATTCAGTTCTTTGGCCCATTTTTTGATTGGGTCATTTATTTTTCTGGAATTGAGCTGCATAAGTTGCTTGTATATTTTTGAGATTTGTTGTTTGTCAGTTGCTTCATTTGCTATTATTTTCTCCCATTCTTAAGGCTGTCTTTTCACCTGGCTTGTAGTTTCCTTTGTTGTGTAGAAGCTTTTAATTTTACTTAGGTCCCATTTGTTTATTTTTGCTTTTATTTCCAGAATTCTGGGAGGTGGGTCATAGAGGATCCTGCTGTGATTTATGTCAGAGAGTGTTTTGCCTATGTTCTCCTCTAGGAATTTTATAGTTTCTGGTCTTACATTTAGATCTTTAATCCATTTTGAGTTTATTTTTGTGTATGGTGTTAGAAAGTGATCTAGTTTCATCCTTTTACAAGTGGTTGACCAGTTTTCCCAGCACCACTTGTTAAAGAGATGTCTTTACTCCATTGTATATTCTTACCTCCTTTGTCGAAGATAAGGTGTCCATAGGTGTGTGGATTTACCTCTGGGCTTTCTATTTTGTTCCACTAATCTATATTTCTGTCTTTGTGCCAGTACCATACTGTCTTGATGACTGTGGCTTTGCAGTAGAGCCTGAAGTCAGGCAGATTGATTTCTCCTGTTCAATTTTCTTTCTCAAGATTGCTTTGGCTATTCGAGGACTTTGTATTTCCATACAAATTGTGAAATTATTTGTTCTAGCTCTGTGAAAAATATTGCTGGTAGCTTGATAGGGATTGCATTGAATCTATAGATTGCTTTGGGTAGTATACTCATTTTCACTATATTGATTCTTCCAATCCATGAACATGGTATATTTCTCCATCTATTAATGTCCTCTTTGATTTCTTTCATCAGTGTTTTATAGTTTTGTATATATAGGTCTTTAGTTTCTTTAGGTAGATATATTCCCAAGTATTTTATTCTTTTCATTGCAATGGTGAATGGAATTGTTTCCTTAATTTCTTTTTCTGCTTTCTCATTATTAGTGTATAGGAATGCAAGGGATTTCTGCATGTTGATTTTATATCCCACAACTTTACTATATTCATTGATTAGCTCTAATAATTTCCTGGTGGAATCTTTAGGGTTTTCTATGTAGAGGATCATGTCATCTGCAAACAGTGAGAGTTTTACTTCTTCTTTTCCAATTTGGATTCCTTTTATTTCTTTTTCTGCTCTGATGCTGTGGCCAAAACTTCCAGAACTATGTTGAATAGTAGCAGTGAAAGTGGGCAACCTTGTCTTGTTCCTGACTTTAGGGGAAATGCTTTCAATTTTTCATCATTGAGGATAAAGTTTGCTGTGGGTTTGTCATATATAGCTTTTATTATGTTGAGGTATGTTCCTTCTATTCCTGCTTTCTGGAGAGTTTTTTTTTATCATAAATGGATGTTGAATTTTGTCAAAGGCTTTCTCTGCATCTATTGACATAATCATATGGCTTTTATTTTTAAATTTGTTAATGTGGTGAATTACATTGATTGATTTGTGGATATTGAAGAATCCTTGCATCCCTGGGATAAAGCCCACTTGGTCATGGTGTATGATCTTCTTAATGTGTTGCTGGATTCTGACTGCTAGAATTTTGTTAAGGATTTTTGCATCTATGTTCATCTGTGATATTGGCCTGTAGTTTTCTTTTTTTGTGGCATCTTTGTCAGGTTTTGGTATTAGGGTGATGGTGGCCTCATAGAATGAGTTTGGAAGTTTACCTTCCTCTGCAATTTTCTGGAAGAGTCTGAGTAGGATAGGTGATAGCTCTTCTCAAAATTTTTGGTAGAATTCAGCTTGTGAAGCCGTCTGGACCTGGGCTTTTGTTTGCTGGAAGATTTCTGATTACAGTTTCAATTTCTGTGCTTGTGATGGGTCTGTTAAGATTTTCTATTTCTTCCTGATTCTGTTTTAGAAAGTCGTACTTTTCTAAGAATTTGTCCATTTCTTCCAAGTTGTCCATTTTATTGGCATACAATTGCTGATAGTAGTCTCTTATGATCCTTTGTATTTCTGTGTTATCTGTTGTGATCTCTCTATTTTCAATTCTAATTTTATTGATTTGATTTTTCTCCCTTTGTTTCTTGATGAGTCTGGCTAATGGTTTGTCAATTTTATTTATCCTTTCAAAGAACCAGCTTTTGGCTTTATTGAGTTTTGCTATGGTCTCTTTTGCTTCTTTTGCATTTATTTCTGCCCTAATTTTTAAGATTTCTTTCCTTCTACTAACCCTGGGGTTCTCCATTTCTTCCTTTTCTATTTGCTTTAGGTGTAGACTTAGGTTATTTATTTGACTTTTTCTTGTTTCTTGATGTATGCCTGTATTGCTATGAACTTTCCCCTTAGCACTGCTTTTATAGTGTCCCACAGGTTTGGGGTTGCTGTGTTTCCATTTTCATTCGTTTCTATGCATATTTTGATTTCTTTTTTGATTTCTTCTGTGATTTGTTGGTTATTCAGAAGCATGTTGTTCAGCCTCCATATGTTGGGATTTTTAATAGTTTTTCTCCTGTAATTGAGATCTAATCTTAATGCATTATGGTCAGAAAAGATGCTTGGAATGATTTCGATTTTTTTGAATTTATCAAGGCTAGATTTATGGCCCAGGATGTGATCTATCCTGGAGAAGGTTCCGTGAGCACTTGAGAAAAAGGTGAAATTCATTGTTTTAGGGTGAAATGTCTTATAGATATCAATTAGGTCCAACTGGTCTATTGTATCATTTAAAGTTTATGTTGCTTTGTTAATTTTCTGTTTAGTTAATCTGTCCATAGGTGTGAGTGGGGTATTAAAGTCTCCCACTATTATTGTGTTATTGTTAATTTCCCCTTTCATACTTGTTAGCATTTGTCTTACATATTGTGGTGCTCCTATGTTGGGTACATATATATTTATAATTGTTATATCTTCTTCTTGGATTGATCCTTTGATCATTATGTAGTGGCCTCCTTTGTCTCTTTTCACAGCTTTTGTTTTAAAGTCTATTTTATCTGATATTAGTATAGCTACTCCTGCTTTCTTTTGGTTTCTATTTGCATGGAATATCTTTTTCTAGCCCTTCACTTTCAGTCCGTATGTGTCCCTTGTTTTGAGGTGGGTCTCTTGTAGACAACATATATAGGGGTCTTGTTTTTGTATCCATTCAGCCAGTCTTTGTCTTTTGGTTGTGGCGTTCAACCCATTTATGTTTAAGGTAATTATTGATAAGTATGATACCATTGCCATTTACTTTATTGTTTTGGGTTTGGGTTTATATACCCTTTTTGTGTTTCCCATCTAGAGAATATGCTTTAGCATTTGTTGGAGAGCTGGTTTGGTGGTGCTGAATTCTCTCAGCTTTTGCTTGTCTGTAAAGCTTTTGATTTCTCCTTCGTATTTGAATGAGATCCTTGCTGGGTACAGTAATCTGGGCCACAGGTTATTTTCTTTCATCACTTTAAGTATGTCTTGCCATTCCCTCCTGGCCTGAAGAGTTTCTATTGAAAGATCAGCTGTTATCCTTATGGGAATCCCCTTGTGTGTTATTTGTTGTTTTTCCCTTGCTGCTTCTAATATTTGTTCTTTATGTTTGATCTTTGTTAATTTGATTAATATGTGTCTTGGGGTGTTTTGCCTTGGGTTTATCCTGTTTGGGACTCTCTGTGTTTGTTGGACTTAGGTGATTATTTCTTTCCCCATTTTAGGGAAATTTTCAACTATTATCTCCTCAAGTATTTTCTCATGGTCTTTCTTTTTGTCTTCTTCTTCTGGGACTCCTATAATTCGAGTGTTGGAGCATTTCATATTGTCCTGGAGGTCTCTGAGATTGTCCTCATTTCTTTTAATCCGTTTTTCTTTTTTCCTCTCTGATTCATTTATTTCTACCATTCTATCTTGTATTTCACTAACCCTATATTCTACTCCAATATTCTACTATTTGTTGCCTCCAGAGTGTTTCTGATCTCATTTATTGCATTATTCATTATATATTAACTCTTTTTTATTTCTTCTAGGTCCTTGTTAAACCTTTCTTGCATCTTCTCAATCCTTGTCTCCAGACTATTTGTCTGTGATTCCATTTTGATTTCAAGATTTTGTATCATTTTCACTATCATTATTCAGAATTCTTTATCAGGTAGATTCCCTATCTCTTCCTCTTTTGTTTGGCTTGGTGAGCATTTATCCTGTTCCTTTACCTGCTGGGTATTCCTCGATTACTGTGTTTGGGATGGCTTTTCTGTATTCTGGCAGTTTGTGGAGTTCTCTTTATTATGGAGTTTCCTTGCTGTGGATGGGGTTGTATCAGTGGCTTGTCAAGGTTTCTTGGTTAGGGAGACTTGTGTTGGAGTTCTGGTGGCTGGAGCTGGATTTCTTCTCTCTGGAGTGCAATGAAGTGTCCAGTAATGAGTTATGAGATGTCAATGGTTTTGGATAAACTTGAGCTGCCTGTATATTGAAGCTCAGGGGTGTGTTCCTGTGTTGCTAGAGAATTTGCATGGTATGTCTTGCTCTGGAACTTATTGGCCCTTGGGTGGTGCTTGGTTTCAGTGTAGGTATGGAGGCGTTTGATGAGCTCCTATCGATTAATATTCCCTGGAGTCAGGAGTCCTCTGATGTTCTCAGGATTTGGACTTAAGCCTCCTGCTTCTGGTCTTCAGTTTTATTTTTACAGTAGCCTCAAGACTTCTCCATCTATATAGCACTGATGATAAATCATCTAGGTTAGAGATGAAAAGTTTCTCCACATTGAGAGACACCCAGAGAGGTTCACTGAGTTACATGGAGAAGAGAAGAGGGAGGGGGGAGTTAGAGGTGACTGGAATGAGATGAGGTGGGATCAAAAGAGGAGAGAGCAAGCTAGCCAGTAATCACTTCCTTATGTGCGCTCCACTGTCTGGACTGCTCAGAGATGTTCACAGAGTTATACAGAGAAAAGGAGAGGGAGGAAGGAAACAGAGGTGGCCAGGAGGGTAAAAGAAGGAAATGAAAAGGAGAGACAGATCCAGCCATTAAACCGTTCCCTAAGTGTTCTCCACCATCTGGAACACACAGAGATTCACGGAGTTGGGTAGAGAAGAGAAGGGGGAGGGAGAAGAATGAGGCAACCTGGTGGAGAAAAAGGAGAGTCCAAAGGAGGAGAGAGCGGTCGTCAGTAATCTCGCTCTCAAGTAAAAATGGGTACTGAAGATTGGGTTTTTAAAGGTACAAAATTGATAGCAAATACCAAAAAGTAAAGATTAAAAATCTAGAGTAGAGATTGGATTTTCAAAAATACAATATTAAAGAAAAGAAGAAGAAGAAAGGAAAAAAAGTCACAAGAATTATTTAAAAAAAAAAAAAAACCAACAACCACTATATATATATATATATATATATATATATGGCGTTTGCTTTAAGAACTTAAAAATTAAAAACTGTTAAAATTAGAAAAAAAAAAGAAGAAAAAGAAAAGAGGAAAAAACCAAAACAAACAAAAAAGAATGATCGTAAAAATAGTAAAGGTATATCTGGGACTTTCTCTGGTGTTGTGGGCAGTGTGGGGTCAGTTCATTTTCGGATAGTTCCTTGGTCTGGCTTATATTTCTTAAGATCTATACTTCCAAGGCGGTTCCCTCTGTTTTAGCTTTTTCTATTTGCTGGTCTCTTCAGTGTCTGTTTTCTGCCCTGACACAAGGGGGGCGGTGGTGGGCACTTTTTTTTAGGCTCACTTGTTCAGTCGTGCTGTGGGGAGTGAGGGATGATGCAAACAAATAACACTGGTGTGTGATCGTAGTGTCTCAGCCACACTGGTCCTGTCCCCGCTCGCAGCACACACCACTCAGGCTCTAGGTTGCTCCGCTGGGAACCGTCTGAGGCTGGCCCTGGGCTGCATGCACCTCCCCGGTCTAAGCCGCTCAGGCTCAGGCACTCAGGTAGTCCTCAGAGGCGCAGACTTGGTTGGGCCTGCGTTTTGTGCCCTTCCCAGGTCCGAGCAGCTCGGGTGTTTGTCAAGTGCGGTCACTGCGACTATTGCCTCTCCCATTCCTGCTGCGCAGTTTTCTGGGTGTACAGCTGGCGCCCCTCCTTAGGCGGATGGTGACTGTCCAGAACCCCAAGAAAGCTTAGTTAGCAAAGAAGCTTGCTTGCAGTTTGGAAGTTAATGTTTCTCTGGGGCTGCGATTGCCCCCTTCCGGCCCTTCCGGCTCTGGCTGCCTGTCACCAGAGGGGGATGGTCTGCAGCCAGCTAATTCTGTTCCATCCTTTGTTCTGTGCACAGTCCTGGTGGCGTCTTATGTTAGAGCTTTTCACGTGGTAGCTATCCCACAGTCTGGTTTGCTAGCCCAAGTTAGTTTGCTCTGGTTACGCTTGGGGCATTCTGGCCCGATTCTTAAAAAGCACTGCAGCCCACGCCTCCCTGCCCAGCCCCCGCTTGCTAGTGTCGGATGCAGTCGTCTGCTCTGCTTCTCTGCTGGGGGAGTTACCACTGGGCTCGTAATCTGTTGCTTTTAATTATTTATTTATTTTTCCTCCCTGTTATGTTGCCCTCTGTGCTTCCAAGGCTCACCACAGACTCGGCAGTGAGAGTGTTTCCTGGTGTTTGGAAACGTCTCTCTTTTTAAGACTCCCTTCCCATATCGCTTGTGTTGTTGGAAGAGGGTGTTTGCTGTGACAAAAAGTGCTCTCTTGGCAAGACTCTATTAGGCTTTGCCCTGCTTCATTTTGTTCTCAAGGCCAAACTTGCCTGTTACTCCAGGTATCTCTTGACTTTCTACTTTTGCATTCCAGTCCCCTATGATGAAAAGGCCATCTTTAGTTTTTTTGGTGTTAGTTCTAGAAGGTCTCAGAAAAGGCAGCAGCAACCCACTCCAGTACTCTTGCCTGGAAAATCCCATGGGTGGAGGAGCCTGGTAGGCTGCAGTCCATGGGGTAGCAAAGAGTCAGACACAACTGAGCAACTTGACTGTTTTCACTTTTCACTTTCATGCATTGGAGAAGGAAATGGCAACCCACTCCAGTACTCTTGCCTGGAGAATCCCAGGGACAGGGGAGCCTGGTGGGCTGCCTCTGTGGGGTTTCACAGAGTCGGACACGACTGAAGTGACTTAGCAGCAGCAGCAGCAGCTAGAAGGTTTTGTAGGTCTTCATAGAACTGTTTGGCTTCAACTTCTTCGGTATTAGTGGTTGGGGCATAGACTTGAATTTCTGTTATATTGAATGGTTTGCCTTGGCAATGAACAGATGTCATTCTGTCGTTTTTGAGATCGCACCCAAATACTACATTTCAGACTCCAGCACTCATAGCTCCTCCATTTCTTCTAAGAGATTCTTGCCTATAATAGTAGATGAAATGGTCATCTGAATTAAATTTGCCCATTTGGTCCATTTGATTCCTAAAATGTTGATGTTCACTCTTGCCGTCTCCTGTTTGACCACTTCCAATTTACCTTGATTCATGGACTTAATATTCAGGTTTCTATGCAGTGTTGTTCTTTATAGCATCGGATTTTACTTTCATTACCAGTCACATCCACAAGTGGGTGTTGTTTTCACTTTCGTTCAGCCTCTTTATTCTTTCTGGAGCTATTTTTCCACTCTTCTCCAGTAGCATATTGGGTGCCTACCAATTTGAGGAATTCGTCTTTCAATGTCCTGTCTTTTTGCCTTTTTATACTGTTCATGGGATTCTCAAGACATGAATACTGGAGTGGTTTGCCATTCCCTTCTCCAGTGGACCATGTTTTGTCAGAATTTTCCACCATGACCTGTCCCTCTTGGGTGGCCCTACATCGCATGGCTCATAGTTTCATTGAGTTAAACAAGACTGTGATCCAAGTCATCAGTTTGCTTATTTTTATATAATTGTGGTTTTCATTCTGTCTGCCCTCTGATAGATAAGGATAAGAGGCTTGTGGAAGCTTCCTCATGGGAGGGACTGGCTGTGAGGGAATCTGGGTCTTACTCTAATGGGCTGGGTCATGCTTAGTATCAGTAAATAACACTCAAAACTCAATAGTAAAAAGAAAACAATCCAATTCGATAAAGGGTAAAATGCATTAAGACATTTCAGTGAAGAGGATATACAGATCAAATAACCACATGAAAAGATGTTTAATATGTGTGTTTATGGTCTGTGGTGTTTGACTCTTTGCAACCCCATGGACCATGGCTGCCAGGCTCTTCTGTCCATAAAATTTTCCAGGCAAGAATACTGGAGTGGATAGCCATTTCCTCCTCTAGGGAATCTTCCTGACTCAGGGATCAAACCTGAGTTTCTGGTGTCTACTGCATTGGCAGGCAGATTCTTTACCACTGTGCCACCTGGGAGTACAACATCATGAGCTAGTAGAAAATTGTAAACTAAACTACCATGAGATATCACTATAAACATGTGAAAAATAGTAAAAATTAAAGGATAGTGATAATACCAAATCCTGATGAAGATACAGGAAAACTGGTTCATACATTGCCAGTAGGAATATGAAATGAGTGGGAAAAAGCTAATTGCAAATGATTATATACCATACGATTCTATTTATAGTATATAATATTCATGAAATGCTAAAGTTGTAGAGGAGAATAGATTATTGGTTCCAGAGAGTACAGATGAGGCAAAGAGAAAATAAGTGGCGTGACTGTAAAAGGTAACACTCTGGATCCTTGCTGTGATGAAACTCTTCTTTATCTTGACTGTGGTGATGATGATAAAGTTCACATGTGAAAAAGTTCCAAAGAACTAAATACACACACACACAAACACACACTCAAATCAATACATGCAGATTCAGCAAAATCTGAGTATCTTTAGCAGGTAGTAGCCTTTCCTGGTTTTGATATTGTGTTATAGTTACTCATGATATTACTGTTGAAGGCAATTGATGAAGAGTGTATAGGATCTCTTTGTAATGTTTCTTAAAACTGCATGTTAATCTAGACTTACCTCAAAAAAGAAATTAAAAAGAATTAAAGAAGAAAACTTCTAAAGCTGGAATTTCTTATACTGAAGCTGATGATTCCATAGGGAATGAGGTGTCCTATATTGAGTGTTACCAAAGAGATGATCAAGAATGAATACTTCTGCTTCCTCTGAGGAAAGAATACATCATTTTAATTTTGGTTAGAAGACATGTAAAATACAACTAAAGCAGCCCCATAAAGTCCATCTCATAGCAGCCAGTGTAATATTTCTAAAATATAATTCAGGACATGTCTTTTCCATGCTGAAAAATCCCTAGTGGTTTCCCACTGAATAAAAATCAATTTAGAATAAGAATCAACTTCTTTGCTATGATCTAGCAGGCACAACACAATGTGGCTCCTACATAGTCTCTGATCTAGTTACGTATTTCATACTTTGTATTAGTTATCTATTGGTGTGCAATAAGTTACCCTCGAGCAGCTTAAAACAACACACATTTATTATCTACAGTTTCTAGGAGATAAGAATATTTGAACTTAGCCTAGCTGGGTGCTCTGCTTTGAGACCTCTCAAAAGCCAGTGTTGGGATGTTATTTAAAGGTCCAATGAAGGAAAAATCTACTTCCAAGCTCACTGACCTGGCTGTTGGGAGGATTTAGTCCCCAAAGGCTGTTGAATTGAGTCTCAGTTCCTTATAGATTGTTGGCAAAGAGTTACCCTCAGTTTCTGCCCATCCAGCCATCTCTGACATGCCTCTTGTCTCATTAAGGCTAATAAGAATCTGCTAGCGACACAAAGGTCATGATCTGTTGTAATTTAAGTCCAGTAGTGACACTTCCTCCATATTGCTGTATTCTATTGGTTAGAAACAAGTTACTCAAGGGGAAGGCATTACACAAGACCCTGAGTAACAAGAGGCAGGAATCACTGAGGGCCATATTAGAGTCTTTTTTACCACACTGGTATTTTTCCTATTCATTGTATATCTGATCCAGAGTTATTATAAAGCTGATTTGTTTTTCTCACTTTTCTCATTGTAGGGCACAGTAAAGTCAAGTTATCTGTAGAGTTATCTCACAGTCTATAGAGGCAGGAGAAGGGAGTGAAGTCATCATCAGACTGATGACTAGTTGGACTGAAGTGAAGATTGGAATAGTTCACACAAGGGTGATAGGGAAAAATTATGGAAGGAAAATAATATATATTGATTAACTTCCATGACCCAGGCACCATGTTTGTTGTTTTTGAACCAAAAATATATATATAAATCATATATATATATATGATTTTATTTGGAAGACATCTTGATCCTTATTTAATGAATAGTAGAATTCAGGCCCAGAGATATTAAGTAACTCCTGCAAGGAGATCCAACAAGTCCATCCTAAAGGAGATCAGTCCTGGGTATTCATTGGAAGGACTGATGCTGAAGCTGAAACTCCAATACTTTGGCCACTTCATGAGAAGAGTTGACTCATTGGAAAAGACCTTGATGCTGGGAGGGATTGGGGGCAGGAGGAGAAGGGGACAACAGAGGATGAGATGGCTGGATGGCATCACCAACTCGATGGACATGAGTTTGGGTAAACTCTGGGAGTTGGTGATGGACAGGGAGGCCTGGTGTGCTGTGATTCATGGGGTCGCAAAGAGTCGGACACGACTGAGTGACTGAACTGAACTGAACTGAAGATCACACAATTGGAAAGTGATTCAAAACCCAAGTTTTTCTGACTTCAATGACTGCTGCTGTTCCACACTGTCTTCTGGGATATCAGATGGTTTTGGAGTCAAGACTCCTGACTTTGGAGGCAGGGTGGACCAGACTCCTGTCTTACCTGGACTCAGCTACTGAGCTTTTTACCGGAAGCAGTGGTACTCCTTTGCATTCTGCTGCTCCCTAATGTTCACAGCTATAATTGCATCTAAGGCTATAGCCTGGCAGAAGTTTCCAAGGAAAGGAGGCAGGAGTCTGACAGAACATAGAAATATTAGTCAACACTGCAAGGAGATAAAGTATTGCTTGAGAAGAAGGAACGAAGAAAGGAACAGAGGGAGAAAGGGATGGAAGAAGGAAGAGAGGAAGGCAAGAGTATAGGGAATGATAAATAAGAGAGAAAGCTTGTGAGCAGGTCATATGCTGAGATGCAGGTATCGATCAGCTGTTTTTTGTCCAAGCCTGCCTAGAAAAAATTCTGCCTAGAAATTAGGGAAGTGCATTCTATTGAGAAACAAGGGATCAGGATCCCTCCTGGAATCAAACAACTATAGACGAAATGACCCCTCCTCTCCTGGACTTAAAGAACACATGAAAGTTGGTAGAAGAGCCAAAAGTCAGTTAAATAATGAGGATTGGGTATTTATCTTATAAGATTATTATTCAGTATAACTTA
This sequence comes from Capra hircus, assembly GCF_001704415.2. Taxonomy (NCBI): domain Eukaryota; kingdom Metazoa; phylum Chordata; class Mammalia; order Artiodactyla; family Bovidae; genus Capra; species Capra hircus. The sequence goes on along the minus strand of NC_030822.1, from coordinate 23,031,155 downwards.
CAAAATAAAAGCTATAACTATAAAACAACTATAAAATTAACTTTCAGATGCATTATTCCATTGTATTATCTAAACAAACCTGTAAAACAGAATTCTCATTATCCCCATTTTACAGGTGGGGAAATTGAAATTTGGGGCAATTTAGACTTGTTCCTAGTCACTCAGTGTGTCAGATCCATATAATACTTCATATCTTCTGGTTCCAGACTCTGTCCTTTCCCTCTTATATCCCAGTTGGACCTATCTGTCATTTCCAAACTATTAATATCTTTGAACCTACTTGTTCTCTCTCTAGGTGGTCTTCTAGATCTTCTAGACCCTTTTTGACTTCTGGGCCAAGTTGCCTCTTCTTAGTCTTTAAGTCATAAGGCAATTACTCATGTGTGATGTTTTCATATCCAACCTACCAACACCCATGTTTTCCCACTTATAGAAAATGCATACTTAGAATATTTGAGACCCATGCAGCACAGACTATACAGAGGGATATCAATGAATTTCAAGAATTTGTGTTCTTGGGACTTCCCTGGCAGTCCAGTGGTTAAGACTCTGCAACTGATGCAAGAAGCGTGGGTTCCCTCCTTGATCTGGGAGTTAAGATCCCATGTGCTGAATGATGTGGCCAAGGGGGAAAATAAAAAAGAATCTGTGTTCTTGTTATCCTAGAGTCTGGGAGCAGAGTGCCTGATTAAGGGTTGATTGTGTGTTCATCCCACCCCACACAGCAGGAGTTTTCCTACCACCCCACACTTCTATTATATAGATCATAAGGAGCACAAGTCCAAGCCCACCAATGATTCACCAGATTAATATAGACTAAAGGTAGTGATCAGTTTGGAGATGAGGGAATGAGAGCACACTGACTGAAAAAATAAAGGGCAGTTTAGAAGGGAGAATGAGGGTTTGCTCCCTCATTGTTTTTCCTGTCTGTCTGCAGTTCATTGTGTTCTTGAAAATGTTACTTTTCCAGTATCTAATGAATGATACATCAAGGGCTGCCATGAAACTGTAGGGAGAAACTTTATGGTATGACTCATGAGCCGTGCCGAATTACAGATCTTTTCTCATTAGTCTGATTAAAAACCTAAGCTCATTATGGCTCAGGAAGTGATTTAGTTTCAATGCCTTTTGGTTATGTTCCTTTTTTTATTTTCCAGGAGCACATATTTTGGCTAAGAATTCATTTTCTATTTTAAATGGTTCTAAATTTCAATTCTTAAAATGTTTGTTCATTATCATATCATTCAGACCTGTAAATGTTCTTTTATACTATAAGAACTATTTTTTAAAAGCAAAAGTGATTTTGATTTTATCTTATGTAATATTTTTCTTCACAAATGGACTATTTAAGAAAGATTTCTGGGTTTAATTTTCTAACATTTTGAAGAAAATAGACCCATAATATTGTGGAAAGATAAAGTTGGCTTTGGAGTTAGGCTTACAATAGATTCATAACTTAGCTATTTCCTACAATCTCTTCTTGGTCAATTCACTTAAAATGGCTAAGTCTCAATTTCTCCATCTTTTGATGAAATTAGAGTAATAGGAACTCAATAGCACTGATATAAAGATTAAATAAGTTAATATATTTAAGACATATGAAATAGTAGAACCCCAAGATATGTTAGTCTCTGTTAATTTCTCTGCTAATATGGAGTATTAAGGCTTTTATGTTTTAGTGCTAACAAAAAATTGACCAAAGAAGCTGACAAATTGATTTAAAAATTCCGTCTCTGATATGAAGATGTAAGCATGTGTTTGAACCTACTTGTTCTCTCTCTAGGTGGTCTTCTAGATCTTAACATCAAGAAAAACATTTCAAAATTGAGTATTTCATACACTTGAGGGAAATGGTGATTTTATCAGGCCAGGGTTCAATAGCAGTGCTATGGAAACTGTGATCCAGATAATTATTTGCCAGGGCAGCTGTTGAGACATGTGTCTCAGAGGACACATGTATGATTCTAAACATTGACTGAGTTCAGTTGCTTGAAAATCAAGATTATTTTTTTATGAATTCTACTTGGCACAAAGTAAACAAGTGAATCATGATTTATATATTGAGAAATGTTGGAAGACAGTGTTCTGATGAACATTTCAGTGCAAGTAATATATTTTTTTCAGCTTGGATATAGCCTAATATTAGCCATGAAGCAGTTTCCTATCTACTGAGAACTAGAATCCCAGACTCGGTTCATCTAACTGATAAATTGAAGATATCAAGACTCTGTGGTATGTAAACATGACCCTTATCAATTGTAACTGAGTAATATTCTCCAAATCGGGAAAGGAGTACGTCAAAGCTGTATATGGTCACCCTCCTTATTTAACTTATATGCAGAGTACATCATGAGAAATGCTGGACTGGATGAAGCACAAGCTGGAATCAAGATTGCCAGGAGGAATATCAATAACCTCAGATATTCAGATGACACCACCTTTATGGCAGAAAGCAAAGAAGAATTAAAGAGCCTCTTGATGAAAGTGAAAGAAGAGAGTGAAAAAGCTGACTTAAAACTCAACATTCAGAAAACTAAGATCATGGCATCTGATCCATCACTTCATGGGAAATAGATAGGGAAACAGTGGAAACAGTGAGATACTTTAGTTTTCTGGGCTCCCAAATCACTGCAGATGGTGATTGCAGCCATGAAATTAAAAGACGCTTGCTCCTTAGAAGAAAAGTTATGACCAACCTAGACAGCATATTAAAAAGTAAAGACATTACTTTGCCAGCAAAGGTCTATCTAGTCAAAGCTATGGTTTTTCCAGTAGTCATGTGTGGATGTGAGAATTGGACTATAAAGAAAGCTGAGTGCCAAAGAATTGATGCTTTTGAACTGTGGTGTTGGAAAAGATTCTTGAGAGTCCCTTGGACAGCAAGGAGAGTCAACCAGTCCATCCTAAAGGAAATCAGTCCTGAATATTCATTGGAAGGACTGATTCTGAAGCTGAAACTCCAACACTTTGGCCACCTGATGTGAAGAACTGACTCATCTGAAAAGACCCTGATCCTTGGAAATACTGAAGGCAGAAGGAGCAGGGGATGACAGAGGATGAGATGGTTGGATGGCATCACTGACTCAATGCACATGAGTGTGAGTAAACTCCGGGAGTTGGTGATGGACAGGGAGGCCTGGTGTGCTGCAGTTCATGGGGTTGCAAATAGTCGGATACGACTGAGCAACTGGACTGAACTGAACTGAATATTCTCCAAAACTGCAATAGCTTGCTTCTCAATATAGGATGCATGATTTTGGTCTTCTAGGGACATTTTTTGAAGAGATATGTCTTTTAAAATTAATTTTTATTGGGATATAATTGCTTTGCAATATTGTGTTAGTTTCTACTATACAGCAAAGTGAATCAGTTGTGCATATATATATATATATATGTATATATATATATATATATATATATATATTTCCTTCCTGTTTAGGTCACCACAGCACACTGAGTAAGTTTTCTGTGCTATATAGTAGGTTCTCATTGTCTAGGGAACAATGTCTGGAAGCATTTTCAGTTACCATAAGCTGGAGAGGTAGTACTAGTATCGGGACCACTGCCAAACATCCTAGAATGCACAGAACAGCTGCCCTGGCAAATAATTATCTGGATCACAGTTTCCATAGCACTGCTATTGAACCCTGGCCTGATAAAATCACCACTTCCCTCAAGTGTTTCAAATACTCACTTTTGAAATGTTTTTCTTGATGTCATGTAGAAACAGCCAGAGGCTTTCAAAGTCTGAGGGGTTGTCATGGCTATTGAGGAGAGATGTGACCAGCCGTGCTTTCTTTCCATTCAGGATTGATCAAGTGAAAATAGGTCTGAGGTACAAGAAGCCTCGTTTGAATGGGGGAATAGCTTCCTCTTAGTAACAAAGTACAGTGTTTTCAGTGTGGCATTGGAATTTTAAGATAGATTAGAGAAACTATTTTCTTTGTAATGTTTCACATGGATGGTCATCTTGTCTTTCCATATCTTCAGTTGGCTATGAACAGAAAAATTAGTTGGTGAGAGACCGTGGCTTGGATTCAATCAACTTTTGCTAGCTATAATTGCCTGTTTACCCTACCATCTTTAACACTTTCACTTTCCAGCAAAGTGTCAGTTTGCAGCAAAACAAAATTATCAATGAATATACTTTTTTTTTTCTTTTCTTGCCTTCTGAAATAATTCTTGATTGACTTCCTCCCAGCATATGTCCTCAACCTCTGCCTTGCTGTCACAGCTTGGGTATCCATGGCAATCTACAGAAAGCTTCTAAACACAAGGAGAAAGATATAAAATGTTTGGTGCATGGCAAGTATTTCTGAAACTTTCTGTAATGATTTAAGTTTTGATAATTATAATAATTATAATGAGAGGCAACAGGTAGAAAACACTATTAGATACATATTTTTTCTTAGAAAACTGAGCTAAAACCATCCAGGTGGAAAGTTTCCATTATTTTCATGTTGTTATTGTTCAATCGCTCAGTCATGTCTGACTCTTTGTGACCCCATGGTTAGCAGCACACCAGGCTTCTTTGTCCATTACTATCTCCTGAAGTTTGTGCAAACTCATGTCCATTGAGTCAGTGATGCCAGACAACCATTTCATCCTCTGTCACCCCCTTCTCTTCCTGCCCTCAATCTTTCTCAGAATCAAGGTCTTTTCCAGTGAGTCAGGTTTTCCCATCAGGTGGCCAACGTATTAGAGCTTCAGCTTCAGCACCAGTCCTTCCAGTGAATATTCAGGTTGATTTCCGTTGGGATTGACTGATTTGATCTCCTTGCTGTCCAAGGGACTCTCAAGAGTCTTCTCCAGCACCACATTTCAAAAGCATCAATTATTCAATTCTCAGCCTTCTTTATAGTCCAACTCTCTACTGGAAAAATCATAGATTTGACTATAAGAACCTTTGCTGGCAAAGTGGTGTCTCTGCTTTTTTAATATGCTGTCTAGATTTGTCATAGCTTTTCTTCCAGGGAGCAAGCATCTTTTAATTTCATGGCTGCAATCACCATCCACGGTAATTTTGGAGCCCAGGAAAATAAAGCCTGTCACTGTTTCCATTGTTTCCCCATCTATTTGCCAAGAAGTTTTTATTTTTTGAAAGTTGAATTTCAAGCCAGCTTCATCCTCATCCAGAGATTCTTTGCTTTCTGCCATTAGGGTGGTATTATCTGGATATCTGAGGTCATTGATATTTCTCCCGGCAATCTTGATTCCAGCTTGTGATTCATCCAGTCCAGTATTGTGCATGATGTACTTTGCATATAAGTTTAATAAGCAGGGTGACAATATACAGCCTTGACATACTCCTTTCCCAATTTGGAACGAGTCTATTGTTGATGTCTGGTTCTAACTGTTGCTTCTTGACCTGTGTACAAGTTTCTCTAGAAGCAGGTTAAGTGTTCTGGTATTCCCATCTCGTTAAGAATTTTCCACAATTTATTGTGATCCACACAGTCACAGTTAATCGTCTCCTTTATCTTCAACATTTTAGTCTACCCTTCACTGTTATACAACATATTTATGATGAAACTAAAGTCCATGGCTTAAAACACTTTAATATTTTAAGTATTCTGTTTTCAAAATCAGGGCCTTACCAGTGTTTTTGTTTTTTTTTTTAATTGCTACCTCAGTGACTCCAAACAATTATGCTTTAAGAAATCTACCCAGTAATTAAAAGGATATATGCTAGTATCTTCTCACATATAATTATTATTTTTTATTTATGTAAGGTATCTCATTACTAAAAGCATTCAATTTTAGGGGACTATAGAGACTAATTTCACAGGTTAATGAAACCTTCCAATTTATGAACGTCTTCAATATGGAGATAATCTTTCACTATTAGTGTATACAAATAAAATTTGTTTGGAAGAAATTTGAAAAAATACATAAACATTTAAGACAGGCATCTCTTTGTTCAGCAATGTCATTGTTATGAATGTATATAAATACAAATTCCTGAAAAAATATACTCCATGGGCATACAATAATAGGCGTTATATATCATTGTAATTAAGTTAAATGGACATCTGTTAGGAACAAGTAAAACAAATTTTGATACATCCCTCCAATGGGATCCCAGAGGAGTGTCAAAAATATAAATTGATTTATATGTATTGCTATTAAAAGATCTCTGATTGAGTGAAAGTCACTCAGTCATGTCCAACTCTTTGTGACCCTGTAGACTACATAGTCCATGGAATTCTCCAGGCCAAAATACTAGAGTAGGTACCCTTTCCCTTCTCCAGGGGATCTTCCCAACCCAGGGACTGAACCCAGGTCTCCTGTATTGCAGGAGGATTCATTACCAACTGAACTACATCATATTAAATGGTAAAAGAGAGTGCCCAAATAACATGGTCTTTTTCATGAAAAAACCACACACATTCAAATATGCCATAGAGAAAATGACTAGAAAGGTGTTCCTCTAAGTGAAAATCAGTGTCATTTCTTGGTAGCAATGCAGAAGTTTTGTCAGATCTTTATTCTCTACTGTATTTATTTCTGTTTGGTGAAATTTTTGCAATGAGTATAAAGTAATTTTATAGTAATATAAAATAGTTTAACATTTTCAATTTCAAAAAGAATAACAAATCTCAATGAGATCCTGAAAGTTACCATGGCTTGCATTAATCTACTCAATAAATGTTTGGGAAGACTGGCTATGTGTCAGTAACTATGCTTGTCAGATATTGCTTTTCAAACAGAGCCCTTGTGCAGTTTGGAGTGTTGTGAGAGAAACAGATATTGATCAAATAACTGTATGAATGAACAAAAATTAAAGTTTAGAGCAGGTATATGAAGGAGAGTTTCTTAGTAATATTAGAGTACATAGTAGGGCAACTTGAGCTAGACCATGAAGTCAGATTAAGTCTTTCTTTAAGGAATGAAATGTTCTCTAAGTATAAAAGATAAGTAGAAACTGAATGAATAAGAGAGAGGAAGGAGAATCTTAGGTTAGGTAAACTTCATGTAAAGAGACTTTCTGGTGGCAAATACATTGGTACATTCAAGTGACTGATACAAGACCTCTAGCTCACATTAAGGATTTTTAGACTATAAAAAGCATAATGGGAACCCATGTATTTCAGAAAATACAGCAGATAATTGATGTGTATCAATTACTATTTTGGAAAAATCACTCTGGCTCTCATGTAGAAAACAACACCAGAATACCAAGACAGGACCTGTGCAAATCAATCAGGAGCCTATTGAAGGACTCACTGTGTATTCACATCACTTCATGCAATTCTGGCACATAGAATGGCCATTTTTCTTGGAAGTACCTGAGTTGTAAACAGGGACTTTGCAGGTGGCATTAGTGGTAGAGAAGCCATCTGCCAATGCAGAAGACGTGAGACACAAGTTTGATCCCTGGGTTAGAAAGATCTCTTGGAGGAAGGCATAGCAAGCCACTGCAGTATTCTTGCCTGGAGAATCCCATGGACAGAGGAGACTAGCAGGCTTCAGTCCATAGTTTCACAAAGGGTCGGACATGATTGAAATGACTTAACATGCACGCACGCACGAGTTAGCACACAAAACTAGTATGTAACTTCAGAAATATATCACTGGAATCTGATTGTATTTCTGTAAGCCACATAAGGATTAAGTGATCAATGTAGAGCCCAGAGGAAGAAGAGGCTAAAAACAAAATTTTTGTCAGTGTGCTTCTCATTAATCTAAGAGAGGCCTTATACCCTAGTCATTTGTAATCTAGTCTAATTGGAAGGTATATCTCTATGAGTGACAGTCGCTCAGTCATGTCCAACTCTTTGGGACCCCATGGACTATAGCCTGCCAGGCTCTTCTGTTTATGGAAAACTCCAGGCAAGAATACTGGAGTAGGTTGCCATTCCCTTCTCCTATTTCTATATACAGGAGATAGATGTATTCATTCAACTGCCTTTGCTCTGATGCCGTGTTCACTAAGCAGTCTTCTGATCATTATTTGTCTTCCTGCCTAGTGTCCTAAAGGATAAGAACATGTTGCTTGGCTGAAATGGGCCATTCTGATATGATTTACAGTTATATTTAATATTAGACATTATTAAATGGGTATAGCCTCTTACTGGTATAATTTCACAGTGCCGTTTGATTTCAGAAGACATCACTTTTGAACAGATATGGCAGAGCTGAGGATATAGTCCTACAAAGTTAAAGATCAGAGTCTAGTGTTTGGGGAACTTAAATGTTTTTCCTATAAACTCTTCTGATTAACAATCAATCATCCCTTAGCCACCCTCCACCCATTGACCTTGAAATCTATTCTTTTAGCAATAACTTTCTAACAAACCAGTCATCCTGTGCTACGTCACTTTAGTCATGCCCGACTCTTTGTGACCCTGTGGACTGTAGCCCGCCAAGCTTCTCTGTCCATGGGGTTTTTCAGGCAAGAATGCTGGAGCAGGTTGCCACTCCTCCTCCAGGGGTCTTCCCGATCCAGGGATTGAACCAGCATCTCTTAGTTCTCCTGCATTGACAGGCAGGTTCTTTACCACTAGTGCCACCTGGGAAGCTGAATGAATCTGGAGAATATGCCTTTGACACAAACCAGTCATAAGAGAAGCATAATATCCATAGGATTGGTGCTTACAATTTATGAAAGCCCAGTAGGTTGTCTTGACTAGAATCTTAGGTGGGATATTATGGGTAGCTGCTTACTACCAAATGTATAAACAGTTCAAGATAATGACTAGCAGTGCAGTGGATAGAGGTCTATCCATCTACATTAGAATCCAACTCTGCCTCTTTCTAACTGTGGTACAGTGGGCAAGTCACTTCATCACAGGAGCCTGGGCATCTTCGAGTATATGTGCTATGCTAAGCCACTTCAGTCGTGTCCAATTCTTTGCGACCCTGTGGACTGTAGCCTGCCAAACTCCTCTGTTCATTGGATTTTTCCAGGCAAGAATACTGAAGTGGATTGCCATTTCCTCCTCCAGGGGATCTTCTCGACCCAGGGATTGAACCTGCGTCTCTTATGTCTCTTGATTTGGCAGGTGGGTTTTTTCCACCACCTGAAGCTGGGAATAATTTTGACCTCCAGTGAATGCCAGTAAAGGTTAAGTGAAATAAAATATCCGAAGTTCAAAACATAGCACCTAATGGAGTAGGTTTTCCATAAGTGGTAGCTACTATTATTGCTACTTTTATTACTTTTGCCCTTTACAGCTCCAAAATCTTACTTTAAAGCATCTCTAGAGAGATTCTGTTTCTCATGTCTCCAAATAACCCTTTGCACATGAGCCTGTGCTTTTGTACCCTATCAATATTTTACATCTCTTCATTATCTTTTCTGCTCAGCCATATTTCCACCAAGTAAAATAGAGAGTCCTCTATTTTACAGAGAGAGTTCCCCCAATACTTGCACTTCTGTCATATATTTTAGCTTCTGAATCTTGGAGAATATGCCTGTGATGCAACACGAGTGCTTGAAATTGATGTAGATGTCATTTGATAGAAGAAATTTACTGAGTCTCTCTCACTAAATTCAGATAAGCAATATCTTATTGCTCAGATGAGCAACAAGAGAAGGCCAGGGTGTGGTCACCAAAATGAGATGAAAGTAAAATCTCTATCAAACACAGGGGTATTTCTCTTTGATCTGCCACATGTCATCCTTGAATGTCTCGAGCTGCACACCAGCTATCTGGCAGGCAATACTTCTGCTTATGAAAATGAACAGGTGCAGTGACTTACCCCACAGGGAGGGCAAAGATTAATGAAGTGTGTGTATAAATTCCAGCAATATGAGAGGCAACAGTCAGCCTTTTAATAATACTTTAATTAACACTGATATAATGTATTAACTAACCCTCAGCAGCACGTTTTGACTCATTTGTTAATCGTGTTCTTAACAGCAGCTGTTCAACTGTATCAAAAAGCGTTGCTTCTTTTATTGCATGTTAAAGAGCCCTGAGCCATATAAAGCAAGCTACAATGTAATCATGGTGCTTGGATGAGAGTGAAGACAAAAAAGAACACAAAACATTGAAAGTGTAAACACATTATAAGTCATTACCTGCATCTTGGGTGAGAGCAGGCTTCCTGCACAGCAAATTTTCTATGGAACTTCCCTACTAATCCATGTTATTTTATACCATCTTTTTCATTATTTGTGCTATTTCATAACCTAGAGACACTTTCTCATTACTCATTGGGTCACATTTTACTAGTTTTCCCCATATTTATCCACTCTTGTTAGATCACTCTTTTTTGTGCTACTGTTACCGATTTGCTGCTTTTGTTACATTGATCACACTGTTTTATAAATATCTATTTAAATATATCTGAATATCCCAGTAGATTTCGAGACTTGAAGGCTTAAGGCTATATGTTATCTGTTTCTGTTATCTCTAGATGCTAGCTCAGTGGTGGGTATCTGGTATCTGTGGTCTTAATAAATAAATGAAAAATCAGTTAATACAATGTATATAATTTATTAACAAGTGTTATTTGCATATGAATTTTTCTTTTATGTCATTTATAGTCAACAACCCACAAAAATAATGAAAATCATGTTTCTAAGAAAGATTGCCTCTTTTAATACCTACAATAGAAAAAATAAATTAGTACTGCTTAGACTGTAATCTTATCTAACATAGGGACTAAGAAACCATTCCATTCTGTTTACCACGACAAATCATTCTGATTGTCCAGTGGCTGAAAGTTCTGCTAAATGTCATGTTTAAGCAACAGTTAAAAAGGAATGCCAGATGTTACAAAACAGAGAAAGTGCCCTCTCAGCAAATTTTCCAATACCTATGCCTTTAAAAGTTCTGCTCTTTTTATAAATCACCCACTCTATCACTTGTCTCTAGCCTGTTTTCCACTTTTCAAACTCAGCTTCACTGTATCTTTGAGACAGACTCTCATCTATAATACTTTGTACCTACATCCATCGAAGTAAGTATTTTATGTGTTAATTGATTGTTTAAGAGTGTTTGCCACTAATCTATTTACTTTTGGAGACTTGCACCAAGGTTTTTTTTTTTTTTTTAAATTGTCTTTTTTTTCTTTCTGTAAGAGTGTCTAAGGCATAGTAGGTCCTCAGAAGCACTTGATGGATAAACAGTACTCTAATGTAAACGGTGGCTTTGGGTTTAGGGCTGTGTTTAGTTTCCACAATGATTGCATTTTAGCAGAATCATTTTCTTGTCAGTGATAATAAATGTCTTTTAAACACAACGAGTACATGAGAAAAGCTTCCAAAGCTTGGCTGGTGTTCTGGTGCTCCATCTTTTCTATGTCATTCTTGAATTGAAGCTCACAAGGAGTTTAGCGCTCCCAGCACTGTATCACTCAGTAGCTTACTTGATTTACTGGAATAACCCAATGCAGTGCTCATGTCTTTAAAGGATGGATCACCCAAATACACAGACTCTCTTGGGAAATAAACCTAATAGAGACTTTAACCTCAGTTCTGGAAACTCACCATGAGGAGGCATTTTCTATCACAGAATAATTATATCAGATATATGGAGATTTGAAAAAAAAGTGATTCCTTTGCCATTTACAAGACTCTGTTCTTTGTTATTTTTTTTAAAAAATATGAATAACTGTGGTTTAGTTGCAAAGTCATGTCTGACTCTGTGACATCATGGACGATAGACTGCCAGGTTCCTCTGTCCATGGGATTTCCCAGGCAAGAATACTGGAGTGGATTTCCATTTCCTTCTCCAGGATATCTTCTTAACCCAGGGATCGAACCCAGGTCTCCAGCACTGTAAGCTGATTCTTTGCTATTTAAATCACCAGGGAAACCCAAGGATAGCTATGGGATTTGATAAATCATAAGCCCTGTGATACTTGACTTTACTAATGGAGTTTGGTTTTGCTAAATTACCATATAAAGTTCATTTGTTTCCTTATCTATTTGGGCTGCTCCCACCAGGTGAACAGTGTTCTAAATTATTATAGTAAGTTTGGACAACTGAGCCTATGATTGTTGAAATTATTTCCCTGACTCTCTTCCTAGAATAAGAGTTCCTTGAGGATGTACACTTTTTCTTATTCATCTTTGTATTACTGTTCTCTTAATGCACAGCCCCAGACATCCTCCAGCATTAAGTATTTAATAAATGCTTGTCATCGGAAGCTGTTGTTGAATTCCCATATACTTCTATGCTTTTTTCCTACTGTTACACATGAACATACATGCAGATATCATTTGGGCTTTTAAAGTCAATTTTTAAAGCCTAAATTATCATCTCTTTGTCCTATCATTAGTTGCTGACTGTACATTCTATATTAAATTTTTTTTATTTTATAAATTGTGACTAGTAGATACTACAGTTCTTCAGAGGGCTTCATACATTTCAAAATTATAAGACTTATTAGCTATCTCAATAGCATGAAAGATGTTAGTAAAAATTCCTCCTGAAAAACAGAATTGCATAGTGGGAAAGGAGATGATTGCTAATTCCATACTGATGGCAACAGCAGGATTTGCTGATAAAAAGATGAGATGTGGGGTAGGGTGGGGGAGCATCCTAATGGTGCTGAAAATGTAGGTGCCATTTATGAAGATAGACTGTAGGAGGGCAGTATTTCACAGGAAACCAGCTCTTTGGACTGGTTAGGTTTGAGATACCCCATAGCCATCCAAGTTATGCATGTAGAGTGGACAGTTTGATACATATCTTTTAAGTTCAATGGGTGGTTTCCCATTAAAGGTAAAATTACATGCTTATTTACTCAGTTGTGTCCAGCTCTAGTGACCCCATGGATTATAGCCTTCCAGACTCCTCTGTCCATGGGATTTTTCATGCAAGAATACTAAAGTGGGTTGCCATTTCCTCCTCTAGGATCTTCCCTACCCAGGGATCAAACTGGAGTCTTCTGTGTCTTCTGCATTGCAGACAGATTCTTTACCCTCTGAACCACTGAGGAAGCCAGAAAGGTAAAATTAGGGATGTATCAAAAAAGATGGCATTTCAAACCAGAAGATAGAATGAAACATTCCATAGCTATTGATGTTATTATTACTGTAGTGATCATCATCATTGTGATCATTATGTTAGCCCTACTTTCCTGTGTGAGGACATCAGAATCAAGGCTGTCTTTGGAGATATGGTCTATTATAGAGGTTGTGATGTTTAAATAATTGTTTTTTCTCTATTTAAAGCAGATATAGCAGTGGACTAGGGACAGAGAGTGCAGCAAATCTCTAAAACCTAGCTGGAAGAGTAAAGATAATTTGGGGGTTGATTAAAACATTGTCAGGCCTAAAGGTCTTTTGAACCCATTTGCAAACCTGATCAAGGATAGTTGGAATAAATTAAAGCTAAGCGACAAAACAAACCCTTTTATGTCCCAGGGAGAGATGGTTTGAGTAATTAAGGGCAGGTTTGCACTTTTATTTCAGTGGCATAATATTTGCATTGCATATTAGAACTGTGTTAATCTGACAATTGGTTTCTTTGCTCACAATTCCTTTTCATAGTCACTGATACTGAAAATGATTCAGAAACCTCATGTAATAATAATCTCTCAGTAAAATTCAGCCAATTTAGGCGTCACTCAAAATAAATCCATTCACCTGGTCATTCTCTACTGAAAGTAGGTCTAATTGCAGACAGTCAGTAGCTTGCAAGATCAAGGTTTGTTTTTGTTTTTGTAATGGATTAGAAATCAAAATTACCAAGTCTAATGTGGGGTTTAGCTATTCTTTTCAACATATGTCTTTTAGTCTTTTTATTGGCATATAATTGCTCCATAATGTTGCGTTAGTGTCCTCTGAGAGTGAACCAGCTATTAATATATGTATACATATATCCCCTCCCTCTTGGACCTCCCTCCTCACCTCAATGCCACCCATCTAGGTACCACAGAGCACCAAGCTGAGATCCTTGTTCTTTTAAAAATAATTATATATCTTGATATTACTAATAGTAACACATTTACTTCCAATTATTTACATGCACCCTGTCAAGTGTTAGTGTATGTACTAAACATGTTGGAAATGTTATTTTATTTAATCTTGACAACATCCTTATAAAACAACCATTCCCCCTATTTCACAGATGATAAAACTGAAAATAAGAGAATTGAGCACTGTATTTCTCAAAACAGATATTTAGACCCATAAGTCTGGAGTGAGGCCTCAGGTTTTGCATTTCTAACAATCTCCCAGGTTTAGGAGATTTGGCTTTAGAAATTAAAGGACTTGACCAAAATTGTTTGGTGCGAAGCTACTACATATAGCTTACTTTTTCCCCCCCACTTTTTTTGGCCACACCCTGTGGCACGTGGGTTCTTGGTTCTCCTACCAGGGATCCAACACTCACCCCCTGGATTGGAAGGCAGAGTCTTAACCACTGGACCTCCAGGGAAGTCCCTAGCCTACTTACTTTTAGCCCAGTTTTATCCCATTATTGTAAAAAGAATGTTCCTTTCCTACAGCTGAATTCCTTCCCCCAGTATCCTATGACACCCCAGTGCTATGAAGGGGAGAAGTCTACTTCATGTTTACTCTACATCAATCTCTGAGTGTGTCCTAATGCTAAGATTTCATATATTTCCTGCAATAGCTCCTTCCTCCTGGATAACTGACCAAATCTTGGGGACATGGTCAGCCTTGAAAACTTACCTATTCCCTTATCTTAGTGAAGACCTTAACATTTGTGCTTCTTTGCTCAGACCCTAAGGATCCAATTCAAGGGCTTCCCTAGATGGCTTATGGAGTTGCCCACATACCCTTCCCATCCCCCCTGCCTTTATGCTTTTTAGATTATCACGCAGAAGGTGTGGACGAGCCAAGAACCCCACTGCTCCCTCTTCACTCTCACCTCCTACCCTGTCCCCTATGATGCTTTTCTCTCTTATAGTTTCACTCATGTGATTTGTTATTCTTGGAATAAACTTTTACTTTGCCTACCTCCTCTCCTCATTTTCAAAGGTTTTCTAAAATCTTACTTCCAACAGGGAAGACTTCCAGAAATGAAGCCCCATGATAATTCTCTTCCCAAGTTTGAGGAGTAACTTTCACATTTTCCATCTCACAAACCACAAACATGGACACTTACCTTAATTAAAAATATATATATATTTATAATTAGTCTTTTCCATGAAGTATTTCCTTCTACAGCTTTGCCTGTTGTGGATTAATGACATTAAAGCTAGAAGCTACCTTAGATTTTATCTAGTATTCCACAAGTAGATAATTAAGCAGAGAAAGCACAGAACGATAAACTGCTAGATACCAATACTGTTGTGAGAATTAACTCGGATAAAGAAAGTTATGGGCTAGCAGTTCACGTAGATGTTAAAGGGTGAAAGAAAATGCTAAAACACAATTTTAATAGCAGAGTTTATTAGTCCAATTGCTGAGAACAAAAATAGTTCAGTACTAATTCAGTACTTGGAAAGAGTACTCAACCACACTGGAATTAAAGCATTTAAAATTCCCAGACTATGACAATAAGAGTATAAAAGTAAGTGGCTGTGTTTTTAGAATTCAAGGTTACAAGTTATTCTAATCTTTCTCTGGTTTCTACTGTGTGTTTGTTTGTTTGTTTGTTTGAATTTCTACTCTTAAGACATACCTTCTGGCAATATTGGTTAAGGCAATATGATCAGAGAGCATTCCCTCCTTTTTAAAACTCATAGGATGGGCAGGGTATGGTGGATCCAAATTACTGGCCCTGAACTACTTGGAACCAATAATAGAGACACTTAGGCATCCATAGTGCAGCTGTGGCCAGAGGGTCACCATCCTCACGGATATTCATCCTCTGAAATTGTCCCATCAGCTTTCCAAAGGAAAAAGGGAAGGGAAAGGAAAGTGTCTTTTCCTATATTCTGGACATGGTTTTATACGCATTTTATACATCACCTTTAATTACAGGCATGTGAAAGTGGGCACCTCTGAAATAGAACATCTCTTCTAATTGTTTTCTACCTTCTTTGCTCTCTTATTTTTAAAAAATTCTTTTAATTGGAGGATAATTGCCTTACAATGTTGTATTAGTTTTTGCTGTGTGTCACTGTGAATCAACTGTAAGTATACATATATCCCCTCCCTCTTGGACTTCCCTCCCACCCCTTCCATCATCACAGAGCACTGAATTGAGCTCCCTGTATTATACAGCAGCTTCCCACTAGCTGTCTATTATATATATGGTGGTAAAATATCAGGGCTTCCCTGGTGACTGAGATAGTAAAGAATCTACCTGCAATTTGGGACACCTGGGTTTGATCCCTGGGTTGGGAAGATCCCCTGCAGGAGGATATGACAGCCCACTCCAGTATTCTTACCTGAAGAATCCCTATGGACAGAGGAGCCTGGCAGGTTACAGTCCATGGGGTCACAAAGAGTTGGACATGACTGACATCAATGCTACTCTCTCAATTTGTCTCATCCTCTTCTTCCCCCTCTGTGCCTATGAGTCCGTTCTCTACATCCCTTGCTCGCTTAAAATCATTGATTCAACTTCCCAAACTAGGGCATTTGATATCATTCTTGATGTCCACCTCCTCTATAATCCCTTCTCCCCATATAATCAATACCTAGCCAGGCTTCAGCAATATGTGAACTGTGAACTTCCAGATATTCAAGTTGGTTTTAGAAAAGGCAAAAGAACCAGAGATCAAACTGCCAACATCCACTGGATCATCAAAAAAGCGAGAGAGTTCCAGAAAAACATCTATTTCTACTTTATTGACTATGCCAAAGTGTTTGACTGTGTGGATCACAATAAACTGTGGAAAATTCTGAAAGAGATGGGAATACCAGACCACCTAACCTGCCTCTTGAGAAATCTGTATGCAGGCCAGGAAGCAACAGTTAGAACGGGATGTGGAACAACAGACTGGTTCCAAATAGGAAAAGGAGTATGTCAAGGCTATTTATTGTCACCCTGCTTATTTAACTTCTATGCAGAGTACATCATGAGAAATGCTGGGCTGGAGGAAGCACAAGCTGGAATCAAGATTGTTGGAAAAAATATTAATAACCTCAGATATGCAGATAACACCACCCTTATGGAAGAAAGTGAAGAAGAACTAAAGAGCCTCTTGATGATTGTGAAAGAGGAGAGTGAAAAAGTTGGCTTAAAGCTCAACATTCAGAAAACTAAGATTATGGCATCTGGTCCCATCACTGCATGGCAAATAGATGGGGAAACAGTGGAAACAGTGTCAAACTTTATTTTTGGGGGCTCCAAAATCACTGCAGATGGTGACTGCAGCCATGAAATTAAAAGATGCTTACTCCTTGGAAGGAAAGTTTATGACCAACCTAGAGAGCATATTAAAAGGAGAGACGTTACTTTGCTGACTAAGGTCCGTCTGGTCAAGTCTATGACTTTTCCAGTAGTCATGTATGGATGTGAGAGTTGGACTACAGAGAAAGCTGAGCACAGAAGAATTGATGCTTTTGAACTGTGGTGTTGGAGAAGACTCTTGAGAGTCCCTTGGACTGCAAGGAGATCCAACCAGTCCATTCTAAAGGAGATCAGTCCTGGATGTTCATTGGAAGGACTGATGTTGAAGCTGAAACTCCAGTACTTTGGCCACCTGATGCAAAGAGATGACTCATTTGAAAAGACCCTGATGCTGGGAAGGATTGAGGGCAGGAGAAGGCGATGGCAGAGGATGAGATGGTTGGATGGCATCACTGACTCAATGAACATGAGTGTGAGTAAACTCCGGGAGTTGGTGATGGACAGGGAGTCCTGGCATGCTGTGGTTCATGGGGTCGCAAAGAGTCGGACATGACTGAGTGACAGAACTGAACTGAAGATTGTCAGATATATCTAGAGATTTCTTACATCCATTTTCCTCTGTCCTTCTCAAGTACCACTGTATTAAATCCAGTCCCTTATCATCTCTCACTTGAAAAACTAAAATTTAAACCAGAAGCTCTGGATGCCATTCCATTTTTCAAATGATAAAAAGTTGTCACATTTTTTTTTTTTTTCCTTAACACAATACTGATCACAGCACCCTTTGGTCAATGGTTACTACTGGTTCTTTGTCTTTTAAATTAGTCCTCACTTTTCTTATTAGCAGGGAAGGGCCTCTGCAATTTGGCACAGCCCAACAATTTCTCCTTGATAATATCATATATCATCAACCAATAACACTGGGCTGACTCCTGAATACTAGAAACCAAGAGTGCACAGATTATTTTTGTTTGAGTGTTTTTCTATATCCATTATATACAAGATCTATAATTTGTCTTTAATCATAAAATACTATAACCTTATACCATGAAACCAATTAATCCTATTCTGATAGTTTATTTTTGAGTAACCATCAATTGGAAAGTGTTAGTTGCTCAACTGTGTCTGACTCTTTGCAACCCTATAGACTGTAGCCCACCAGGCTCCTCTGTCATTGGAATTCTTGAGGCAAGGATACTGGAGTGGGTAGCCATTTCCATCTCCAGGAGATCTTCTCGACCCAGGGATTGAACCCAGGCCTCTTGCATTCCAGGCAGATTCTTTACTGTCTGAGCTATCAAAGAACCCCCTAGCAGTTGGTACTCATTTCTAAAAGGAGATATAGTCCACATTAGTGGGTTAAGATGGGTTTAATAACAAAGTATGTAGTTTATACTTTTATATCTCTCTCAAAAATGGTACTGATGAGCTTATTTGCAGGATAAGAATAGAAATACAGATGTAGAGAATGGGCTTGTGGACACAGCAAGGGAAGGAGAGGGTGGAACAAATTGCAAGAGCAGCATTGACATATATTAACTACCATGTGTAAAACAGATAGCTAGTAAGACAACTGGGAAGCAGTTGTGTAACACAGGGAGCTCAGCTCTGTGCTCTGTGACTACCTAAAGGAATGGGATGGGGGGTCAGTGGGAGGGAGGCTCAGGAGGGACAGGATATATGTATACTTATAGCTGATTCACATTGCTGTACAGCAGAAACCAGCACAGCATTGTAAAGCAATTATCCTTCAATTTAAAATAAATTTAAAAAAATAAAATAAAATACTGTAACCCTGAACCATGAAAACAATGAATCTGATTCTGAAAGTTTACTTTTGAGTAACTCTCAGTTGGCACTCACTTTCTAAAAGGAGGTATGGTGCATATTATTAGCTTGAGGGGGGTTCAAATAACAAAACAAATAGTTTATGTTTTGCTATCTCTATCACATCTTTGTCTTTTGTGGAATATGCTTTTGTGAGCTGGAAAATATTTTAATTTCAGTTGGCTATCCAGTGAGATTTAACCCGGCACAGGAAATTTATATGTGTGCTACTTAAAAATAAAAGGAAATTTCTTAGTGTTAGTGAATTATTTGACTTTAAAAATTGTTAGATAAAATATCACAAGAAAGAACAGTTTCTTGGCCTGCTTCTATGAGAACTTCTTTGGGTGAATACATTTGCAAAGATGTATGAAAGCATTCATTAGAAGTGAATCATGGTGTACTTTCTTCAAATAATTTTCCATTCAAGTGACACTTAATTCATAGTTTATACATCTGAGGCCAATAATTACACAATCCACATTCCATGAGGAGTACCAACAATTTAAAAGATGCTTCAGGTTTCCTGAAAGTAGAGCATATTATGTCTATACAGATGATAGGGAAAGGAGTGAAATGGTAAGATTGTCAGCACCCCTTTGATGTCTTTTAAACAAAGCTTCTAATGAACCTTGACTCATTTTCCCTCCATGTGATCTTATATAAGAAAAATTTTGTTTGGGTCTTGGGATCTTAGACATGCAGTGAACCTAGATTTCATTCCAACATTTTTTTCATTTTTGTTGTGGAAATATTTTTATTCCTCAGATCTCAGCCTCATTAAATTTGCAAGCTACAAAGACACATAAATAGCATTTGCTGCATTTGTGCATGTGATGAGCTCAGTAATTTCAAGAGGCCTTCACCAATTGACTGCACTACAGCATCCAAAATTGGGAAATTCATCTCCTGTAAATTGTCTACCTGCTAATGTTGGATACCACTGAGAACAGCTATCTTCAATATATTTTTAAATGGAGAAAACATAGTTTCCTAAAAGGAATAAACTGTGATTCAATTTCTCTGTAAGCTATTTGTTTGGTGAGAAGTGTCATCCTACCTTCCTTAATATACCACTGAAAGTAGATTCTTTATTGCTCTTTAGCTTTTCTGTTGAAATAGGTTCTTCGTCATTCTGGTCTTTTTCTGAGACTGAAAGTTAAGTAATGTGGCAGATGTGTTTAAGTCCTTTAGGCATGTAGACGAGTAGGAAGAGGGAGCTGCTCAGGGAAAAGTGATATCCAATTAAATCTAATAATTGCATTTTATTATGACTCCTTCAAGAATGTCTCAGGTAGAAGGAGAATTATAGATCTGAACAAACAAAGATGGACAAGAGAATGTTAAGTATAGTAAGTGATTATTCCTGTGGCATACAATATGGTTACAAAATATTTACAGAGAATTTCTCTTTAGTATCTACTGAACAGATTTTCTGCTTACTAGGTGAGAGGTTTTGTTTTTCTACTCCATCACCTCTTCAGAATCCCATTAAGAATTTTTTTAAAAGAATAATTCTGGAGAGGAAAGGAATGTCCCTTTCTCTTCAAACCCTGACCCCCACCAAACTTCACAGGGATGAAGAAAGTTCAGACTCTTCTGACCTGCTCCTCTTCCAGTCTACAAAGGAATTAAGTACCTCCTGGGTACTTAATTTCCTGAGTGGAATAATGAGAAGATAGCATTCTTCCTTTGGACCTTTGCATATGCTTCTGAAGTTTCAGACAGAGGAGCCAGAGGCACCATTGAACGTTAATTGCAGTGAAGCATGGAGGAAGTGTTTCCAGAGAGAGCTCAGAAGTCCCAGTGAGGCTAAGTAAAATAAACCCTTAGTCCTACGTATTTCAGGAAATGACTTGAGCTGAAAAGGAATTAGTCTAGTGGGCATGCCAGTATTTGAAACTTCCATAATTGTGGAGGCAAGGACAATACTTGACTTAAATATTGTGAGAAACGCAGTGACCAGGATAATTCTATTATAAAGTCACATGCTTTATAATGAACTGCACTGGAGTTCATGAGATTCCAGAGGCCCCTAACAATGGTGAAGAACAGAAAATCATGAAAACAACTACTGTCAATCGGACAAAGAAGTTGCAGTTGCCTGACTTTGAAGTCCTTTAGGTTAGGGACCAAACTGTCATACCATGTTAGACTCCTAGGATCCAGTTTCCCGTGGCAAGAGCCATTTGATCATTGCTTGCATGTTTAAACTTGCCACCTGCTGCCAAAACCATTCTGAGTCGAAATAGGAGTGTTTGTTGCTTTTTGCTCTCTATTTTTCTTTTTTAAGATTGGCAAACTATACATTAGTTCAACTGATTCTTCAATTTTTTTAAAATTGAAATATCGCTGATTTTTAATGTGTTAATTTCTGATGTATAGCAAAGTGAGTTTACCTATATATAGATTCTTTAAAAATAGTATTTTCCATTATGATTTAATCACAGAATATTGAATATAGTTCCCTGTGCTATACAGAAGGACCTTGTTGTTTATCCACCCTGTATATAACAGTTTGCATCTGCTAATCCCAAACTCCCACTTCATCCCTTTCCCACCCCATTGAGCCTTGGCAACCATAGGTCTGTTCCCGAGGTCTGTGGGTCTGTTATTATTTCATAAAAGTTTACTTTTGTGTCATTTTTTAGATTCCACATGTAAGTGACGCCATATGATATTTTTCTTTCTCTGTCTGACTTAGTATGAGAATATCTAGATCCATCCACGTTGTTGCAACTGGCCTTATTTTGTCCATTTATACGCATGAATAGTATTTCATTGTATATATGTACTACATTCTTTATCTCTCCGTCAATGGACAATTAGGTTATTTCCTTGTCTTGTCTATTGTGAATAGTGCTGCTGTAAACATAGGGGAGAATGCTATCTTTTAAATTATATTATTGTCTGGATATTTGCCCAGGAGTAGGATTGTTGGGTCATATGGCAACCGTATTTTTAGTTTTTTGAGAAACCATCATACTATTTCCTATAGTGGCTGCACCAGCTTACATTCCCACCGACAGTGTAGGTGCAATGCATTCTTTTAAAGCTAGATGGACCGGGATTTGAATACCATATCTGGAATTCAGTTATCTACTTATCTGGTCTTGGGAAATTTATTTGAACTTACTGAGTTATAGTTTCTTTATCTGTCATGTGAATTTGTTAGGAAGAGTAAATATTATGCCTGAATAGCAATAGTAACAGCAGTTCTGCATCAAATTATCTTTGCTGTATTATAGAGCCATGATTTTACCTGAATATTAAAATTGGGATTGGTTTCACTTTTCAAATTTTAAGCCATACTACAGTTCTTATAAATGGACTCCTCCCTTGATCTTTATATTTATGAAGCTATTTTTTTTCATCTGCCTAGGACTTGGGACTCCAAAAACTGAACCAGAATTTGGAAGTCTTACCTTAACCAAATGACAGGATGCCAACAGCTCTGGTGAGCTCCTGAGCATTAGCTTTCCTACCTACCTCAGTGATCAAAGCCTATTGCTGTTCACAAGTGAATTATACTTAGTTATTACCATATTTGGGGGCATTGGGCTTTTCCTGCCAATGGGAATTTCTCTTGACTTCTGTAGTCTGGCTGGTTTCCACAGCACATGTCATTTCCTGGTGTGTGTGTGTGTGTGTGTGTGTGTGTGTGTGTGTGCTAAGTCGCTCAGTTATACCTGCCTCTGCATCTCCGTGGACTGTAGCCCACCAGACTCCCCAGTGCATGGGATTCTCCAGGAAAGAATACTGGAGTGGGTTGCCATGTCCTCCTCTAGGGGACCTTCCAGACCCAGCTATTGAACCCACGTCTCCTGCGTCTCCTGCACTGCAGGCAGATTTTTTACCACTGAGCCAGTGGGGGAAGCCTTGATATCATCTGTATCAGAATAATCCTGAATGCTGATTCTTATTCCCGTTTTACAGATAAAGAAAATAAATTTCAAATACACAAAGTCAGTGGCCCAACACCATGTGGCTAGTGGTAGAAAAATCAAAATTGAATTCAACCAACCTATGGTTTTTCCTGTGGTCATGTATGGATGTGAGAATTGGACTGTGAAGAAGACTGAGCGCTGAAGAATTGGTGCTTTTGCACTGTGGTGTTGGAGAAGACTCTTGAGAGTCCCTTGGACTGCAAGGAGATCCAACCAGTCCATTCTAAAGGAGATCAACCCTGGGATTTCTTTGGAAGGAATGATGCTAAAGCTGAAGCTCCAGTACTTTGGCCACCTCATGCGAAGAGTTGACTCATTGGAAAAGATTCTGATGCTGGAAGGGATTGGGGGCAGGAGGAGAAGGGGCCAACAGAGGATGAGATGGCTGGATGGCATCACGGACTCGATGGACGTGAGTCTGAGTGAACTCCAGGAGTTGGTGATGGACAGGGAGGCCTGGCGTGCTGCGATTCATGGGGTTGCAAAGAGTCCGACATGACCGAGCGACTGAACTGAACTGAACCCTGACTCAAAAACCTATCCTCTTTTTAGAAATACTTTCTAGATTGTCATGAATTAGGCCCTGTTTTTAATGCTATTAGGGCAGAATTCCAATGTATCTGATACTTTTGTTAAGCATAATGATGATATTCTTTTCCAGAAACACAGTAGTCAAATTTTCCTAATACCCTTTGTTAACATGTATGGAGACCAGTCCTTACTTCCTTATTACACTCATTATTTGAGGTTTTTTCCTTGACTTCCTGTGCTTAGTCATTCAATTGTGTCTGACTCTTTGTGACCCTTTGGAGTGTAGGAGTGTGATAGGCTCCTCTGTCCATGGGATTTTTCTGGCAAGAATATTGGAGTGAGTTGTTCTTTCCTTCTCCGGGGATCTTCCCAACCCAGGGATCAAACTCATGTTTTCTCGACTTGCTGCTGCTGCTGCCAAGTCACTTCAGTCGTGTCCAACTTTGTGCAACCCCATAGACGGCAGCCCACCAGGCTCCCCAGTCCCTGGGATTCTCCAGGCAAGAACACTGGAGTGGGTTGCCATTTCCTTCTCCAATGCATGAAAGTGAAAAGTGAAAGTGAAGTCATTCAGTTGTGTCCAACTCTTCAGACCCCATGGACTGCAGCCTACTAGGCTCCTCTGTCCATGGGATTTTCCAGGCAAGAGTACTGGAGTGGGATGCCATTGCCTTCTCTGGCTTAGGGATATACAAATTATGTTGGCCAAAAAATTCATCCCATAACAGCATGTGGAAAAACCCGAACAAACTTTTTGGCCAACACAATATATAACGGTGTCAGTTTTACAGTAGGGTTTTACTTGACTTGGTGTCCTTGGACATGATTTGTTCAGGTCATTGCCTATTTTAAATGGATGTAAGCATCTCTGTACCATCACCTGTATCTACACACATCTTCAGTCCCTTGATTGTACATTACTCTAGGAAGTTTTGCTGGAAAACAAAATTAATGAGTAGGACATTTGGGGAACTCATTACGTTGTTTATGATCCTCTTTCTTCTGAGTAAAGCGAGACAATTTAGGCAGTTATCTGGAAAATTACCCTTGAGTTGGCACTGAGGTTGAATCATCAACACCACACCTCTGGTTTGCATGTGCTGGCCTTGGGTAATAGTTTTATCTGGGCTGCCATGTATTTGTTTGGATAAAGGGACATACCACAGAGCACACATCTTAACACTATTATTCATCCCATTATAAAGGACACATACAAATGAGAAGGCAGGGGCTCACTTATGAAGTATTCACGACACACTCCTTTTCCATCATCCTACAGCCACCCACCCTGACATTTCCTGATCCAAATTATGTAGTAATTCTTCTCCTCATCCTATGTTTTCCACACATTCTTTCAGGTCAATACACAGATGCTTTTACTTCTCTGAGTTTGAAAAAATAAGTCATACTCCCACACCCATCTATAAAAGATTATTCAAGGTCATGACAATAACAACTCTTTCTTCCCGTGCAAAAAAAGAATAACTTTGCTTTCTTCCAATGGATATTCATTGATGTTTGCCTTAATAAAAGACTCTTCAGATAAAAAGTATAAAAGCAATAGATTGGAGTTGCCGTTATTCTTCATGAATTCAAAATGGCCTGCTAATATGACTAAACACATAATATGTTAAAGTATGAGTTTTCTGGGTGCATTATGCCACTTAGACCAATTGGTTCCAGAATCACCAGAAACACATTAATATATGGTTTTTTGTTGTTTTCTCTGGTGCTCATCCCTCAGTATTCTGTTTAAAATAATCAAGGTTGGGTCCTTGACATGTGCATTTTTTTTTTTTAACATTTTAAGTAAGTAGCCAGGGTTGAGGGTCACATATCTCAACAATATGGCCTAGGGGTGAAGAGCATAGACTTTGCAGTCAGACAGAATGAAGGTTAGACTTTAGCCCTTTCATCTGCTATTAACTTTTGTTGTTGTTGTTATTGTTTAGTTGCTAAGTCAAGTCCGACTCTGCAACCCCATGGACTATAGCCCATCAGGCTCTTCTTTCCATGGGATTTCCAAAGCAAGAATACTGGAGTGGTTTGCCATTTCCTCCTCCAGGGGATCTTCCCAACCCATGAATTGAACCTGTGTCCCCTGCTTGCAGGTGGATTCTTTACCACTAAGCCCCATAAGGTGCCCAAGATTAAATTTTGGGCCTTTATTAAACTTTCTTCACCTTCAGTTTCTTCATCGATAAAATGACTTGTCAATATTTATATAAAAAGTTGTTATGAGAATGGAGTAAGATAAGCAAGTATGCTTGGGCAGTGCCTGGTGCTTAGTCACTGCTCAATGCTTTTTGTTAGCATGATGATTAAATTTCTCAGGATTTTTAGATGTACCTCTATGGTAAGACAAAAGCCAGGAGACAAGGAATTTTACTAATATTTTACTTAAGTTTCTGTATTCAAAGGAATCTCGGCTTTCAATAATAGTAATTGCAAACATTTATTAACTGCACGGTATGTGTCAGACGCTGTGTTGTATCTTTTTTAAAAAATTATGTTTTTAACCAGCTCAAAATTTTGACATGTGCTTTAATCCAATTTCACAATGGAACATACAGATTTTGAGAGAATGAAATCTTTTCTCAGGTCATCAGGTATGAAGAGTTGAGACTCAGCTCCATTTCTGAGCCTATCTCAACTCAGACTTTTAAACATTAAACTGTTCTGCCACCAAAACAACAAATCTGCACAGTGTCAGTTTACAATCCTTTAAACAAAACACCCTTCCTCACACCCTCTTTTACTAAATTCAGAGAATAAAAATCAGGACCAACTTCATATTTATGTCACCATGCACTGCAATCACACAGGGAATCAAGCTCAGAAGAGCCCAGTGCTCAGAAGAACCCTACTCTTGGGATTTCATTCTCTGCAATTGCCACCTTGAAATGCTTAAAACTTTTATCTTTAAACTTGCGTTTTGTAAGTGAAATCTAATAGGGCCACAGAGGATGCACTGGGGACTTGGAGACTTAGCTTATATGCACTGAGGCTTCCCACTGACTATCTGGGTTGGGTCCTCAGTAACCCAGTCTCTGTGGTCTGGTGCCTTGGAATAATCAAGATCTCCCCTTCCACCTGCTCATCCCATTACCGCTCCTTCTGAGGCAGGAGGCAGACAGGCGCCCCCCCCCCCCCCCCGGGTAAAGCAATTGGAGATTCATTCTCTATTAACTGAAACTCCAAGATCAGAATAGCAGGCCGATTAAGGGACTAGGGTGGACCCTGCACAGACCACATATTCCTCCTTCCCGAAGTCAGGAGACCTCCCCAGCCACACATGCACAAAAAAAATCCTCCTTGGAGGCCAAAGGGGAGTTATGTCAAGTTATGTTCCACCCATACGCCTTTGTGATAGAATCCATCTTGGCTAAGAGACGTGTGTGTGCACACTTGCGAGGATCCTGAGATATACCACATATGGACTGTGAACCAAGCAAGTCAAGATGATTGGCCAAAAGAAACTGGGAAGAAATACTGCATAAAAGTCACTCAAACTGCCACAAGGGCACAACTCAGTGACACTCTTTCTCTCCCTGAGTCAGCCCATGTACCTATCTGCATGTACTATACTTGCTTTCTTCTTAATAAATTCTTTACTTGTTTCACTGCCTTCTGTCTTTCTGGAATTCTTTTCTGTGAAACCAAAGGGTCAGTTTCCTGTCACTGACCACTGGTCTAGTGGCTAGGATCTAGCGCTTTTACCACTTCGCCACCGTGACCCAGCCCATCTCTGGCTGGGAATCCAAACTCCCCTCCAGCCAGGCCCCTCTGTCCATGGAATTCTCAAGGCAAGAATACTGGATTGGTTTGCCATTTCCTTCTCCAGGGGATCTTCTTAACCCAGGAATCAAACCCGGGTCTCCCACATTGCAGCCAGATTCTTTTTTCCTGTCTGAGCCACCAGGGAAGTGGATAAGGAGGACTATATTTCCCTATCACTTTGCCTCTGACAAGGGCGTGGGTATGGTTACAAGTGGGTTAAGTTTGTGTGTGCATCATATGATATCACTGTGCAAAGCAAGAAGGCAGTCATCTCCAAACTTATGTGACAATGCCTTGGCTCATTCAATGTGTAACTTGGCAGAAACCTTTTCCGCCTCATATTTCCAGATACTCCTGAAGCAGGAGTTGCAACCTCCTGGCAGTCACCCATCTGGTTTGGTTTGAGGTGGCACCTCCATGGAAAGAAAAGTTGACCTCTCCAACCCTAGCTAGCATTTTCACTTTACACTGGTTCCTCAAATAACGTAGCTACCTCTGATGAGAATGAATAACAAAGTAGTCCTACGAAGGTGGGCCTGGGGGGCTGGTTTAAAGTGTTTGGGAAGGACAAAGGCAATTCAAGGCTACCTTAGCCTGAGGGGACTCAGGCTGGAAGAGTGTGTCCAAAGTTTAGAACCACAAGCTCTGGAGTTTTCAGTGTTCTCAATATCAATCCCAGTGTGCATGCATGCTAATTCCATTCAGTCACGTCCGACTCTTTGCGAGTCTATGGACTGTAGCCCACCAGGCTCCTTTCTCCATGAGATTCTCCAGGCAAGAATACTGGAGTGGGTTGTCATGCCCTCCTCCAGAGGATCTTCTTGACCCAGAGATCAAACCCAAGTTTCCTGCAACTCCTGCATTGCAGGCAGATTCTTTACCGCTGGGCCACCTAGGACGCCTGATTCAGCCACTTATTGTGTGATTTTGAGCAAGTAATTCACCATTTCTAATCTTCAGTTTCCTCTTCTACAAACCTAGCACAATAATCATAATTAACCTCATGAGTTTAATTTAGGATTAAATAAGACAGTGTGTGTGAAACAATTGTTTACCTGTGTCTAAGACAGTTAACACCGGGTACATGTGGTTTGTGTGTTTAGTTGTTAAGTTGTGTCTGACTCTTGGGAACCCCAAGGACTCCAGCCTGTCAGGCTTCTCTGTCCGTGGGATTTTCCAGGCAAGGATACTGGAGAGGGTTGCCATTTCGTTCTCCAAAATGTGGTTATGACTAACTATTTGTATTTTGTTCTTAATTCTCTCTCGGCTGAGAGCAAGTTTGTTGCATTGAAGTATTTGACCAGCATCCTATAAAAAGAAAACGATTACTGGAAAGTATACCCCTTCTTATTTTGTACCCCACTTTCTAGCTCCAACCAAAAAAAATTATTTCCTACTTTTTTCAATCAAATTCAAGGGAATTGTAGATTTCTTACGTACACTTTCATGAGCAATCTCAGAAAACATGTTGTGTCTGAAATGAGAAGTTTGGCTTTGTTTTCCTCTTTTTCTGCTCCCCTAATGCCATAATAACAATAAAATAAAAGAAGCTTTGAAGTAGCAACTTCATCTTGTACATCCTGAAGACCTTCAACAGGACCCTCCTGAACAACCTCATTCTTCTTCCTCCCTCCACCCCTTGCTCCCTGGGGACATCCTTTCACATACTCACATACTCATGCTAATGTTCCCTGAAACATTTAAGAGGCATTTGTAAGTGACAGGAAGGGCTACCATACAGAAGCATCATCTTTTTTTTTTTTTCTCCATTCTCCAACACATTAATTGGTTGGATTGATTTTCTGGACCAGCAAGGAAGGGAAATATGCATTAAAGAAAGATTGATAGGATCACATAATTGTTTGCATTTGGAAATGCAGTTTTTCTCAGAAATAAATCCATAGGACATCAGAAAACCTAGAAGGACCAAGAACTACATTCCTTGCCTTAATTCGTCCTATCTAGTTTCAAATACAACCTTCTGAATAGAAATTATATCAACATATATTAACCAAGTCATCCAGAGAAAATATAAATGAAAACAAACTTAAAACAAGATTAAATCCCATGAATGGTTGAAATTAAAACATTAAATTTGTATTTTGTCTCTTTGAATCCCTTCTCTCCTAGCATTTATGCTCTTCCCCTTCACTGCTGCTGCTGCTGCTAAGTCGCTTCAGTTGTGTCTGACTCTGTGCGACCCTATAAACGGCAGCCCACCAGGCTCCGCCTTCCCTGGGATTCTCCAGGCAAGAACACTGGAGTGGGGTGCCATTCCTTCCCTGTCCCCTTCACTATGTATTACTATCTCTTTGAGTTGATCATGTTTCCCTAAGGATAATAAGGCAAATGGCAGCAAAGTTTCTTTACTGGTGCAGCCATAATCTGCATTTGATCCTGGAGTGCATTTGTGGGTGATCCTCATCATTATTGGGGATTCTGCATCTTTCCTTTCCTTGGTTTGGACAATGTCTTCACTAGAGAATCTACTTGACACATTCTGTTAGAGGTCTCATTACCCTCCTATGCTGTACTCATGTCAATTCTTTTTATAATGGGTACAGGAAGGCTTTCTATTATGTAGTCCCCAGTTGGTCCACAAGAAATAATCATACATCCCTTGCCCTGAAAATCCTAGACATCCATGACATCCCAATGGAGTCACCTCTTCTCTTCCCACCATCACAGCAGCTATCTAGTCTAAAATCTTACAATTTTAGGCCTTTCCAGAAAAGAATGTGGCACCAGTTGCTGTGCTCCCATAGACATTAGGGAACAAAGATCAAGTTGTCCAAGTGGCCTTCTGGAATCCCTTCTTACTTGCCTTGAACAGCAATGGAAGTACCGTTTTCTTGCCCTGTGAAGAAGAGTACGTAGCCTTACTCCTAATCGTTTTTCCAAAGAAATTTTCTCTCCCAAATTTCCATTCTCTTATATATCCTTGAATAAGTGCTAAGCCATGGTTGAAAAAGAAATAGATAGGGGCTACTTCCTTAATAAATTCTTTTCTTTCTTTTTTTTTTTTTTTTGGTTGTGGGATCTTGCTTCCCTGACCAGGGATTAAACCCAGACCATGGCAGTGAAAGTGCAGACTCCTAATCAGTGGACCACCAGAGAATTCCTTGTAAGTTCTACCAGGGTAGGGTAACACATCCCTCATTATACTGGAGTTATTGGCATCTGTAATCTTGCAAGCTCAGCTCAAATGAGAAAGAAATAACCTTTTTTTTACATTCTTTTAAATTATGTATTAATTGAAAAGATACAAATAATATGAGAGAACATGGGAGATGCAATATTCTAGACCTAGGATCGGGTGTCCTAGATGGTGCTAGTGGTAAAGAGCCTGCCTTCCAATGCAGGAGGCACTGCTTTGAATCTCTGAATAAGAGACACTGTTTGAATCCCTGGGTTAGGCAGATCCTCTGAAGAAGGAAATGGCAACCCACTCCTGTACTCTTGCCTGGAGAATCCCGCGGATGGCTACAGTCCATTGGATTGCAAAGAGTCAGACATGACTGAAGCAGTGTAACACACATGCAGACCTAGGGTCAACAAAGATCCTTTGCCAAAAGAAAGCAATCACCAAACTAAAATGTAAAGTATATCAGATATACTCCAAAAAAATTTTTTTAAGTCTGAAATATAGGTATGAGTAAGTTGAGTGAAGGAGGTGAGTGGAGTAATAGTAAGACAAAATGGCCACCATTAGGAGAAGATATTGTGGGAAAGCAAAGTAGTAAGCCATTTTGGAAAACAATTTTGAAAGGCAATTTCTCATAAAGTTAAACATACTATTGTGCTACAATCGAGTAATCACTCTCTGAGGTGATAATTTTTATTCATAAAAGCTTGTATGTGAACGGTTATAATGATTTTATTCATAATTACATCAAACTGGAGGCAATGCAAATGCCTTTTATTTGTTGAATGGATAAACTATGGTATACCTATACAATGAAAGACTATTCAGCAGTTAATAGAAACACATTATAAATACACTTTCCAGCTGGGATGCATCTCAAAAGCGTTATGCTAAGTAAAAGCATCCAGACTCAAAAGGCTCCAATGTTGTAAGATTCTATTCATATGTTTTTCTGGAAAAAATGAAAACTGTAGGACAGAAAACTGATCACTGGGCACCAGCAACTGGAAGCCAGGACAGAGGTTGACTACAAAGGGTTGTCAGGAAATTTGGAAGATAATGGAAATGTTCTATATATTGATTATGATATTAGTCACATAATTCTTTTCATTTGTCAGAGCTCATAAAACTGTATACAAAAAAGGTGCATGTTTTGTGTGTAAATTAGATCCCACGTTAAAAAAAAAAAGGAGTATGTCTCTTTGAGGAACTGAAAAATAGTTACTAGAGAAATACAATGAGAAGAGGGGAAGACTAATGATGAGGCAAGAAAGATATATGGGAATCGAGTCGCTAAGGTCTTTATAAATCATGTTCAAGAATCCAGACTTTAATCCTTAAGGTAATGGTGAACTATTGAGTGATTTAACTTGGTGACAAATCATTTTAGAGGGACGACTCAGCAGTAGAGCTAAAGCAAGAAGACTAATTGAGATGTTAGAGAGAAAGGGAGTAAGCCAGGGAGGAGATATCACTTATGTGAACTAGGAAAGTGTGGTGGGAATTTATTCACTTTTTACCAAAGATGTTTCGAGTACCTATTATTTTACAGACACTGATCTGGTTCCTGGAAACAAAATGGTCAGTGAAAAACACATTCTCAGCCCTTTCAAAGTTTACAATCTGGTGGCAAAGATAGCAAGCACACAATTTTGTCTGTAATAAAATCTAAGAAAAAAAGGTTGTTATTATTGATATTATGAAAATGCCTTAAAGGGGACTGTGTCAGACATGATTAGTTACTCGTTCAAAATCTCTTCTTTCTTACTAATGGAAACCCCCATTGTGTTTGGGGCATCTATATGTTGGCTTTTATTTTTTTTATTGATTTTTTAATTTTTATTTTTACTTTATTTTGCTTTACAATACTGTATTGGCTTTGCCATACATTGACATGAATCAGCCACAGGTGTATATGAGTTCCCAATCCTGTACCCCCTTCCCACCCCCCACCCCATATCATCTCTCTGGATCATCCCCGTGCACAAGCCCCAAGCATCCTGTATCCTGTATTGAACATAGACTGGCAATTCGTTTCTTACATGATATTATACATGTTTCAATACCATTCTCCCAAATCATCCCACCCTTGCCCTCTCCCACAGAGTCCAAAAGTCTGTCCTAAACATCTGTGTCTCTTTTGCTGTCTCGCATACAGGGTTTCTCATTACCATCTTTCTAAATTCCATATATATGCGTTAGTATACTGTATTGGTGTTTTTCTTTCTGGCTTACTTCACTCTGTATAATCAGCTCCAGTTTCATCCACCTCATTAGAACTGATTCAAATGTATTCTTTTTAATGGCTGAGTAATACTCCACTGCGTATATGTACCACAGCTTTCTTATCCATTCATCTGCTGATGGACATCTAGGTTGTTTCCATGTCCTGGCTATTATAAATAGTGCTGCGATGAACATTGGGGTACACGTGTCTCTTTCAATTCTGGTTTCCTCAATGTGTATGCCCAGCAGTGGGATTGCTGGGTCATAAGGCAGTTCTATTTCCAGTTTTTTTAAGGAATCTCCACACTGTTCTCCATAGTGGCTGTACTAGTTTGCATTCCCACCAACAGTGTAAGAGGGTTCCCTTTTCTCCACACCCTCTCCAGCATTTATTTCTTGTAGACTTTTGGATTGCTGCCATTCTGACTGGTGTAAAATGGTACCTCATTGTGGTTTTGATTTGCATGTCTCTGATAATGAGTGATGTTGAGCATCTTTTCATGTATTTGTTAGCCATCTGTATGTCTTCTTTGGAGAAATGTCTATTTAGTTCTTTGGCCCATTTTTTTATTTCATTTATTTTTCTGGAATTGAGCTGCATAAGTTGCTTGTATATTTTTGAGATTAGTTGTTTGTCAGTTGCTTCATTTGCTATTATTTTCTCCCATTCCTAAGGCTGTCTTTTCACCTTGCTTAAAATTTCCTTTGTTGTGCAGACAAAGGAAACTATATGTGTTGGCTTTTAAAAAACATTATCTCCCAGTTTCCCTAGCAGCCTGGGGTGGCCATGTAACAATTCGGGCCAGTGATATATAAGCAGAAGGATGCTGGATATTTCTAGCTGGCTTTGCTTTGCTAATTATAGTCTCTCCTTACTGCATTCTTTCTTTTCTTCTTGTCTGGTACATGTGATAATAGTTGCTTAATGACAACATCAGTATTTGTGTTGGTATGGCACTGTTTAGTGAATCTGTAAATTTAATACATGGTAATAATTCTTGATTGTTACACTTATGGCACTTGTGTTTGTTTCCCCCTCCTTATACAAAATGCTCAACAGAAGTTTGGACAAAAGGTCCCTCATTCATGGCTTGGTTCACCCTATTAAACTTCTCATTGTTCTACCTCTTATATCTACTATGTAAATAACAGTGGTGGAAGACTTGAGTCCCTCAAGCCTACAGCCCAGTAAATATAGTGAGCTTTTTTTGAGGAGTGAGGGTATTTTTTTTTCATTGATGACAACACTAATTAACTGGTGCTAGCATTCCTAAACATTACATGTGGAAGGATTTGTAAATTCTGTAAACCCTCACCAGGAAAGAAGGTTTATCTCAATTAGTAATGTCTGCCATGTACACAGGAAGGAAGTGAAAGTTGCTCAGTCTTGTCTGACTCTTTGTGACCCCATGCCATGGAATTTTCCAGGCCAGAATACCCTTTCCCTTCTCCAGGGGATCTTCCCAACCCATATCAAACCCAGGTCTCCTTTCAGCCGGATTCTTTACCAGCTGAGCAACAAGGAAAGCCCAAGAATCCTGGAGTGGGTAGCCTATCCCTTCTCCATTGGATCTTCCCAACCCAAGAATCTAATCAGGGTCTCCTGCATTGCAGGCAGATTCTTTACCAGCCGAGCTACCTGGGAAACCCAACACAGGAAGGAAGATTTGTAACAAATATTTTTTATTATCATGATGAAACCAGTCCCTGTGAAGAAAGGAAGGAGAGGTGAGCCTTTTGGATAAGGCTTGTATGCTCAAGAACACAGAAACAAAATTAGATAGTTCTTTGGAGCCTTCAGGAGCCTGACTTACA
The DNA here is from genome assembly GCF_001704415.2 of Capra hircus. Lineage (NCBI taxonomy): Eukaryota > Metazoa > Chordata > Mammalia > Artiodactyla > Bovidae > Capra > Capra hircus. The sequence continues at coordinate 22,996,713 of NC_030822.1, read as the reverse complement.
TAATTTCTGGTCTGTTGCAGACAGATAGACCTGAGTACAGGGAATACTCACCCAGGTACAAAATGATAGGGTGATGCCCCTGAAGTGGGTAGTCTTTATCCTTATCAACCTTCACATTAGTGAATCCTAAAACCCTCTGAGCAGTTTCTTTTGCCTGAACCCATTTGCTATCCATGGAAGCCATTTTTTTTTTTCCTACCCAAAGGAAGTGAGGAGAGGTGAAGAAGTGGGGCTAGGAGTGAAAGCAGCCTCCTGTGCCAAACAGTCAGGATGCAAACTGGAAGGAGAACAAGCCGTGAGGTTAATTTTGTCTAGTTTTAGGTACAAATTACTTTATTTTAGTTTGGGGGGAAGTAAAATGAAGCAATTCAGAAAGAAGAAAGAATTCCGGAAAGAAATTTCTATTCTTACCAACCCAGCAGGGATGTACATTTCAATTGCTGAAAGGAAACAATATTAGATGTAATACTAGAGGCTCATTGGAAACGGAAACAGGAGCCCTAATTTGAAGCGGGAGCCATTCATAAAATGACTCACAAACTTGCTCGCAAGAATTAAACCAAGTTTATGAAGAATAATTTTTGTTTGCATTTTTTTTTCCCTTTTCAAGCAAGTAATGAGCAGTAATGTGGCCCCTACCCAGGGTCACATTGGTCTTTCTCTGGTTTTTAACCATGGTTGTTATTATAGCAAGTGGCTGACAGATATATATGTTGAATAACCAAGGACTCACTGATAATAGAAGGGGACGATATTGGAAAATCTTGGCTCCCAGCCATACACTAGATTAATAAGAGGCTAGAGCAGTTAAAGGTAGTTCATACTTTAGGTAAATCTGAGGCCCAGATTTCTCCCACGAAGGACATTAGGCAGCAGTTTAGCCAGTGACTGGGCCTTTCTTATGCCAGCTAGGTTGCCTCAAGGGATCTGCGTGATGAAAGCAGACGATTAACAGAAATCCTGTTTTCACTGAGGGGCCTTTACACATTTCCTGCTGCCGGACGGCTCCGTAGTCAGATGGCACTCTTTATTGAATTAATTGATAAGATTAGTACCAGTGCCTCGCTGTATTCTGTGTCCTCCCCCGCATCCATGGATCTCACATCTGTCTGGGAGAGAAACAGCTTTGCAGGCAGTGAATGTCAGCAAAGCTTTTATATTTCAGAACCAAGAGCAATATCTCCTGCTGACTCATTTCTCAAGACTCCTACCGCCACATAGTATCACAGGATGGGGCAACTAAGCTGCCTTGGATCACAGAATCACTGAGCATTCCAAAGTTCTTCCTTGAGAGAGAAAATACAGTGTCACATAAAGTCATGGGACTGAATGCATGTCTAGTCTCTCCATCTATTGCTCCTGTCTTATGTTACTGCCAAGGGGAATGAAACCTAGGTCACTGAGAAAGCTTAAAGCTTTCTTTAAGCTTTAAAAAGCTTAAAGTGATCTCCTGCATGCCAGGACATCACTTTCAGAAAGAGAGAGCTGAACATTTCATTCCTTGAGAAGCCCACTTCAAGAGGGTCAAGGCTGTCTCAGCTGAATCCTGGGTCAGATATCAAGTCTGTCACTGTAATAAAGAGAACTTACCTCTTGAATTGACTTCCTAATCTGTTTCCCATCTTCTTTTCAGCATCTTTCTCTTCATAGGCACATGTTTTGAGTGTCTGAAGGGGGGAAGTGGGGACAGCTATATTCTGTAGGGCAACAAAGTTGGGAATATCACAAAAACAGCTAATGTTTATACAGTGTAGTTCTATGTACTTTTTGAGGTAATTTACTTAAAATAACTCATTCAGTCATCATAAGAACAACTTGCAGGCAAGAATACTGGATCAAACCTGGGTCTCCTACCTTGCAGGCAGATTCTTTACCGTGAGTCACCAGGGATGCCTTATAAGAACAACATGAGTTCATAAGTATTTTTATCCTCATATTACAAGTAAGGAAACTGAGGCATGAAAAAGCTAAGAAAATTCCCCAAGGTCACAAACGTATAAAGTAATGTGGCAAATATTCGAACAAATAATCTGGCTCCAGAGTGTCTGCTGTGTGGCTTCTTTATAGAGATGCTTTTGTTAGTTGGCATTTTTCTCTGAGTATTGGAATAATACTGCTAAAGACGTTTGTGGTAATGGATGTAGTTAGCTAATGAGAGAGCCACTGGGACTTGAAAGAAGGGATGTATTTATTAAATATATATTTATCTTACACACATATATAACACACATATATCATTCTCTTAAGCACTATTCTTAGATTACTTGTCACTTAATTAAGTAGAAAAAAATCTCTTCTTTTATAGACTTCTTAATAGATACAAAATGGATATTTATACTCAAATTGGAAAAATATGTTAAGTATACAAGTAATACTAAGAGAAAACTGCAAAGGAAAGGTCAGGTTGTTGATATTCTAATAAGAACTTAGGACTCAACAAAAATCTTGTAAGTTTTTTGAGTGCTTTTAAAACTTCTTTTATCTCTCCTAAAAGCTAAATATGTGAACAACAGCAATTAAGCTACCTGGATTATGAACTTGTACATTCATTATTTATTGATTATTAATTCATTCATTTAGAACATTTCACGTACCCATGCCAACTTTGGAAGTGTTTCTTTAATATTTCTATGACTCTCCAATCCTTTGTCAAATGGAGAGACTAAAAATAAATATAAGCTTTTGTGAGATTTAATAGCATGTAAATCATAAGCATAGTCTGGCTCATAGTATAGTTTAATTACTATTTAACTATTTTCTAGTAGTGATTTAAAGAATAAGAAAAACAAGCAGTTATTAATTGACCCCTAAGTATAGGGTCACTGTGTTTAGAGAACAAGATAGTTATCCTGTTATTTGTCTCTGTGTATGTGATTTCTGCAATTTGTCTTTCTCTTTCATGCCCTCCATTTTTCCTCCATTGATTTCTATGCTTTTGGAGTGGGACAGTTTGGTCATGGACCAGTTTTTGTCACTACCCTTCTAAGTACCCCTTTTTGCTCTGACTCATTTCACATTTGGTGTATTTTCAAAGGTTTGACTTTGCTTTCAGGCTCTCTCTCATGATACAGAGCCTCATTCAGTTCAATCCAATTTAATTCCATTCAGTTCAGTTAAAAGAAAAACAAATCATGTGACTTCTAAAATATGATACAGAAATGATTAAGCCAAGATCCTGCATCAAGTGCCTTATAGCCTTTCCTTCCTCTACCCGAGGTCATGACACTGATAATAGAGTTTTGGTTCAGTCTTTATCCTGCCACCATCTTACCTTTAACAGGCCTGAGCAAGCTAGAAATCTGAAGATGACTAGCTGACCCAAAAGGGCAAGAATGGTGCCTCTGAAAATTCATTCATTTATGTGCAAAATGCACTCACAAGGAAAAATCTTCAAAATAATGGCTAGTCTTCAATTATATCAAAAATTAAATACAGCTCTATGAGCCAAGGACTTTTTTCAAGGCAATAATGAATATAACTTCAGCTGGCATTGCTCTTTGTGAGCAAGTTTCCTTTTTCCAGTGCCTGTCTACATGAGGCTAACTCAAAAGCCTCCATCAAGACTATTTTATTCTCTTTTCTCTGAACTTCCACCTTTTGTTAAGGACATTATCACTCCAACTTCATTTAGGAAGCTAAACACTTCCCTTTGTTTGTATTAGAATATTAACAATCCAAATGCCATAGCCATGAGGGAGACCTGAGTCTTAATAAAGTAGGTATACATTCTGTCCAGATGGCATTGTTTTCCAATGAAGTAATATGTTCATTTATATCTAATAGTTTTTGCACTACTCTGACCATGTAAGGTGAAGAACAGGCAACAACTCCATTAGGCTAAGACTTCATTCTATTCCAAATTGATTTGATGGTGAACACAACAGACAGATCAGAAAAATAAGGGAAACTGAGATGCCACACACTAGTAAAGTAATGCTAAAAATTCTCCAAGCCAGCTTTCAGCAATACGTGAACCGTGAACTTCCTGATGTTCAAGCTGGTTTTAGAAAAGTCAGAGGAACCAGAGATCAAATTGCCAACATCCACTGTATCATCAGAAAAGCAAATTTTTCTGAGAGTTCCAGAAAATTATCTATTTCTGCTTTATTGACTATGCCAAAGCCTTTGACTGTGTGGATCACAATAAACTGTGGAAAATTCTTCATGAGATGGGAATACCAGACCACCTAACCTGCCTCTTAAGAAATCTGTATACAGGCCAGGAAGCAACAGTTAGAACGGGACATGGAACAACAGACTGGTTCCAAATAGGAAAAGGAGTACATCAAGGCTGTATGTTGTCACCCTGCTTATTTAACTTATATGGCAGAGTACATCATGAGAAATGCTGGGCTGGAAGAAGCACAATCTGGAATCAAGATTGCTGGGAGAAATATCAATAACCTCAGATATGCAGATGACACCACCCTTATGGCAGAAAGTGAAGAGAAACTTAGAAGCCTCTTGATGAACGTGAAAGAGGACAGTGAAAAAGTTGGCTTAAAGCTCAACATTCAGAAAACTAAGATCATGGCATCCGGTCCCATCACTTCATGACAAATGATGGGAAACAGTGAGTGACTTTATTTTTCTGGGCTCCAAAATCACTGCAGATGGTGATTGCAACCATGAAATTAAAAGACGCTTACTCCTTGGAAGGAAAGTTATGACCAGCCTAGGCAGCATATTTAAAAGCAGAGACATTACTTTGCCGATAAATGTCCATCTAGTCAAGGCTATGGTTTTTCCAGTGGTCATGTATGGATGTGAGAGTTGGACTATAAAGAAAGCTGAGCATGGAAGAATTGATGCTTTTGAACTGTGGTGTTGGAGAAGACTCTTGAGAGTCCCTTGGACTGCAAGGAGATCCAACCAGTCCATCCTAAAAGAGATCAGTCCTGGGTGTTCATTGGAAGAATTGAAGTTGAAGCTGAAACTCCAATACTTCGGCCACCTGATGTGATAAGCTGACTCATTTGAAAAGGCCCTGATGCTGGGAAGGATTGAGGGCAGGAGGAAAAGGGGATGACAGAGAATGAGATGGTTGGATGGTATCACTGACTCGATGGACATGGGTTTGGGTGGACTCCAGGTGTTGCTGATAGACAGGGAGGCCTGGCGTACTGCGATCCATGGGGTCGCAAGGAGTCGGAAACAACTGAGTGACTGAACTGAACTGAACTGAGATGCCAGAAACACACCTCAACTATTTGGTAGCATGGCCATATTTTGTTTCTTGTGCTATATTGAAATATTATGAACAATTGTCAATATTCCCATGACCATGAAGATGAAAAACAATTTTGAATCGTATGAATCCTTCATATACCCCAATACAGAAGCAGTTTCTTTGTCCAGATAAATATTGGTTTGTAAATTTTAAAATATTTCCAGAGACTCAACTGTGAGGTTTCTGTGCTTTTCAATTTTATAGTTATTTTCTGTTTTTTTTTTTTAATTTATGCTTTTATTCATGCCATTTCCTTGCTCTAATTTTTTTTTGTTTAATTTACAGTTCTCTCAGTTTCTGAGATAGTTGCCTACTTCATTGGTTTTCAGCTTTTATTTATTAATACATGGATTTAAGGCTATATATTTTCCTCTAAGCATAGCTATAGCTGAACAGGGACACAGAGAAAGTGAAACAATGAAGCCAGAGTGGAAGTGTCAGACATGAGATGCCTTGACACAACTTTGTGGTTTAGATAGAGCTGTTGATTGCCACATTTCTTTAAGAGTGTGAGTAGTAGCTTGTACTTTGCACTGACTTTCCTGGTTTCTCGCACTGATTATAGCAAAATAGGCCACTGTTCCAGCAACACTCATACTTTATGCCCTCTTATTTCTAGGATTAGGTATAAGGAGGACTGTGTGGCTACCCTACCCCAAATGGCCCCTCAATGCAAGCTGCACTATGTTTCTAAGCTCTTAGCTATACTTCCCCTTTGTATTCTTCAGTCACCATTAGTTCCTGACCATTTACAGTAAAACCTTTTACTTTTCCAAGTGCAATTCTTCCCTTCTACCCTTTAATAATCATATTTCGATCAATCAATTAATCTTCTATTGCTTCAAGAAATGAACGGAATTGTGTCATGATGAGTCTAGCATATACATTTTAGAATGTGTATAGCATATACATTTTACAAAATGATACCAATTAGAAAACTAGAAAGCTATTTTTCCTTTATATCTTCAAATCATATCCTATGAGGTGGAAAAATCACTACATTCTGGGATCCCATCACCTAAACACAGCCTTCTCCTTTGGTGAAGCAAAATAAAGCAAAAGTCTATGAAGATGGAAGTTTTTTTTGTTTGTTTGTTTGTCTATTTTAATTTTTTTTCTTAAACTATCTCCAGAACTCCTGGAGACCTAAATAAAACCTCTTGTTTTTACCCAACAGGAAAATTTTATGCCCCACTTACCTGTCAATAGACCTAGATTTTGTTTAGATATTGGGCCAAAATCATGGATATTTGGAAAGACAGACTCAAATTCAACTTCAACTTCTGGGCATGAAAATGGAAGAAGAAAATTTTAAACGTGTTTCTGGGAAATATTTTCTTCCCTAAAATGATCATAGCTGCATCTCCTTCTGACTACTTCTCCTGGTCCCTTCCTCCCCTCACTGCATCATGTTGACTTGCAGACTTTCTTCCTAGAGTGGGCAGTCATCTTCTGACTGTGAAAATGATAGCTTGAGGATGAAAAGCCACTCCACAAAAAGTGGCAGGGAAAATGTAGAAATGAGCCTGGGTCCTTGATTAAATTTTTGTTCTTGATGAATCGCTGAGTCAAGGCCAGCAACCGCCTACCTCCAGATTTCTTGTTATGTGAAATCAATAAACCCCAGTTGTTTAAGCCATCATTAGTAGGATATTCCATTACCTTTGGCCAAAATGCTTTCCTAACAGATAAACATAACTTTTCCTCCATCTAAACTAACTTGATGGTTATTTCCCTAGTCCCAGAGCTTCAGAACTCACCCTCTGACTAAACCAGCAACTTCTTTTAAGCACAAAGCACTACTGGTTAATGGTTATCTCAGGAGACATTTATATTTTAACAGCTGGCTTTAAATTATTTTTTAATACAAATTTATTTATTTTAATTGGAGGTTAATTACTTTACAATATTGTATTGGTTTTGTCATACATCAACATGAATCCGCCACAGGTATATATGTGTTCCCCATCCTGAACCCCCCTCCCTCCTCCCTCCCCATACCATCCCTCTCGGTCATCTCAGTGCACCAGCCCCAAGCATCCAGTATCATGCATCAAACCTGGATTGGCGATTCATTTCATATATGATATTATACATATTTCAATGCCATTCTCACAAATTATCCCACCCTTGCCCTCTCCCACAGAGTCCAAAAGACTGTTCTATACATCTGTGTCTCTTTTGCTGTCTCGTATAAAAGGTTATCATTACCATCTTTCTAAATTCCATACATATGTGTTAGTATACTGTATTGGTGTTTTTCTTTCTGACTTATTTCACTCTGTATAATCGGCTTCAGTTTCATCCACCTTATTAGAACTGATTCAAATGTATTCTTTTTAATGGCTGAGTAATACTCCATTGTGTGTATGTTTCACAGCTTTCTTATCCATTCATCTGCTGATGGACATCTAGGTTGTTTCCATGTCCTGGCTATTATAAACAGTGCTGTGATGAACATTGGGGTGCACGTGTCTCCTTCAATTCTGGTTTCCTTGGTGTGTATGCCCAGCAGTGGGATTGCTGGGTCATAAGGCAATTCAATTTCCAGTTTTTAAAGGAATCTCCACACTGTTCTCCATAGTGGCTGTACTAGTTTGCATTCCCACCAACAGTGTAAGAGGGTTCCCTTTTCTCCACACCCTCTCCAGCATTTATTGCTTATAGACTGTTGGATCGCAGCCATTCTGACTGGCATGAAATGACATCTCACTGTGGTTTTGATTTGCATGTCTCTGATAATGAGTGATGTTGAGCATCTTTTCATGTATTTGTTAGCCATCTGTATGTCTTCTTTGGAGAAATGTCTATTTAGTTCTTTGGCCCATTTTTTGATTGGGTTGTTTATTTTTCTGGAATTGAGCTGCAGGAGCTGCTTATATATTTTTGAGATTAGTTGTTTGTCAGTTGCTTCATTTGCTATTATTTTCTCCCATTCCCAAGGCTGTCTTTTCACCTGGCTTATAGTTTCCTTTGTTGTGTAGAAGCTTTTAAGTTTAATTAGGTCCCATTTGTTTATTTTTGCTTTTATTTCCAATATTCTGGGAGGTGGGTTATAGAGGATCCTGCTGTGATTTATGTCGGAGAGTGTTTTGCCTATGTTCTCCTGTAGGAGTTTTATAGTTTCTGGTCTTACATTTAGGTCTTTAATCCATTTTGAGTTTATTTTTGTGTATGGTGTTAAAAAGTGTTCTAGTTTCATCCTTTTACAAGTGGTTGACCAGTTTTCCCAGCACCACTTGTTAAAGAGATTGTCTTTAATCCATTGTATATTCTTACCTCCTTTGTCGAAGATAAGGTGTCCATGGGTGCGTGGATTTATCTCTGGGCTTTCTATTTTGTTCCATTGATCTCTATTTCTGTGTTTGTGCCAGTACCATACTGTCTTGATGACTGTGGCTTTGTAGTAGAGCCTGAAGTCAGGCAGGTTGATTCCTCCAGTTGCATTCTTCTTTCTCAAGATTGCTTTGGCTGTTCGAGGTTTTTTGTATTTCCATACAAATTGTGAAATTATTTGTTCTAGCTCTGTGAAAAATACCATTGGTAGCTTGATTGAAGTGACTTAGCAGCAGCAGCAGCAGCAGCTTGATAGGGATTGCATTGAATCTATAGATTGCTTTGGGTAGTATACTCATTTTCACTATATTGGTTCTTCCGATCCATGAACATGGTATATTTCTCCATCTATTAGTGTCCTCTTTGATTTCTTTCACCAGTGTTTTATAGTTTTCTCTATATAGGTCTTTAGTTTCTTTAGGTAGGTATATTCCTAAGTATTTTATTCTTTTCATTGCAATGGTGAATGGAATTGTTTCCTTAATTTCTCTTTCTATTTTCTCATTATTAGCGTTTAGGAATGCAAGGGATTTCTGTGTGTTGATTTTATATCCTGAAACTTTACTATATTTATTGATTAGCTCTAGTAATTTTCTGGTGGAGTCTTTAGGGTTTTCTATGTAGAGGATCATGTCATCTGCAAACAGTGAGTTTTACTTCTTCTTTTCCAATTTGGATTCCTTTTATTTCTTTTTCTGCTCTGCTTGCTGTGGCCAAAACTTCCAAATCTCTCTTGTATAGTAATGGTGAAAGTGGGCACCCTTGGAGTATGACAATAAAGGAAGAGCTGAACTCATGAGAAAGACCGACTTACTCCTTAAATAAAGCACAATTTTGCTGACCTGTGTTTGAGGACAGTTTAGATAGGAGAAGAGATTGATTGTGTGACTTATAAAAGTGAAAATCTCTACTTTATGATTGGCAGGTAGAGTCATGTGTCCAGTAATGACCTGCTGCTGCTGCTGCTGCTAAGTCGCTTCAGTCATGTCTGACTCTTTGTGACCCCATAGACGGCAGCACACCAGGCTCCCCCATCTCTGGGATTCTCTAGGCGAGAACACTGGAGTGGATTGCCATTTCCTTCTCCAATGCATGAAAGTAAAAAGTGAAAGGGGAGTCCCTCAGTCGTGTCCGACTCTTAGAGACCCCATGGACTGCAGCCCACCAGGCTCCTCTGTCCATGGGATTTTCCAGGCAAGAGTACTGGAGTGGGGTGCCATTGTCTTCTCCAAATAATGACCTAAGAGTAAAGAAAAATGGAGCAATTGAAAGATTTCCTAATATATCTGTTAATTTCTATGGATTGTTTTATACAAGTTACTATCTACCTTCTCTGTTGTAAGTAGAGACTGAAGATGACAGTTCTTTGATCTTTTTTACAGGAGAAAGGGATAAATTCAGAACTTAAGTTCCTATGAATTTTCTAGTCCTCTCAAATTCAGCATTTTAAAAGCTGACTTCAAAATCCTCTTCATTGAAATGTTTTCCTTTTCATATTCTCTGATAGGTTTCCCTGTTCCTTCCAATCATCTCACCCCATCTCATTTCATTGTGTTATCAAGCCTGGTTAAGTCTCTCTCTTAAATTCCTTGGAACGCACCTTCTCAGTCAACTCCTATTGTTATGTGCCTGTGTGTTTAGTTGCTCAGTCATGTCTGGCTCTTGCAATCCTATGGACTGTAGCCCACCAGACTCCTCTATCCATGGGATTTTTCAGACAAGAATACTGGAGTGAGTTGCCATTTCCTTCTCCAGGGGATCTTCCCAACCATAGGACTGAACCCATGTCTCCTGTGCCTCCTGCATTGCAGCAGATTCTTTACCTGCTGCACCATTGGGGAAGCCCTCTTATTGTTATACTTTAAGTCATTTTATATCTTTTAAGGCTATTTGCAAAACTCCCCACACTGTGTCATGTCAGATCATGCCACCTTTTAGGCTGTGCTCATTGTGATCTCTCTAAAATTCAGACCCCATCATGTCTCTCCCATGAATAAAATCCTTCAATAGTTCCCCAGATATCTCATATGATATCATGCCTATTAACTGCTCTAGTAACTCCTCCTGTCATGTTATTTATATTCCATGTGCCCCAGCCACATCCAGTGCCTACAGTTACCTATCTATACCACATTCTCTTTTACTTTACATGACTTTAAATATGCAGTTTTTTCAGAAGCATCTTCCTGCCTAACTTCAACCCTTTTTCAGCTTAGAAGAGGATAGTACATAAAGTTATGAAGAATAAGAGAAGAGATCAGCATAGTTAGAGCTTGCTCAGCCTGCTCAGGATTACTGAATCCTTTCCTTTACCCTCAGTTTCTTAGAGAGCCCTAGAGTACCTGGTAATTATCATCATCAGTAATGTATCATACAATATGAGAAAATGTGATTATGTATCTCTTTCCCATTAGACAAACTGTTCTTACCCTTAAGGTACCTGACCCTGGGAATTTTAAAAATGCACTAATCTTTGGGCTCCATTCTCGACAACTACCTATAGCTTATTATGAACCAAATATCAGATATCTAGAGAGATTGTTCTTTTACTGTCTGTTTGCATAGTGTGACTGTTGTTAGCAATCTGACTCAACTATTTCCTACATTGTTCTTAATTCATTACACTAAATGCCATTTAAGGATTAATTCTTGATGTTTATGCCTGCTTTCTTTAAGCCTGGAGTCTTTATGAGGTTCTGAAAAAAAAAATAGCTTCCATCTCTGTGATTCTTGGAAATGCAGTTTCCTCCACTCTGATTTATTTTTTCATTGAGATACAAATTACTTTCTCTCTTGCAAAAATTATTCAAATTTTCTTGTCTTCTGGTATTTTACCCCTTACTCCTATTCTTAGGACTTTTATGCTATTTATTCCCTTTTGAGTATTTTAATTGTGGTTCAGTGGGATGTAGGAGGGAAGGAAGCATATTTACAAAGTCTGCCATTTTGCCTTGAAAGGCCATTAAAGTAATTTTAGGTACCTTATCAATTTTAACATTTTGTAGTACTATGGCCACTATATTAAGAAAATGTCAAGCTGCAAGTAATCAAAAACATTACTTAATAGGCTAAATGGTTTTCCTGGTGGCTCAGACAGTAGTGAATCTGTTTGCAATGCAGGAGACCTGGGTTTGATCCCTGGATTGGAAGATCCCCTAGAGAAGGGAATGGATACTCAGTGCAGTATTCCTGCCTAGAGAATTCCATGGACAGAGGAGCCTGGTGGGCTACAGTCCATGGGGTCGCAAAGAGCTGGACACACCTGAGCAACTAACATGTTCACTTTTACCCTCAGTAGCTTAAATAAGGCCTATTTTCTCGCATAATAGGAAGGTTGAAAATCATAGAGCAATGTCACAAATTTTCAGTTATGTTATAAAAGGCCCATCCTTAGCACAGTATCTAATTTGGAGAAGGAAAAGGCTACCCACTCTAGTATTCTGGCCTGGAGAATTCCATGGACTGTATAGTCCATGGGGTCGCAAAGAGTAGGACATGACTGAGCAATTTTCACTTTTGCTTTTCTTTCAAGATGTCTTTACAACTCCAAGCATTGCCTCTATTATCCTGGACTGGAAGATAAAGAAAAACAGAACAAATACTGCAGTAGCTATATTTCTGCCCATTTTTTTCTTAGAAAAGTGATAGCTTTCCCAGAAGCCCCCTAATTAGACTATCCTTTACCTACATACACTGTCACATGTGCTTTAACAGAATGAAGACTGAAAATAAGTACTGGACTTTGTAACTTCTGAGTCGAGAAAAGAAAAGGATAAGACGGTAAGAAATTTATATTTAGTGAACCAGCTTTTGGGTCTGATACAGTTACTATTTCTCAGAGATTATAAGCAATCAAAACACTATCAGATATCATAAACATGTTTGTATCTAGTTGGGAAGGAAGCTTGGATAAAGACATCCAAGAGGCTGGAGGAGGAGGGATGCAGAAGGAGCAGTAGAGAGGAAGCACTGAGCCAGACAACAGTCAAATGAAGGAAAGGGAAGGAGCATGGGTTTCTCTGGTGCTTTTACCCTGGCTGGGATAATACTCGGTCCACATATTATACACATATATTTACTCATGAATTTATTTCTTTATATCATTACTTGCAATTTTATTTAACTTAGAAATTTTCCTTCAATGAGCAAAAAGTCTAAAGTTTCTACTTTCTAGATTGGTGAGAAAATCGAGTGAATATACCTATTTACTACTGTCAAAGACCCTATTTTCAAAAATGACTACTGAGAAAACTCATTGCAGGCTTAAGTTCACATCATCAAAAAAAAAAGTAATGGTATTCCTTTTTATGTGCCATAGGAGAACTTATTTCTTAATATTTCAGCATACAAGTCAATAATTTGCTCAATCTGACTTCTAAGTACAAACCAGAAAAGCTAAAACTAGTTGTCATACCTTAAGAGAGGTACTCTGAGGTTTTCTCTGGTTATGTTATTAATACTATAGTATGAAAACCTTCAGAAAATATCCTCAGAGTTGTAGAATAAATACTAGCACCCCTGGAGAAGGCAATGGCACCCCACTCCAGTACTCTTGCCTGGAGAATCCCAGGGATGGGGAAGCCTGGTGGGCTGCCGTCTATGGGGTCACACAGAGTCAGACACGACTGAAGTGACTTAGCAGCAGCAGCAGCGCTAGGTGTGTCTTTTTCTGAATGGTCAGCTGAAGTGGGAATTTGGCATAGAGATTGTAAAGCTCTTCATGAAAAGCTGGACCACAACAGATCCTAAGTACAAAGATATAATGCTTCACCTCTTATGAAAACTAGGTTGCTCTTGATAGTTCTGGTTCAAAATGTCTCTGACCCATAAACAGTTATCCTCTGTCCCACTCATCTAGTATCGTCTAGTCAACAGGGCTTGTCTCAGCAACGATCTCCCTCCTGGTTGAAATCACATAGTGTTGCCCATCCATCCTCAACTTTTAATTTTGTCCTCACTGTGCAGAAATCTTAGTTCCCCAACCAGGTTTCAAACCCATGCCCCTTGCAGTAGAAGTATAGAGTTTAAACCACTGGACCACCAGAGAAGGCCTTTCATCCCCAACTTGTATCTTCTTCATCAGCTTCTCCATCATACTCAAATCTATCCATCCACACCAAAAGCCCTGTTGACTTGCAATTGCATACTAGGAAGTATCTTTGAAATTGGGAGCTTAAATAATTAACAATAGACAAACTGGTTTACTCTTCAAGATATGAATATTTATTTCTGGAGGGATGAGTTTATTTCAAATTTGGAGTGGATTTTCCTAACCCATAAAATCCAAAGGCTCCATTTAATACATTGAATGAAAAAATCAAAACAAACAACAGAACAGAACAAATAGCAGCTTGAGTTTTCAAATAAAAGTGAGTAGCAACCAGGAGCCAAATAATAGGTTGATACCTTTATTTGACTGCATTTTATTCTGGAGTTAAGACGCTGAATAAACATCTTCAATAAGAACTCTTGAACTCTCTGGGCTGTTTCCCTCAGAAAAAAAAAGTGTGACGCTTGAATAGGATTGGTTACTAACAATCATAATTCTAATATAGTTTTTTATAAATGACTGATCTCTGGATATTCTAAACTTTAAAATGACTTTCTGATACTTAGAGAAACAGAGAAGTATCAAGTATGGCAATTATTCCTATTTTTACCACCCAGAGTTTAAAATATTAATCTTGATTAATATTTATTTCAATTTTTATATAAAGAATTTCTAAAACTTTAAATGATTTAAAACAAAAATGTAAATCAAGTACCGATTAATCATATTTCTCTTGTAACATGCCCATTTCAAAGAGAACATCTCAATTCCAGACCTTTAGCTATCTTCCTTTCTAACTTTAGGATACTAACAGTATTAGTTTCTAAATTAATAGGAAAATAATGAACACTGCTTACCCTTTCCCTCAAAAAAATTGTGAATTAGTATACGTAGTGACTACAGTCTTCCCAGCTGGCTCAGTGGTAAAGAATTCGCCTGCCAATGCAGGAGACACAGGAGACGTGGGTTCAATGCCTGAGTCAGGGAATAGGAAATGGCAACTCACTCCTGTATTCTTGCCTGCAAAATTCTAAGGATAAAGGAGCTGGGCAGGCTACAATCCATGGGGTTGCAAAGAGTCAGGTACAACTTAGCAACAGAGTATGCACACACACACATATACTGACTAAATGTCTGGGCTTTGGCCTCAAATAGATATTGATGTTAAGCTACTAACTTTTATAGACTACTTTTGACAACTAGGGTAAGTTTATATCACTTCTCTGGGCTTAGTTTCCTCATCTAGAAAATAACTAACCGTAATTACCTTATAATGTTATTATTTTGATACAAAGAAATTATAAAAAGTGTTATCTCAATGCTCCTTAAAGTAAATGTGTGTGATTGAGTGTGTATATGAGTACACACACACACAGAATCTGTGATGCTGTGATTATATATGCTTGATGTAACAATGCCTAACAAAGGGTATCATACCATGTGGATGATATAATTTTATCATGTTTAGAAACCTACATCTGTATTCTAGACAATGGTTTGATTTTTTCATGGCTTATTTGTATTTGGGAAGATATAGATTGAGAATCCCAGGGACGGCAGACCCTGGGGGGCTGCCGTCTACGGGGTCACACAGAGTCGGACACGACTGAAGCAACTTAGCAGCAATAAACATCTCTTATGTTAACATTTCTTATGCTGGAGTAGCATACATCTTTGTTGCTCAATAATTGCATATTGTATTAAATTGAGTTGATTAAAGGGTTGAAATTGCAGATATTACAGAGAAACTTACCTAATATTTTAAAAATCTGGAATGTGTAGCATATATGTTTGAAAACTCGCCTCCCCACAGCAAACTCTGAGAACATAAATAATCCTTCTTTCTGCCACATTTATATTTTAAATACACACACATCAAATAGTAAATATCAGCAACTGGAATGTTTATAACTAATTCTCATTCCCCATTTACTAAGAGGACACACTAATAAGAAGTGATAACAAACTAAATTCTTTGGGATTTAATTACATATAGACTTTCATCCCTAGAAATTTAAATATGCATCTAGCAAACAGATTTGCTAGTTGCCTTTGTGGTTAGCACGGATGAAGCCTTTCTTTAGCCTAAGAAAAACAGTAAATTAGAAGTGCATCTATTATTCCCCTTCCTTTCCCACATTTTCGTTCCATTATTGTCATTATTGTCCACTATTAGCACTTTCCAGAGTTACAGTAGCATGATGTATGATAACGCTAGAATGTTAAGATTTACAATTAACACATAATACTCCAAACCATTATTTAGACCACTCTTGCAATGTTTGGCTGTAACCATGAGAGTTTATGAGAGGTTCCAAGTCATCCAGATGGAAAAAACCACATCCAGACTCCTAGATCAATGCTTTTCTAGTATACACTCTGTCTCCCTTAACAGATGCCAGGGAAATTGATTTCCAGTTCTTTGCCACGGCTTAGAGCCAATGCTGTAAGAGAGCAAACTAGTAGCTGCCAGTTTGACTCATATTTATTCTCAGAGAAGTTTTGTAACTTGAGAAGACTCAACCCCTAAAGCAGTTCTCCACCCTGACTGTACACGGGCATAACTGGGAAGCTATGAAATACATAGATGAATATCCTGGGTCTCTCATTAAGAGAGTCTCATTTAATTTTTCTGGGGTGCAACCTAGGCATTACTATTTTTCAAAGTTTCCTCGATAATACTAGTGTGCAAGCAGAGCTGAGTTCCAATGCCCTGAAGCCTCAACTGTAAATCAAAGGAACCCACACAGGTAGAGGCCAGCTTTATCTGGATTCAATCAGTGAAAGCAACCCTTGTAAAAGTTAGAAGCATCAGAGCTAGGCTGCATTTTTCTTTATAACTCTTGAGAATACTTTGCTATTTGATTTCCTAGTGGTCTCAAAAGAAACTAATCATTTATCTGTGGTTGAAAATTAATTGTCCTAATTCACAGCCAGTGTGAAAGTCATTCAGTCGTGTCTGACTCTTTGCGACCCCATGGACTATACTTCCCATGGAATTTTCCAGACCAAAATACTGGAGTGGGTTGCCATTTCCTTCTCCGTTTCCTTCTCCAACTCACAAACAAGGGGAGCCTAAAAAGACATGAGATTTAATGTAACATGGTCCATCGACCTTGGAACAGAAAAAAAGATACCAGGTAAAGACTAAGAATATCTGAATAAAGATGTTAGTTAATAAGAGAGCATCGACTGATTAATGATAATAAAAGTCCTACACTAATGGAAGATATTAATAATAGAGGAAATTGGATACAGTTCACCATATGGAAGGGCTTCCCTGGTAACTCAGAGGGTAAAGAATCTGCCTGCCGTGAAAGAGACTCTGATTCAGTACCTGGGTTGGTAAGATCCCTTGGAGAAGGGAATGGCTACCCATTCCAGTATTCTAGCCTGGGAGATTCCATGGACAGAGGAGCCTGGAAGGCTACAGTATGTGGGGTAACAAAGAGTCAGGCTCGATTGAGTGATTACCACTTTCACTTTTACTTTATTATATGGAAACTATACCATCTTTGTAATTTGTGTGTAAATCTAAAAACTGTTCTAAAATAAAAAGCTCATTCAAAGAAGTAGATGTGCCAAAATAATATGTTTAGCTTCTCTAATTACAAAATATCCCATTACAACTTTTATTTACAATTTGTAGAGTTAATATCTCTCTAACTACAGCCCTACCTTTATTATTACAAATTTTGTTTGCAGACTATCACCATTTAAAATACATTATAAATCATTTATAACTTTTCAGGGTTCTTTCAAAATATTTGAGAGGATTATAATAAAAGAAATGTAAATAATAAAAGCATAGAAATAAAAGCAAAATAGCAAGACTGTCAGAAAGGTAATAAAAGAGAAATATAGTATTAAAAGTTTAGGGGAAGGTATTTGTTCTTAGTATAGTAGTAATAAAGTTAATGCAATCAGGAGTATTGCTAACATGACTTTAAAATTCTTCCCCACTGTTAGATTATCGTTAACTCATATTAATATATTAAACACTCTTTTATATGTCGATTGTCACTGTTTTCAAAGTTGTAGAGTTGAACAGATGCACAACGTTAAATAGTGTGGGTGGCTTACTTGGCTTGGCATTGGAAATTGAATCCTATAATGTGAACAGAAATTCTATTGAATTCAATTTTACCTATTCACTTAACACCCCCACTAACCTGTCACTGTGCCCGGAAGGGGACAGCCTGACTGACTGCTTGGGGCTCTTGTATATACATCTGTCAATATCATTTCTTTCATTTTCCAATTCTATAACCCCTCACAATAAAATTAAAAGTGAAGCATGTGAGTGGATTTCACAATCTTCTCATTTAAATGTTGAAACCAATATTTAATTATTAACTTATGAGAAAGAACAAATAAAAGAGAAAAATCCCATCTCATTTAAAATGGAAGAGTTTTGGCTGAGGTGGGAGGGGAGTGAAAATGGGGATGAAGTCTCCCTAGGAAACCAGCTTGAAAACAGGAGTGCTTTAATGATGTGAACACTGGTCAAATTCTTGGAACATTTTTGATGTAACACTTATCACAGGCTTTTAATTGCTCAATGCCTTTTGGATAGCAGCAAACTGACAGAAAACAAAGTTCTTCAGAAACTAGAAAAAAATTGTAAAATGCTCTGTGTGGCATTAGACAAAACTAGGCTTCATTCCTAACTCTATCCCTTATCAACTGTGTTAGATGAGGTAAATTACTTTATTTCTCTGAGTTTCACTTTCCTGATAGATAAAATGAGGGTAATAACACATGCTTGATAGAATTTCATGAGAATTAGATAACATAAGTGCTTAGCACTGCATTGAAGTTTCAGCCTGGGATGTCTAGCCCAAGGTGTGGTCCAGACTCTCACAGCACTTAGTGATTCCTTTCTCTCTGCTTTGAGTTTTCTAGTACAGAAACTAAAGATCCATGATGTGTAATATAATCTCCTGACAGCCTTCTCTGTAAAAGTTTTATTCTAGAATTTTATAGAATAGTCAATATTTTATTAATAAATTGATACTTTTGAAAGAGTTATCCTTTGAAATATCATTTCATAATGCTTGTATTGGCTTAGTTTTTGTTTGTTATGATCCACACAGTCAAAGGCTTTAGCAGTCAATGAAACAGAGGTAGATATTTTTCTGGAATTGACTGCAGCCATGAAATTAGAAGACAATTGCTTCTTGGCAAGGAAGCTATGACAAACCTAGACAGTGTGTTCAAAAGCAAAGACATCATTTGCCAACAAAGTCTGTATACTCAAGGTTATGGTCTTTCCAGTAGTCACATAAGGTTATGAGAGCTAGACCATAAAGAAAGCGGACACTGAAGAACTGATGCTTTTGAACTGTAGTGCTAAGAGAGTCCCTTGGAGAGAAAGGAGATCAAACCAGTCAGTCCTAAAGGAAGCCAACCTTGAATACTCATTGGAAGGACTGATGCTGAAGCTGAAGCTCCAATATTTTGGCCATCTGATGCAAAGAGCCCACTCATTAGAAAACACCCTGATGTTGGGAAAGATTGAAGCCAGAAGGAGAAGAGAGCAACAGAGGATGAGAAGGCTGGATGGCATCACCAAGGTAATGGAATACACTTGGGCAAACTCTGGGAGGTGGTGAGGGAGAGAGAAGCCTGGCATGCTGTAGTCCATGGGGTCATGAAGAGTCAGACACAACTTGGCGACTGAACAACAACATTGGTTTATTTCTGCATTCTCTGGAATCTAGGAATTCCATTTGTGTAGATACTGTATGTAGTTCAACTCTACCAAGTCCAAACTGTGACTGCTGGGGATAGTAGAATGGCATTCAGACCCATTCTCCTTCTAGGTCTCCTCTTGAGTGTCTAAGTCTGGAGAAGGAAAATCTGCCTTTCTAAGTTTCTCTTGTAATTATGGTTCTGGGTAGGAATGAGTTTATACTAGTTACATATGCTTGCTTGAAATTTAGAACATGATGGCGAGAGAGGGGCAATATTCTTTTCAGCTACAATCTAGAACCAGAATTAAAGAGACAGGAATCTTGGGAAGCAATTCTGGCAGCTAGGATCACAGTTTGCTTCATTAATGATGAGAGTTGATGGTGGAGGTGACTCTGGACACCAGCCATAGCTGACTATACTTGATGTCACACACAGTCCCACAGTGATTCCTGAACTCCTTCTCCTCCAGCATCTCTAACCATTTAATGAAAACCCAATTCTCTGTACAAAATCACTTTTAGCAGGAAATACCTAGAGTTCTTTTTGTTCCTTGAATTGAATTTTGATTGATAGACCATATAATCTTCAGAAGGACCTGTGCCTTTCTTGGATGAGAGAAAGAGCAGGAAAAAATGTAAAGTATGTCATTTTTAGGGTCTATTCCAGCTTTAAAACTGCCGTGATCTCGATGGCCATTTCCATTCCCAAAAATGGACATCAATTTGATTTTGAGGTTTATCATTGTGCTAGGTATTTCCTGGTTCCCTTGCCAAATCCGTGTCTCACCTATTCTTGACCTTGATTTGTGTCCCCAAACTCATGTTTATGGACTCCGTGTACCGGCTCTTTGTTGTCTGTCTGCAGGTTCAGTTCAGTGAGTTTGGCGAGGGGGAGAGAACCCAGGTTGAGGTGTTTGTTCTCTCAGCTCTTGCCCTTTTAGAGATTAAAGATGGTCTTCGTGGAGGTCTATGGTTCCTGTTGACAGTCCTCAACTCCAGTGATTTGTACCAGGCTCTGGGAACATTCATTACTCTTGATTATGTAGGCCTAGATATAACACATGCTTCCTGTTGTAGTTAGGCTTGGGGTACTGCACAATTCCTTATTAATTTCTCTTAACCCTGCCCACACCTTAATAAATAGCCCTTTTATTAAATCCTCCTCCATTGTTCACTTTAGTATGACATCTATGTTCTATGGAACTCTAACTAATACAAGTGAAAAAGTAAGTGAATATCATGAATAAAAGCAAAACAGAAACACAGAAAGAAAGAAAACAATATCAGAGGGCTCCAAGCTAAGCCTTGAGAAATTCAATCTTCAGCCTGTCTGTATTACCCTTCTTATATCCACATATACATCTATGAAATTCCTGCTAAAAAATCCATTATATGCTGTGAAAGTGAAAGTGAAGTCACTCAGTTGTGTCCAACTCTTTGCGACCCCATGGACTGAAGCCTACCAGGCTCCTCCCTCCATGGGATTCTCCAGGCAAGAGTACTAGAGTGGGTTACCATTTCCTTCTTCAGGGGATCTTCCTGATCCAGGGATCGAACCGAGGTCTCCCGCATTCCAGGCAGATGCTTTAACCTCTGAGCCACCAGGGAAGCCCTTATATGCTGTAATAGATTAATGTTCTTAGATTATCCCTGTGTCCTAGTCAAACTTCAGGCTCCCTAGTGCCTCAGAGTCATCTACGTCTCTTGGTGTTCCAGGTCATCTATTTTTTCATGAAATATATTCTTATTCTTATATTTTATGCCATTATTTCACTGGAAAACCCGCTGTGATTTTGTCATTTCTGTTCTTCCTTACAATGATCACCTTGCCTTGCCTTTCAAAATTCAACTCAAATTTTGAAGAATTTTGAAGAATACTTTCTCAAGTATTATTATGAGCAGTATAATCTCTTTCTCGACTAGCTTCAATACATTTGGAACCAGAGTACATAGTACATTTGTATTATTATATCACGTTATAATTTGTTAATTTATTTTTAGTTTTCTCTTCAATACTATTCAAAATTGTAGTTGATATTTATTGAACACTTTTCACATATTGTATTTTCTTTCATCACATTTAAATTTCACAGTAAATCCATGAAGTAGTTACTAAAATCCCAATTCTATCTCTTGCTAGCTGTGTGATACATCTTAGCTAATTGATCAGTTTGTACCTCAGTTTCCCCATTTAAAAAATAATAATTCCAATCACATAGACTGTAGTGAGGATAAAATGAATAAATAAATGGAAAACATTTAGAAAAGAACTTAGCACATTGTAAGTACTATAGAAATTTTAGATAGTAGTAGTAGCAGTATCACATTTTACAGAGGATAAAGTCAAGGTTTTAAAACTTGATTTACCACAGGTCACTTGGCTACAAGCTGTAGAGCTAGAGTTAGACCCTGATGGAGGAGTTAGCATAGAGACTTGCTTTTAGCTCCCATACAATCCAGCTACTATATCGTGTCCACTTTGAGGACAGAGAATCTGTTACTGTTCTTACTTAAGGGCACACATAGTAAAATCTTTTAAGGAAGAATTATCCTAGAAAAGCTCATATCTACTTAAAAACTGTTTTTCTCATCATGTTGAAGAATAATATCATCCTTTCCATTACACACTTTACCTTGAATGCGCCAGAAAGATCAAGGTAAAATTTAGTATACAAAAATGGTTATATTTCCTGGGATATTGGTAAAATAATTCCCTTTCTTTCAATGTAATTTGGATAATATATTTTTATTTTATTAGGGAAACTGTATGCTTATACTCCCTGAAAAATAAAGTTAAAAGCAGGTGAAGTAATACTTATAAATAATTGACTGAGCACCTTTATTCCACCAGGTTGCCTAACACAGTGTATTTTATGTAACACATATACAACAATTACTGTTTAATTCAAATTAATATTTGAGTTTCTTGATGCAATACAAATAACATAAAAATTAGCAAATGCAATTCATTAAAACTCAGCCAAACTTCTTGGATTTTCAAATGGGAAAATTCTCAGGAAGTTAAATGAACTTCCTGTACGAATGTGGAGTTTCAATTCACATTTTATCTAGTATCTCTTTTCAAATTTCCCTGCCAAAACTATTGTATTATGCTACAATTATCCAGAGGTGCTATTTTACACTTGAACTATTATTTCAGAAGCTCTGCTTCCGATCTCTAATAAGGTTTCCACATGTAACTCCTACACCCCAGAGCTGCCTTCAAAGGTCATTTCTTCATCCCCTTCTTTACCGACATAATTGCACTTGCTAGGTGAACTGCAAAACAAGTCCCAGGTGCACAGGGTGAGTCAGTTGCTGTCATTGAAGCTGCTTCCCTGTTTATGATCATTCTGAGCATTAAGGGCTGAGAAGGTTCTGGGACCATTTGTATCTTTTATTTTTGATAGCCAGAATTTTCCATACATTGGTTTTCAATTCCCAGCTTCCTATAACAGGAAGTTGAGACAGACTTGATATCCAAAAGAGTTTGCAATGAGCTCAAAGGAGAAAGAAAGAGAGACATCTAACATTTCCAAAATAGCAGAATTTTGAAAATTAGCAAATCTTAAAAAAAGAGGGAAATATGTCACATTCATAAAATGGTTTAAAAGAGCTTGCAACTGATGTGTTCATCTCTTGCTTGCATTTCCCTGTCATCCTTACCTTTCTTGTAGTCTCTCGGGGGCTCTTTAGGTTGAAATTCACATTTCCTTATTGCCAGTTGCAATATCATAACAAAGTCAAGTAGATTTCCATGAACAAACAGATATACTTACTTTTTTCCCAGTTATCTCTGCAGTTAGGGGAAAAAGAAATATTTTCAAAATCCAATCCCATCATTGAAATATGATTTGATGATATGACCCCCTTAAGAAAGTGTCCATTGTTCTAAAAATGAAGAATCATGTGGAAGACATAATCCTATATCCAAACACAACACCTGTTTTCAGTGAGCAATTACATTTCTAAGCATGCAAACTGTTTGTAGAGACTTGGAAAAGAGTGAAGATAAGACTGTTCATGGAGTAGACTCCTGTTTTTGTTTAAATCTTGGAAATATCTGGGAGTGAGTTATTAAAATATAAAGCAATATCTAGCATAACATTAAATACTGTGGTAATTCAGATGCTTTATTTTCCTATCATTCAACATAGTGATTCCAATATTTTTAAAAATTCTTCTGGAGAGGGATTTTCATGGTGATCCAGTGGTTAAAACTTCATGCTTCCAGTGCAAGGGGTATGAGTTAGATCCCTGGTCAGAAAAGTAAGATCCCACATGCCTTGGGCCATGGCAAAAAAAAAAAAAAAAAAATTTCCCTTGAAGAAAGGTTTCAGGTGAAATGACCATACAAAAGACTAAAGTGTGTCAGATACTATGCTAAATTTCCCAGGAAACCCCCATGTCCCACTCATCATTCCCCTGAGATACATATTCCTGTTCTTATTTCACATGTGAAAAATAGATTCTGTGGCATTGGCTGCACAAAATCACACAGCTAAAGTTTAAAAAATCAGTGTGGTACCATGCAGGAGATTCTAATTCAGTCCCTGGGTTGGGAAGATCCCCTGAAGAAGGAAATGGCAAGCCACACCAGTATTCTCACCTGGGGAAACCATGGAGAGAGGAGCCTGTTGGGCTATAGTCCATGGGGTGGCAAAGAGTCAGACATGACTGAGCAACTAACACTTTTAGTTTCACACCACACTTCAGATAACTCTGATTCTAAGTTCAGTTCAGTTCAGTCACTCAGTCATGTCCGACTCTCTGTGACCTCATGGACTGCAGCAAGCCAGGCCTCCCTGTCCATCACCAACCCCTGGGGCTTTCTCAAATTCATGTCCATCGAGTTGGTGATGCCATCCAATCATCGCATCCTCTGCCATCCCCCTCTCCTCCTGCCCTCAATCTTCCCCAGCATCAGGGTCCTCTCCGATGAGTCAGCTTTTCACATCAAGTGGCCAAAGCACTAGAACTTCAGCGTCGGCATCAGTCTCTCCAGTGAATATTCAGGACTGATTTCCTTTAGGATGGACTGGTTGGATCTCCTTGCAGTCCAAGGGACTCTCAACAATCTTCTCCAACACCACAATTCAAAAGCATCAATTCTCTGGCAGTCAGCTTTCTGATTCTAAACTTGAGCTTTTTCATCTATACCAGAGCTGCCTAACCCAAAACATTGTCTTCAGTAAAATATTATATATCATTATAATAATTATTATAATAATCTCATATAGTATTATAACAACTCAATAGAGGTAATTACAATGGCAATATAGTGACTCTGAGTAAGGTTATGACTATGTGGGAGAATACTATGGGAGTGAAGTCTGATTGGTATAAGAGGCCAGCTCAGGGCACTGTGAGGATGACTGCATAAGTAGTAGAGGATGACAAATACTTCAAAAGGTAGCAATGAATTTCAAGGCTGAGGCAGGAAGTGTAGAGTTGCCTAGCAGGAAATCTGACTCAGGACAGAAAGTAGCATGAGGTCTTTTGGAACTCATCTGCATAGGCAAGTCACCACAGACAGTACCATTTTCAGGTACTTTCCAGAAGCTGATGGTACGGTGGGTTTCTTGTTTAAAGGTCCTTTGTTAGGATAAACTCAAGTTATAGGTCAGACAACCATAAGTCATGGGTTGGGTTCAGTTCAGTTCAGTTCAGTCGCTCAGTCATGTCCGACTCTTTGCGACCCCATGAATCGCAGCACACCAGGCCTCCCTGTCCATCACCAACTCCCGGAGTTCACCCAAACTCATATCCATCGACTCGGTAATGCCATCCAGCCATCTCATCCTCTGCTGTCCCCTTCTCGTCCTGCCCCCAATCCCTCCCAGCATCAGAGTCTTTTCCAATGAGTCAACTCTTCTCATGAGGTGGCCAAAGTACTGGAGTTTCAGCTTCAGCATCATTCCTTCCAAAGAACACCCAGGGCTGATCTCCTTCAGAATGGACTGGTTGGATCTCCTTGCAGTCCAAGGGACTCTTAAGAGTCTTCTCCAACACCACAGTTAGATGATTATAAACCAGCTTTTGACCTGCAATAATTTGGCTCCTTGATTAAATCTTTGCAGGGGAACTCCATTCGTATTCCATGGCTACTTTTTCTTCTTGTTCAGTTTGGTTTCCAAGCCCAGCCTCAAACCCATTACAAAGAAACATTAGGTGATTTTTCATTTTTCCCTTCTTACCCATATTTTAAAAATGCAAACAAGGAAAAGAGAGTTATTATTCATTTAAAACTAAGTACAAATAGGGGCATACAGAGATGCCATTTGGGCAGAGATTCATTACTCATAATTCATTATAATTTTTTCTCGGTTCAGACTTTGCTTCAACTCTTTGGCTCCTAATTTAAACTTCTCTAAGAAGAACCATAGACAGTTCTCACCTGGTATATTTTAACAGTCATATAGCTGGTATTCCTACTCAAGGCTTTCCTCATGGCTCAGTTGGTAAAGAATCCACTGCAATGCAGGAGACCCAGGTTCAAACCCTGGGTTGGGAAGATCCTCTGGAGAAGGAAATGGCAACCCACTACAGTATTCTTGCCTGGGAAATCCACGAACAGATGAGACTGGCAGGCTACAGTCCATGGGGTCGCAAGAGTCAGACATAACTTAGTGACTAAACCACCACCACTTAGAGCCTCTACCCCAGTCAAGCCATTCACTATGCTACCTAACTATGATCTTTCTAAACTGGAAATATAACATCAATC
Source organism: Capra hircus (assembly GCF_001704415.2). Classification (NCBI taxonomy): domain Eukaryota; kingdom Metazoa; phylum Chordata; class Mammalia; order Artiodactyla; family Bovidae; genus Capra; species Capra hircus. The sequence goes on along the minus strand of NC_030822.1, from coordinate 22,970,674 downwards.
CTGTTTTTAAAAATTACTCAGTGGACATTACACCATTATGGAATAAATTTTAAGTTTTTTAGTATTGCAGAAAAGCCTTTCATAACATGGACCCTTATTTTCTTTCTGAATCCATTGTCTTTCTCTTTATATTTTAGCAATACCAAATTACATGTGACTCTAAAAATAGCATATTGTTTTATCCAGTGTAAGAATCTGCACTTATTATTACATTGATTTCTAATGACTTCTTTTTCTTCTGCCCAATGTATGGACCCTTTTGGATCAATCATTCTTTGTGATGTGCCCCGTGTAGCTTCTTCATAGTTATCATTGTATTTATTAAAACAACTATAATCATTTGCTGCCCTTTGCCCTCATATTTTAGGCTGGTGGATTCGTTGGAGTCAATTCCATGGCTTATTTATCTCTGTTTCCCCAGACCTATTCTTGAAACATGGAAGTAATGCAATTATATTGGTTTTATTGCTTTGACTTTAATTGTGTCCCTAGTAATATCTTTCCACAGGATCCTAGCCCACTTAGCAGATCATCAGGGTCATTGGGACACACAATACGAAGGTCAGGAACCTGCTTTAGGATAGTGATTAGACCTTGACTGGTGGGGAAGAAGCGTCTTTTTAGAAGGACAATGAACTTCTTTTAAGCTCAAAGATCTCCAAATTTGATAATCGGGCTGTACATGTCTTGCATAATGTTCTAATTTGCATAGATAGTGTCAAGGAAATATATTTCAGAGCAATTTCTTTTTCAGTACCCTAACGTAGTGTAACTGCTATAATGGCTAACACATGACACAAATATTACCACTCATTTCCTACAGAAAAGAGCACCATCTGAATCTATTGGATAATTCCTTACGAAGGGGATGATACCTACACCGTACAGTTATACAATATATTTTAGATAAAATATAAGCAAAATTATTTGGATTAAGAAACATAGCTTATAATATATTAATTAAAATGTAACTCATAGTGAATTCTGGGATTTTTCTAAAAATCAAAAATCAGGATTCATCAACAATTAAATATGAATGCCCAAGTAGCACTTTCACAACTGACAAAGGCTGAGCCCAAGTATGTGGCTTTACTTTGATGGCAAGTAGTCTTGTTAGCACTCAATCTAAGAGGTGGACACCTCTGTGTCCAGTCCTAGTCAGCGCTATACTGAGGGAGACATGTCCAACTTTCCCAGGTAGAAGTCACGGCATGAAATGGTAAACTCATGTTCTTTGTGAATATTTGCTCTAAAAACAAAGGGCAGAGCTGATCTGACCAGACAAACTTATTCCCTCCAAATTTATGAGTAACTTCATACTCATATTCATACTTCCACAACTTCCCAGTGGAGGAAAGAATATAGTGGTAAAAGACAAAGACTTGGTTTAAAAGAAAATGATTTCCTCATAAGGTTGAAGTTTGGGGAAAAAGAATTGCTTTTTATCATCATGTGTGTTAGTCGCTCAATTGTATCCAACTCTTTGCAACCCCATGAACTCTAGCCCACCACATTCCTCTGTCCATTGGACTTCCCAGGCAAGAATACTGGAGTAGGTTGCCATTCCCTTCTCCAGTGGATCCTCCCAATCCCATGTTCGAACCTGGGTGTCCTGCATTTCAGGCAGACTACTTTCTATCAATAGTTCCTAGAGATTGCAGTGTTTTAAAATGTATGAAGAACTTGCTCATATGTAATCTTACTTGAAATTGATATAACTTCATGTCCAAGCAGGGCAAGTATTTTTATATGCATTGTCTAAATAAGAAAACTGAGGAATTGTTATAAACATCCTCATTATTGGTAAGAACCAGAAAAAAAACACAAAAAACCATTTTATTAGATTCTTAATCCAAAGCACTTTCATTATGATATACAGTATGTGTCTTGTTTCTTTTCCTCAAATTTATCTCACCTCTTTTAAGGAATTCTTTTACACTCATGTCTTTATTTCTTTAGTGCCTACAGAAGTGCTGGGGGCAGAGTCATCATTCAATCAAGATTCATTCAGTAATGCCAGTAGTTTCTCAAGAAAGCAAGTTTAGTGAAGAAGTTGACTCTGTACTTACATTGTTGGTCTCTCTCAATATGCATTTTTATTTCTTGTAGCCCTTGAACAGTTTCAAGTGACAGTTGGGTGCTCAAGAATTTGTGATATCTTTTTTTACACATTAAATGAACTCTTCAGGTAGTTCCTTTAGTTTACAAAAACAATGGTTTAAGATTATGATAGACCTAAATGTGAAACAGAGCAAACCTTATGGTCCTTGCCACCCCTCCACATCCTCCGCCCGCCTTTTGTCTGTGGAAAACTTTAGTTGATGGATAAGTCTAATCAGAGAAGTGAGAACATGCAAAAGCAAAGGAAAACAGTCAAAGGAGACCAAATAATAATAATGCACTGATTGAGCAACTTCACCTTCCCTTTTCACTTTCACGCATTGGAGAAGGCAATGGCAACCCACTCCAGTGTTCTTGCCTGGAGAATCCCAGGGATGGGGGAGCCTGGTGGGCTGCCGTCTCTGGTGTCACACAGAGTCGGACACGACTGAAGTGACTTAGCAGCAGCAGCAGCAGCAAACATAGTCAAGGACCTTTAGTTCTTTCTCAAGGACTATAGATAGTATTCTGAGCCATATCCTGTGAGCTGTCTTACAGATACTAAAACTCTCGATGGGAAAGTTAACTACATGACGACCAGACTATTCCCACTACATAAGGTGCTATAACTGGCCTCAAAAAAATGCAAACAAACCAACCCTGGAACTGAAGATTAACTACATTTGAAACAATCAAGATGAAGCTGGTCAGACCACCAATGACCATTTCGAAGATGACTGTCAGAGATGACTGTGCTATTTCTGCATGTAGGAACCCTCTTCTGTCTATAAAACCTCTGGCTCCACTGGTGTCAGTAGGGGGAGTCAATGTTTGGACAGATATCTGCCCTCCCCACTAGTTGCTGGCATCTTAAATAAAGCAAACTTTCCTTTCCACCAACCTGACCACTTAATTTGCTTTGGGGTTGTGAGCAGGCAGACCCCAACTTTCAGTAACAAGAGTATGTCACTTTCTTTCAGTTTCTCAATTCAGCTAAAAAGTTGGAGGGTTAGTTAAATTAACATAGCTAAATTAACTACAGGCCTCTCTAAATTTCTGAAATTCTTTGTGCAAAGAATCGTTGTTCAAAATTGCAAACATGAAACAAATGACTTGTTTTTATTTTCATTGCAAATTAATTTCAATTCTCAGTGCACAAACTTCTTGTTTAGCAAGTGATTCGCTTTTATTCCTTTTTGGATTCAAGAATTATACAAAAGTCCCAGGTATTTATTTGTGCTCAGTGCATTGATTATATTTCTCTATTCATTATTTTTTTCTACTGGTTAAAAAGAGGACATAGATGGTCCAGCCCACTTTGTCACTCCATGTCTAAGTCCTGGAGCTTCGCAGTCACTGTATCCATCACCTTCCTCATTCTCATTGTCATTAGCTATTGAAGTCCCCTTTGCAATGTCTCGGTCATTATTTAATCACTTCATCAGTAGTCTTATCACAGTCACCCTTGCCACATCACCAGTATCTTCCATCAGCAGCACCTCATCATTGTTCACATTGCTATTCCAGAGACATTCATTTTAGCACTAGCCCCATGCTAACATCACATCATCTTGGTTGCCGTCACCTGATTCATCCTCCCTGCTGTCAAAACCATCCCAGCAACCATCCTTATAATTAGCAATAGCAGAAACATCAAGCCTTTTATCTAAATGTGATGTTTAGATCTCATATATCAAAGACAATTGTTTTATGTATTTTCTCCTTTTCCCACCACATGATTAAAACCTTCGCATGAAGCTTAACATTTTAAAATAGCAAAGGCAAGATATTTAATCATATTTTCAAGATTTGTAGCTCATGTTCACTGGTGTATTAACCCACAGACTTTTTAGAGGACCTCCAATGCTGTAGGAATGATCTCCTCTAGAAAATCCCCATATGCTGCAAAATCAGTAAATCTATAAGCAGATACCTAATAAGTAATCCTGTTCATATCCTTTGCTAGTTTAGAAAAAGTAAAAATCTTAATACAAAATCGTCTTCTAACCTTAAAAGAGCTGACATGAATTCCTCAGGCAGAAACAAAAAGACAAAGTCTGCCACTATTTATAGAAGGCCAATTATATTCTGGAAACTGCACAAATTGTTGTATGGAATATAGGATAAAGACAATTGTTGCATGGGAAATGTTACTTGTAATTTGAGAGTCACACATTGTCCTGTACTATTATGCTTGTATGACCTTCTTTAATAGGCTCTGAACTCTCGGATAACAAGAATCTCTGTTTGTGTTTCCAAGGCACTTAGCACAGAAGTTCTCTGATAGCAACAACTCATCACATCACATTTTTTTGTTGAATGAACATCATTTGGATGAATTATTTAACAAAACAAACAAGAGAGTTTGTATAACCTGAATTATGACCACTAAGAGTTATAACAAATTATGTAGTAAATATTAAACTTACCTATAGCTATTGGGAAGCTGTTGGGGAGATGGATAAAATTACTTTTAAATCTCATGCATAGATATTAAGGTATGATGTCTATGGTGAAGCACTTTAAGCTGGAGTAAAAAATATTCAGGGCAAAGTGCATCGATTATCAATTAATGAATGTTTCCTTGAAATGAAAATTAAAGTGCCGCCTTACCTGAACTTCCTGGAAACAGCAGTCCACAGGAGATTGTCTTGATCCCTAAATATCCGTCTCACTCCCACCCTGTTTCGAACATGACCTCATCTTCTTCTTTTCCGGTATGGCTGAGGCCACCAGGAACAAAGAACTCTGCTCCAACTCAATAAACTTGATTTTGGGTCACTCTTGGGAGAATCTACAATGGCTTTCCCTTCTCGTGGTCCTCCACACTTCCAGAAACTGTGGAGCTTCTGCTCCATTTTTCCTGCTTTCATTGCATGCTTTTCAGTCATATTTAACCAGACTGACATCATTTGGGAAGAGGTTTTAAAGATCTCCACCGTGCTTCTAAACTCTTAAAAGTAAATCTGTAAATTCAGAGATTTCCAAGTCATTGGTCTTTCTTCTTTCTCCTTTATTCCAGTTTCTTTGTATCCCTACTCTAATTTCTTTTACTATCATTGTAGTCTTTTTGGTTGATATTCCAGGTTGGAATACACTGTGTTGAAAGAAGTGATGGTAGCACTGAGAAGCAAAGAAAGGACATAGTTTGAAAAGTATTTACTGTGCAAAGCATCACTGTATATATTTAAGTACTTCTGCTAACAATAACAAAATTTGAATAAAAGAATGAAGATTTGAACAATATGATGTGGTTTATAGTAAAGAACCTAGTTTCAACACAGGAGATAATAAAACAGGAGAGAGTTTTACACAAAGGAAATACAACGAAGATTAAAATTCACTCACAAGATTAAAATGAGCATTGGAAATGGAACGTCCAGAATCAACACTACAGGAAAATAATGGTGTGCATAGCAAGCTTATGGAGCTCCCACAAAATAAAGGAGTCAAATACTAAATACATAAGTAAATATAAGAAAAATGGCACTGACAAAACAAAGGTTTAGTAATGGAGGAACCAAGAATAGATTCTCAGTAGATGAAAAATGCATGTTTCAGAAAAGGAGAATATAAGACATTCACAAAAAAATTTAAATGATAGCATGAAGAATAAAACTTTTCTGAGCTGAATAGCACTATCTAAATCACAGGACCCATCAAGAGAGTAATTTAAAATAAGCAATACTGCTGTAGACTGAATGGCTATGCTCCTTTCTCTCAATTGAGATGTCAAAATCCTAACCCCCAGTGTGGTTTAGGAGATGAGGTTTGGGGAGGGTAAGGAGATCATGAGGACAGATCCCACGTGAGTGGGATGGTGCCCTGTTACAAGAGGTGCAGAGAGCTCCCTTATCTTTTCTGCCACTGATGCATCCATGGGAGATATGGACCAGGAAGCAGGCCCTCATCAGACACCAAATCTACCGGCACCTTGACCTTGGACTTCCCAGCCTACAGAACTCTGAGAAGTAAAATCGTGTTGCTTATTAGTCACAGAGGATTAAACGGTTTCCTGTTGCAGCAGCCAAAACCAAGACAAACACCTAGGAATAGTCTAAACAAGATTATGTTGAAGGTCAAGAATAAAGACATTCTTGCAACCACTCAGATTGGGGAATGAGAATGAGAATGGGGAGAAGTATACACCGTGGAATAAAAACTGAGTTTACCAAAGAATGAAGCCTTTATCCCCATAAATTTAAATTACAAAGACAATGGAACACTTTGAAAAGCAACTATACTTCAGTAAAAATTAATTTAAAAATTAATAAAAACAAGAAAAGGAGAGAAAAGAAGACAATGAACCCCTACTGAGTTTTTATACTCAACTAAGCTTTATTTCTTCTGGGAGGAAAATAAAAAACATGCAAGGTATGAAAAAGATGAAAAGCATGTTCTTCCTTGGAAACAAATACTTAAGATAAATTCAGGGAAAATATAAACAACAACAACAATGACAAAATACTGCATAATATCAAAAACCAGGAAAGGAACAGAGATTTGCAGCATAAACTGATGTATGAGTACTAAACCTAAGAATCATGAACCAATTATAAATTATCATTTTAAACATAACTCAACCTGACATCTACTTGGTTTTATTTATTCATTAATCAATCCTAAAAACATTAATGAGGAGCCTACTATTCTGGTACCTTACCCTTGCGGGACCGTTCCCTTAAGGAATTCATTCTGTAGTTTGGAGATATATTCACCAAACTAGAAAAGAAATATGAAAAAAAAAACAATATATGATAAGCCTATCACAGAAAAATTGATGTGAAGAATGACTCAATATATTTTAGTTTGGGATAAAGTAAGGGCTTCTCCAGTGGCTCAATGGTAAAGAATCCGCCTGCAATGCAGGTGTTATAGGATATGCAGATTCAATCCCTGGGTCAGGAATATCCCCTGGAAGAGGTCATGGCAAGTCACCTCCGTACTCTTGTCTGGAGAATCCCATGGACAGAGGAGCCTGGTGGGCTACAGTTCATACGGTCACAAAGAGTCAGATGACTGAATGGACTTAGCACGCAGGCACAGAAAATAAAGTGAGGGCCTTCTTTGAAGGTGACTTTAAACTAAGGCATAAATGTCAAAAAGCTTCTTTCAGTGTACAGTCTGGAAGAAGAGTGTTCAAAGAGAATGGAACCATTGCTGCAAGTTCCCAAGATAGGAATGAATATATGTCTGAAGAATCAGATGAAAGTAAGCGTGTTTGAAGCATAGTAACCAAAGTGAAGAATAACCAGGGGACCATATGTGTATCCTTTTTTCCCCAGGGTGATCCAATTTTGTACCTGTTGTCTTAATGTAATTTTAATAGCAGCCCTTTTTATATTCAGTAGTGGCCTGCTTTGAACAAAACATGATATTGTTACCCTGAAAAGGGTAAGCAATGGAATCTGAAAGATATACAAACTCATAAACAAAGATATACCAGGCTTCAGCAATACATGAACCGTGAACTTCCTGATGTTCAAGCTGGTTTTCGAAAAGACAGAGGAACCAGAGATCAAATTGCCAACATCCGCTGGATCATGGAAAAATCAAGAGAGTTCCAGAAAAACATCTATTTCTGCTTTATTGACTATGCCAAAGCCTTTGACTGTGTGAATCACAATAAACTGGAAAATCCTGAAAGAGATGGGAATACCAGACCACCTGACCTGCCTCTTGAGAAATCTGTATGCAGGCCAGGAAGCAACAGTTAGAACTGTACATGGAACAACAGACTGGTTCCAAACAGGAAAAGGAGAAAGGAGTACGTCAAGGCTGTATATTGTCAACCTGCTTATTTAACTTCTATGCAGAATACATCATGAGAAATGCTGGACTGGAAGAAACACAAGCTGGAATCAAGATTGCCGGGAGAAATATCAATAACCTCAGATATGCAGATGACACCACCCTTATGGCAGAAAGTGAAGAGAAACTAAAAAGCCTCTTGATGAAAGTGAAAGAGGAGAGTGAAAAAGTTGGCTTAAAGCTCAACATTCAGAAAATGAAGATCATGGCATCCGGTCCCATCACTCCATGGGAAATAGATGGATAAACAGTGGAAACAGTGTCAGACTTTATTTTTAGGGACTCTAAAATCACTGCAGATGGTGATTGCAGTCATGAAATTAAAAGACACTTGCTCCTTGGAAGAAAAGTTATGACCAACCTAGATAGCATATTCAAAAGCAGAGACATTACTTTGCTGACTAAGGTCTGTCTAGTCAAGGCTATGGTTTTTCCCGTGGTCATGTATGGATGTGAGAGTTGGACTGTGAAGAAGGCTGAGCACTGAAGAATTGATGCTTTTGAACTGTGGTGTTGGAGAAGACTCTTGAGAGTCCCTTGGACTGCAAGGAGATCCAACAGTCCATTCTGAAGGAGATCAACCCTGGGATTTCTTTGGAAGGAATGATGCTAAAGCTGAAACTCCAGTACTTTGGCCACCTCATGAGAAGAGTTGACTCATTGGAAAAGCCTCTAATGCTGGGAGGGATTGGGGGCAGGAGGAGAAGGGGACGACAGAGGATGAGATGGCTGGATGGCATCACTGACTCGATGGATGTGAGTCAGAGTGAACTCCAGGAGTTGGTGATGGACAGGGAGGCCTGGTGTGTTGTGATTCATGGGGTCGCAAAGAGTCGGACACGACTGAGCGACTGAACTGAACTGAACTGAAACAAAGATATACAAGCTTCGGTACTGTTTCCCAAGGTTTAATTTCATTTAGCAGTAGATCAGAAAGGAATAGAATTGCAACAGAGATGCTCAAAAATTTTAGTTTGTGTTTATTACCTATGACTAAGGTCAGTGGTAGTGCTGTTAAAGCCCCAGTTAATCTATGAATTACATTATTTTCCTCTTTATCTATACTTTTGCATGCAGAACCTCAATGAACTTTTCCATATATCTTCCTCTGAAACGTAGCTAAATAGACCATGTTTTGATCCACCTCGAATTTGCATGTGGCTTTTCTCTTTCTTGCAGAAATATCATTATGCAGGTACTCCATCACCAAGGCAACGAGATGTGGAGCATGAGCAGTTCAACCTTTGCAGATAACCCAGATTTAATTGGTCAATCTGCACTCTGTGGTGAGAGGAAAGTAAACATTCTGCAATTCCATTATTATTTTTTAGCTCTTTTACAACAGGTTGCAGAAGAGTCTGTTTTCCTAAGAATCTACTTTGTGTTTTTTTCTCCTAACTCATGTTGATGTGTTTTCCTTGTCCAATACAGTAATGTTCCTTTCTGATCAATACTGTGTACCTAACAGAAATGCTGTCAATCTTTGTAAACCTGGGTAAAGGATTTGGATTTCATTCTGAGTGTCATAGGAAATTGATGGCAAATTGAAAATACAGAAATGATATGACCTGGTGATTCCTCTGGCATCAGTCAGAGGGAACAATTAGAGAGTTGTAGCAATATTCCATTTCAGAAATGACTGTGGCTTTGCATACGATGGGGCATTAGTGTTAGACAGCAATGGGTGAATTCAAGATATACTTTGAAGGTATAGGAAACAAGACTTCCTAATGGATTGGTGGTGGAAAAAAAGATCACACAGAGTACAAACCAAGGTTATATCCTTCATTTTGCCAAGCTATTAGGGTGGAAAATGTGACCACTTATTTGTGCTGGGAGGAAAAAAATGATGAAACAGATATGGTAGCTATCCCAAGAGTACAATTTTGGACCCATGTTTAAGATGTCCCAAAAGTAATAGAGTTAAAGGATACATGAGAGGACATGAAAGGATAGGTAAGAAGCTTTGGTCAGCAGCATCAAGACATTATTAAACACCCTCAAACTTAATGAAATTACATACAGGGAAAATGTAACTGGAAATAAGAGGGGGCCCCAGCATTCCCTGGTGGCTCAGACGGTAAAGCGTCTGCCTGCAGTGCGGGAGACCCAGGTTTGATTCCTGGGTTGGGAAGATCCCCTGGAGAAGGAAATGGCAATCCACTCCAGCACTTTTACCTGAAAAATCCAATGGAAGGAGGAGCCTGATAGGCTACAGTCCACGGGGTCGCAAGAGTCGGACATGACTGAGCGACTTCACTTTCACTTTCTAGGACTGAATCATGGAGTACTCCAGCATTTAGAAGATTTGGTAAAATTGTGTGAGCTAGCAAAATCTCCCAGGCCACAAGTAGTTGAGAGACACACACATGACTGTAGACACTACAGAGAGTTAGATACTTGAAACTTATTCTTCTGACTACAGTGTTTGGTTTGACAGAGAGAAGAAATAGTCATGACCCTAACAAGATTATTTAAAGTTTTTTTTTTTTTTTATTTTTCTTACTAGAATTTTCAGAAAATGTCATCCTCTCTAATCTATAAAAAGAAAATGAAGATATAAACCCAGATTTCCAGAAATAATTAAGGTTCCAGCTTCATGTAGGAAGTAAAACTGTTTATTCACACTTATGTTAATTGTTCATTAACTAATCATTATCTATCACTCAGCAGCACCTGAAAAATTATTTCATTCTGTCTTCCTTTACTAAAATATAAGACTTTGGAGAAAAAGGCTTTGTTTTGCTCCTGCATTTCTAGCACCTGGAATGATGCCTGACACACAGTAGATGCTCAATAAATATTTCAAACAAATGTGATATTCATATATTGTGTGGAACAAAGAAATTTCTCCAAAAATATTTTTAATTAAATGAACCACCCTTCCATTAAGATTCTTGATGTACTACTATCTATATGGCCAGATACCATTTCTTCTGTCCAAAATGCTCTATTACTTTTTCCATTTGTATTTGATTTTTTCTTTCCAAATCCAATATGAAATTCACATCTGCATCCCAGAGGATGTTATCTGTTATTTAGCAATTAGCATATATCTCCTTTCCATTTTTTGCCTTCTTGTCTCATCTAAACATGTTTTCCAAGGTTAAGTAAACTAGATATATTCAATGATCTAGCTCATCCACATCTCTTCTTAAAAACCTAGCCTTTCCATAGTACAAAGAAGGACCAAGCACCCGTATCCCATATAGGCACACATGCAAGTCCTTGCCCTCTGGAGGAGAGACTGCTAGACCAAAGTCCTCCAGTCTATTTTTTGTCCAGCAATCATTGGATTTTCTCTGAAGAGAGAATTTAAACTGAGAGACTGTGACACATTCTCCCCTGACATAACAGCTTATGTGAAGCCAAGGCCAAGGTACTGGACCATTACAATGCCAAATTATGTGCCAGCCAGTGTTACAGAACAAAGACTATAGACTAAGCGCATAGAGAGACTGAGGCTATACAGAGCTGTTGATTTTGTTCCTAGTAATTTTCCAGTTCTTAAGCTGACTTATACTTTGTTTTCTGCCCTTGGGTTATATGGGATTCTTCTGTGCTTCATTCAATGAATCCCCACCCCTTGTTTGAACTCAAAGTATAGAAATTAAATTCTCTACCAAATTATTACTTTTGAGTCTGTCCAGGAAGTTTATGCATTGTAGGGGTTCAATAAATCTATGGCAGCATCTTTTTCAAGCTCCACTTCCCCCTCCCCAGTAATTAGTTCAATATCTGCTCACAAATTTCATCATTATCTGTTTGTTTATAACCACATTTGCTTCATGCAGCCAACAGAAGTAGTCCCTACCCATGTTTGAGTCACCAGATTGATAATGTTCAACTTCAACCTGTTGTTTCAGTGGTTGATGATGAAGCATGAATACTAGATTCTACAAGAGCAGGTTAAAAATATTTCTTTAAAATGTCAATGGAAAAAGACACTTTGAAATGGTCTCTTCATACAATATGCATCTCCAGATTCCTGCAGTGATGGTGCCACCTTTACTTCCACACAAAAGAATTATTTTTAGTCAAGTTGTTTTCCCCAATGCTGTCAATATTCACTAGATTTATTTGCCTCATGAAGTATTTTTATTTTTATTTTATTTTTTTGTTCTTCATCAAAACATCTCTTGTCCTTGCTGGGCTGATGGTCGAGGATCAAAAAGCAATATTCCAGCTGTTCTCAAAATCAGCATTCCTTAGCAAGGTTAAGCAGTGCTTTTTCAAACTCCCTGCGCTATATGCGTCATCTCCTGGTGAGTCAAACCTGTTATGTTAGTGCATTGCACAGAGAAAGGCCAGCAAACTTCATAACTTTGAAAAAACAGCTTCTCTTCTTGGGCTACCTAAGTTGGCTTGAGATGTATTTGTCTGGACTCCACCTGCCGCTTTAAACTCAACAAGCCTTTTCTTTAAACAGCTGATGCCACTTTCTTTTTATCTATGGGCTCCTAAACTGTCACTACTTCCCTAACTGAGAAGATAAAGGGAATGAAGGTTTAGAATCAAATCTTTTTTTTGGAAGAAACCCACTTGGATGGGTTCCCCTCTTAAAGGGTTTGCTTTTGAGAGAAAGCCCCGAACAGCTAGACAATGACCCTTCTCCACCCTCACACCTGAGCCCATACTCTGCCTTTCAACATTTCTGATGACCTCGACTCTAAGCCTTAAATAATGCTCTCGACTGCACTAAGCCAGCACAAGTCTGAGTGTGATCATTCATGGAATGCAAATACAGAGTATTCCAAGGCTGAATAAATGGGGAAATGCTGAGCTAAACAAAGTTGATGGTTTTCTCACGGCAGAAATTCTTTATGTTTTTAAAATGTTAAACTACATTCTACATTTTCAGGAGGGAGATAATGAATGCCTGTTTCCTGAGCTTATTTGACTGCAAGAGTACTGGTGTGAAATATCTCGGGAGGCCTCTCTTTAGTCTTTTGTGTGGTTCCCAGCCTTGACGTTTTAGACTGTTGACAATGCCTTGGTGTGGGAATTTGGTACCTGTTTGTGTCTTTGGCAACATTATTGTTCCAAGTCCCAAGTCCCTCATGTCTCTATTCATCTCTCACTCACCCTTTAGGTTCAATCATCCAGTCCCACTGCTTCTCACCTATAATTCATGTATTGTTGCTTACATTCCATCAATCTGATGCTCCTCCTCTCAAAATCATTGTATCCCTTTTCTTTCTGATGAAGTTCAATTTCTCCTTCATGGATTGGCTCCAGCGTTACTCCTTCTTTCCTTGACTCATAGGATGACAGATTAGAAGAGAGCTTAGAAGCTTATTTTGGCTTGAATTTCTTTTAGCTGATAAGCATTGGGTTGGTCAAAAAGTTCATTCAGGTTTTTCCATAATGTTTTATAGAAAAACCTGAATGAACTTTTTGGCCAACCCTGTATTTAGTAAGGGTACAGGTCACATAGGAAGTATGTTCTAGAACTAGCATCCTAACTGGACCACATAAAGGTTAAATCTTCTGTGAGTTGTCCAGACTGGGTTCGGAATTGTACAGCAGGGTTTAAGAAAGAGATTGGGCATTGTATTGCAAGAATTAAATGGAGTCACATGTTAAGTTCAGCTGAACCACAAGTATACAAAACATAATTGGATAACAAAAGCAACAATGCCCATAGTCAAATCATAGATTGAAAGGGTAGAATTCATGGCATGAGAAGGTTTTTAGATTAAATCATTCAATCAGTAATAGTTGTTCATTGAAGACCCACCAGTACAGAATTCTTCCCCATAGTACACGCTCTCCTTAACTGGGAATTTGCTAGAACATTAGGGGTAAAATTCATTTGTTATCAGAGAGATAGATCAGAATATAACAGCCATATACCAGCAACAGCACAGACTGCAGTGTGAATTTTACTTTGCTAGTTATGGGGATAAATCTTCCCTGAGTCATTCTTGTTTTATCATCTGGTCCCTTGTGAACAGAGTTAAAAAAAAAAAATCTGCTAGTTTCATTGTTAGTTGTAGTTGAGATCTGCCTCATCATCAGCAATGACAATATACCACACTTTTCAAATAACTGCATTCTATTCACTCCACAGCCATTTTTTTTTGTCTTTACATTTTTTTGTTTTTTTTTTTTTTAGTTTTTATTTTTACTTTATTTTGCTTTGCAATACTGTATTGGTTTTGCCATACATTGACATGAATCCACCACGGGTGTACATGAGTTCCCAATCCTGAACCCCCCTCCCATCTCCCACCCCATATCATCTCTCTGGATCTTCCCCATGCACCAGCCCCAAGCATCCTGTATCCTGTATCGAACATAGACTGGCAATTCATTTCTTACATGATAGTATACATGTTTCAATGCCATTCTCCCAAATCATCCCACCTCTCCCTCTCCCAGAGTCCAAAAGTCTGTTCTATACATCTGTGTCTCTTTTGCTCTCTCGCATACAGGGTTATAATTACCATCTTTCTAAATTCCATATATATGTGTTAGTATACTGTATTGGTGTTTTTCTTTCTGGCTTACTTCACTCTGTATAATAGGCTCCAGTTTCATCCACCTCATTCCACAGCCATTTTTGACAGAGATGTTGGATGTGTAATACTGAAGGTCCATTATTTCATTATATCTTTGAAATCCTTAATAAAATTCATACTATTTGAAGCCAAATCCTTTGGCCCATTAGGCCACTGGTCTGGCTTCCTCATTCTTGTATTCAGGTGCCATGACACATTTCCGCTTTGGATCCCACTGGTGCTAAAAAATCAAAGCTTCTAAAGCTGAACTTCTTTTTGCCCATAAACATGCTTTTATTCCTACATTTCTTTTTTTTTTATTTTTTATTTTTTAAATTTTAAAATCTTTAATTCTTACATGCGTTCCCAAACATGAACCCCCCTCCCACCTCCCTCCCCACAACATCTCTCTGGGTCATCCCCATGCACCAGCCCCAAGCATGCTGCACCCTGCGTCAGACATGGACTGGCGATTCAATTCTTACATGATAGTATACATGTTAGAATTCCCATTCTCCCAAATCATCCCACCCTCTCCCTCTCCCTCTGAGTCCAAAAGTCCATTATACACATCTGTGTCTTTTTTCCTGTCTTGCATACAGGGTCGTCATTGCCATCTTCCTACATTTCTATTTTAGGAAATGTTATGGCTATCACTAATAACCAAACATCTGGATTTCATCCTAGACTTAGCCTTTTAAAAAATTCTCCAACTCTAATTCATCCGAATTTCAGATGTGTTGCTTCCTTAACGAAAATCTTTCTTGAATCCTTGCCTCCCTTCTATACCCATGACCCTTATCCAAGACTTCATCATTCTAGCCTAAAATATTGTCGTGTCCTCTTGAATGATCTTGTCTCAAGCATTTACCCTCCAATGCTGCGAGTAATCATCTAGCTAGAATGCAGTGCCACTATGCCACTTCCATTCTTAATGTCATAGAATAACTTCCTATAGTTATGTGGCAACCTATGTTTAAGATCCTTACTATTGCTGTCTCTTATTCTTGAATCATCTTTTCTATACCCAATATCAACTTACAAATTATATAGAACCACTTGAAATTCCCTCATTTTCCATGCCCTTCCCCCACATCAATTTTGACTTTTTCACCTACCTGGAATAACTTTTCCCCTTTCTTACCCATATTTAAGATTACCCATATTTTTGTTCTAATAAATTTCCCTGAACCACAAAGGATAGGTTATGTGACTTTCTTCTAGACCCTACAATATGTATCTTTTGCTCTATTAATCACTTGCCTGTAATCAACCACTTATGTCTGTTCTGAGAGTTCAGTCACTCTCCAAAACCACCCTCAAACTCAATGATTTGCTAAAAGGATTTACATAACTAAGGAAAGTCATTATATTCAGAGTTATGGTTTATTGCAACAAAAGGATACAGATTAAAACAAGCAATGGGAGAAAGCACATGGTACAGTGTACAGAAGAGTTCCAGGTGTAAGCTTCCAGTTGTCCTTTCCCAGGCAAATCATGTAGACAGCATTTTGTTCTCCCAGGCCAGAGTATTGCCAGAGAGGATTAGCCAAGCCTTGAGGTCCAGAGTTTTTACTGGAGGTCAGCTGCATAGACCAAGATGACCACCTGCATGACTGACTTTGGTCTTTTGTCTCTTCAAAGGTGGAACTAATACCTATAAATCTACTGTTGCCCTAGGCTATCTGTCATGGGCCAAAGGTCTCTATGTAAACAGAATCTCTTATTGGGCAGAATATTATGAGGGTCTAGATGTTAACACCTAGGAGCCAGGAACAAAGTCCCAAACCTTTCTTCAGATAAGGTTTATCTTTACTGCACATCTTTCCACTAAAGTACAACCCCCACAAGAATAAGGACTGTGTCATTTTCATCTCTGAGTCCTCATTGTTTATGTGTGTTCAACCCAGAGTAAAATCACGGTATGTAACTTCAGAATGAATGAATGAGTCAGTTAATTTAAAAATGAATGAAACCTTTAACAGCTCTTCAAATCTGTTTATAAGGTACTCTACCACCTTCTAAGACAAACTGCACTTACTAAAACTAAATGTCCCTTACTCTTCCTTCCATAGTCATCCAATTTCTTTTTCTTATTTCTTGATACGTAAATGAAATATGCAGTGTTATCAAATGAAGGGAAACACAGTAGCCAAAGGAAAATGATAGTTTGCTGTGTATCCCAGTGGACCAACTCCTTTGGGACAGTCATGTGATGGAACTCTGTAGTGGAAGCTGGAGAAGAGGAACTTCTCTAGAGGTGAGCAGCATGGTCTCGGGAAAGGAAGCATTTTTGCATCTTCTTTGTGTAGGGCTCACTGAGAAGCGGGCTTAGGGGAGATTTGACTGTCTCACACTGAAACACAGCAAGGCCGTATGGTCCTTCCCTGCCATGTCCTCAGCCTGTCCTTTATCTGTGGAAAAACTTTAGCCAAAGAATAAATTTAATCAGAGAAGTGAGGAAATGGAGAAACAAAGGAAAACAGTCCAACAAGACTAAATAATAATAGTTTAATCATTAAGCATAGTCAAGGACCATTTTCTCCTTAAGGGCTTATAGATAACATTCTGAGCCATATCCTGTGAGCTGACTTTTAAATACTAAAATCCCTACCAAATGGAAGAAGTTAACTACAGGATGACCAGCCTGTAGCCATGACATAAGCTGCTATAATTCTGAGAACTGGCCTCAAAGAAATAGGAACAAACTGATCCTGGAACTGAAGATTAATTGTACTTAAAATAATCAAGATGATGCTGATCAGACCACCGCATGACTGATTTCAAGAGGAGTGTCAGAGCTGACTGTTTCTGCACATAACCCCTTCTCTTCACCTATAAAGGATCTTGCTCACTGATCGTCAGAGGTGGGAAATCAGCCTTTGGACAGGAGTCTGCCCTTCCTGTCCCATCCCACACTAGTTGCTGGCCTCTGAAATAAAGCAAACTTTCCTTTCCATCAACATCATCACTTTATTGACTTTTGAGCAGCGAGCAACAGGACCCCCACTTTCAGTAACAATACTCTTCCTGTGTCTCTAAGAGGCCTTTTGGCTTCCAAATGTTTAATCCATAGATATCTCACTCTATCATATATATCACTGTTAGGAAATGTGTTTCTCTGAATTAATGTGCTTTGTTAAAAAGCTGCCCTGCTTTTTGTTATATATAATACTACCCCCTTGTTCTCAGTGTTCCATAAAGTCACTCTTCACGTAATTTAAAAAGGCAAATCAGTTGACATCAATAGTCTGCTTATATCCTCCCATGGATTTCTATGTCGTTTAGAATATAATCAATATTATTGCTACGGACTACAAGACTATAAGACTGAGCTTCCTGGGTAGCTTAGCTGGTAAAGAATCTGCCTGCAATACAGGAGACCCTGATTCAGTTCCTGGATTGGGAAGTTCCCCTGGAGGAGAGCATGGCAACCCACTCCAGTATTCTTGCCTGGAGAATCCCCATGGACAGAGAAGCCTGGCAGGCTACAGTCCATGGGGTTGCAAAGAGTTGGACATGACTAAGAACAGAATAGCACAAGACCAGAGGGCTTCCTAGGTGGCACTAGTGGTAAAGAACCCAATCTACCAATGTAGGAGATGTAGTAAATGAGGGTTCAATCCCTGGGAGATTCTATGGGCGGAGGAGCTTGGCAGGCTACAGTCCATGGGGTCAGAAAGAGTCAGACACAACTGAGTGCACACACACGTGCACGCACATATGAGACTGTAAATCCCAGTCCCTGATTGCCTCTCAATCTCACCTACTCATTCTACTTACTACTCAATTTCTTAGTAGCAACTTAACAACCCTCTAGAATTATGTTGTTCATTTATTTGTCTCTATACTACTATTCTTTAACTAGAATGAAAGCCCCCTAAGGTCAGGAATCTTAATGACCTTGTTAAGACTCTATAGAGATTCCTGTGGACTGCAAGGAGGTTAAGCCAGTCAATCCTAAGGGAAATCAACCCGAATATTCATTAGAAGGACTGATGCTTCAGATGAATCTCCAATACTTTGGCCATCTGATGTGAAGAGCTAGCTCATCAGAAAAGAACCTGACATTGGGAAAGATAGAGGGCAAGAGGAGAAGGGGACAACAGAGGATGAGATGGTTGGATGGCATCACGGACTCAATGGACATGCATTTGAATGGGTGATAGTGAACAACAGGGAAGCCTGGCATGCTTCAGTCCATGGGGTGGCAAAGAGCTGGACTCAACTTAGCAACTGAACAACAATAACAACTGATATAGACCCAGTGCTTAGAGTAGTGACTGACACATGATATTTATTAACTGTCAGGTGTCAATCATTTATAGAGAAGCATTAACAAGTTTTTATCAGAAGGTGAGAGAGCAGTTCACTGAAAGGCAACTTCTGTAGGAGGGACTGTGCTCACTGCCATGGATGGAAAGCATGATGAAACTTTTGAGTACCCAGTTCATGCACTACTACACCAGATCCTCTGAGCAGGGGAGCCTGCCAAAGAATATTGAAGGAGAAAATACAAGGACAAACCAATGCTACTTTCAGCTTTCCAGCCTACCTCTCACTTCAGTGCCCTTCCAATCAGCCTTGGCCTCCACTCCTAATGCTTCCCGTATCCAGGATCAAAAGAAAATAACATGAAAGATCTATTCCCTCTCCAATGTTAATGTATCATTGGTACTAAGAAATACTTCATTTTTAAACACATTTGCTAACTGTGTATTTATTACCTACAAGATAAAGCATGGGATCTGCAGCACTTAATAATATGATTCTGAACTATTATTCCTGGCTCAGATGTTGTCACTTTGGCCAGTAATCTTATTCACTCAAAGCTCCCTTCAACTACTAAATGGTACTGATAGTAGTCAGGGCATAGAATCAAGTTTCTCCATCTTATCAGGAAGAAACAGATAAAAGAACAACAAAGAAGGCCATTCCTCCACCTCATTGTGATAGGAAAAGTAATAGAATGAACAATCAGTAGAAATCTGCTTTATACTCAAAGCGTCCTTTTTTTTTTTTTTGTAGTAATTGAGGACAGTGAGATTCTACCTAGAATAACAACAAAGAAATAATAATTCTAGTTAAGTGACAAATCTGAGTTCTGAATCTATGTCTACTAATTTCCAAGGTCCTTCCTTTTCAGGTACAGCAGGATGCCACTTCAGGGCTGAGCCTAAACAGAAGAAAGGGCATGAGGAGGAATTTTGTGGCTGTGATAATTAATATTGACATTTAGCAGATCTGTTTTCAGGACCAGAATATGCATATAGAGGAATGTGGCAGGAGGAGTGCTAGAAAGCATTGTGCTCTGTTTTATTTATTCATAGAAGGAGAGCAGAAAGAGGCACCTGACCTGGCACACAGAGAAAGAAACATGCTTGGTTGGTTTCCTGTCTCCAAGCCATAAGGAAAGTGTTGCGAACGAGCCTGTGGCTTTGGATAGAGAAGCAGCTGTCTCTCTGGGGGAGAGGAGCTCTAGCTCAGCCAGGCAGGCAGGCAGGCAGCCCAGAGCTGATCAAGAGAACACTCGCCCTCTGACTTGCTATCGTGGGATCCTCAAGGGGTTAAAAACAGCAGGTTTCTTTTGGTTGCTATGTGCAGTGAACACACAGATTGTTGCTGACAACTCCAGGAGCATCCCCCTTCAGTAGGTGAAGGGTGGACTCAACCACAATGCACTGGCTGACATGCAGCTGATCCCCAGAGTCCAGGCTGTTTCTGTGTGTGATCAATGTGATATTCGACTAGCTAAATTTAGGGACCCTGTCTCCTATGACAATGGCACCTCACCATGACTAATTAGCAATAAAACTGTGGATGGTGTGACAGGTTTAATTATTTAGTCTCCAAGGTTTTGATTAAATTAAAACTCTTTACCACAGGACAAAAAATTAATAATACACAAGTTACAATTATAAAACAGTGAGGCCGATCCCACAAATCACAAGCTGGGTCTTGTGACCCAGCTTTTCTGTGTGTATATGAGATGAGTCATCTGTGTGTGAGTGTGTGTAAAACCCTGCAGATGTGTGTACATATATAATGGTAGACATTAGTGTGAGTGTTCAAATAATGAGAGAGAGAGATATCCCTGTGAATTTCCATACATGTAAGGTCATATAGAGATATATGTGTACATGCCTGTTTATGTGCATCTATGTTTATATGTGTGTGAACCACACTGAAGATTCATACATGCATGTCCAGCAATGAATAAGTATGCAAGTATACATGGATAATGTTGGAAATGCATATGTATATGTAATTCCGTGTGTGTACAAACTGTATTTTATGAATGCCACAGTTGAGATGCATGTGCAATTATGCATATGTGTGTGTGTGTACACTTTTGGAGAAGGTCTGTGCTAATCCTGGGGAAGTTTTTATGTATTTTGTGTGCATAAAAACTCTGGTAAAAAAGTATGCAAATAGTGTGTGTATAGGTTATATATATATATTTATGTTATATATATATTCAATATATGATAATATGCAATATATAATAATTCAATATATAATACTACACAATACATTATATATAATAAATTATATATATAGTGAAAATAAATTTATATATATATATACCATTAGGTATACAGGTATACACATATGCGTGCTAAGTAGCTTCAGTTCTGTCCAACTCTATGTGAACCTGTGGACTGTAGCCCACTAAGCTCCTCTGTCCATGGGATTCTCCAGGCAAGAATACTGGAGGGGGTTGCTATTTCCTCCTCCAGGGGATTTTCCTGATCCAGGGGTTGAATCCGTATCTCTTATGTCTCCTGCATTTTTAGGTGGGTTCTTTACCACTAGTGCCACCTGGAAAGCATAAAACGTAAAACATTGTATTTGTAAGTCCTACATGTTAACCTTGTAAGTGCTTTCCCATGTGAATTTATATTCAACATTAGAATATAATGGTATATATAATACTGAAGGTATATGTGACCATGTTCATTATACCAGAAATACGTATTTAAACATTTACTATACAGGAAGTATGTAGAACATTGCAGATACACTGTATTTGCTTAAATTGTGTGAAATATATGTAACATAAATGTACCATTTTAATCATTTTAAGTTCAGTGTCATGAAGTACATTGACATTGTTGTGTGACCATCACTTCCATCCATCTCCAGAAGTTTGTCGCTTACAAAACTGAAACACTGTACTGATTAAACAATAACTCCCCACCCCCTTCTGCTCTCAGCCCCTGGAGTCAACCATGTTACTTCAAATGGGTGGAAACAAACAGTAGTCATTCTCTCGTGATGAGCTTACGACTCTGGTTCATGTTGCAGCATGTGTCAGAATGTCATTTCTTTTTAAAGCTGAAGAACATTCCATTGCATTGCATATACCACATTTTGTCCATTTATCTGCTGATGAACACTTGGGTTCTTTGACCTTTTGATTACTGGGAAATATGAATATACAAATATCCATGCCCCTTCTTTCAGGTCTTCTTGAGTATTTTGGGTATTTATGCAGAAGTGGAATTGCTAGATAATACAATAATTCCATTTTTAATTTTTTGAGAAACTGCCTTACTGTTTTCCATAGTGGCTGTGCCATTTTGTATATAGGATTTTTATGTGTGTGTTATCACTTATAAGAAATATATACATCTAATCATCTATTTTTTATTAAGACTAGAGATGTAGAATATAAATGTAACTGGCTATATGAGTGTATATACAACACTGAAGCTAGACTGCTGAACATTTACCATGAGATGCATGTGTGTTTGAGTGTGTATAGTAGTGATGGTTTCTAGTGTCATATTTATTTTTACATGTTGCTCATTAACAATTAAGTTTTGCATAAGTGATTTGCCACATAAAAAGCCACCACAAAGCATAGGAGCTTAAAATAATAAAAATAAATTATTTTGTTCATAAACCTGAAACTTTGCCAGTGTGTGGCAGAGATAGCTGTTCCCTGTTCCAAGAAGCATGACCTGATGACTTGATTGGAGCTAGAAGATCTGCTGTCATGATGGTTCACTCACATGGCTGGTAAATTGGTTCAGACTGTCATCTCAGGACCCATCATGGTTGAAGGGCATCAGCTTCAGTTCTTTTTCATGTGGGCCTCTCCCTGAAATCATTGGACTTCCCTACCACATGGTGGGGCCTTCCCATGTGGCACTAGTGGTAAAGGACCTGCCTGCCACTACAGGAGATGTAAGATGTGGGTTCAGTTCCTGAATCAGGAAGATCCCCTGGAGGAGGGCGTGGCTACTCATCCCAGTATCCTTGCCTTGAAATTCCCATGGGCAGAGGAGCCTGGCAGACTACTGTCCATAGGATCACACGGAGTCAGACAGGACTGAAGCGACTTAGCATGCACTGCCTGGTGACTGTGTTCTAAAGGCAAGCATCTCAAGAGAACCTGGTAGAAATTGTATTGCTTTTCATGCACTAATTCTGGAGGTCACATAGTGTCACAAACTCAAGGGAGGGAAAACAGACCCTAGCTGTTGATGGGAGGAGTGTTTAGCCTCATTGTGAGAGGCTGTGTAGGAGATATTCTCATGGCCATCTTTAGAAAAGATAATCTGCCACAGTCACAGGTTGTCATTTCCAAACAGTTTGAGAGACACATCAGTCCATTCATTCATATAGCAGATTTATTGAATGTGTACTATGTGCCAGCACTGGGAATTAAGCAGTAAAAAAAAAAAAAAAAAATGTATACAAAGCTCTTGACCTGATATTCTAGTGCAAGGAATCAGAAGAAAAGCAAATATTTGTCATCTCAGATGGTAGTAAGTGTTAGGGAGAAATATAAAGCACTGTAATGGGAAAAAGGAAAGGGGAGTGTTAGTGAATTCTTGTTTTATACAGGTAGCCTGGGAAATTGTCTTCAATAAGGCGACTTTTGAGCATACGCCCAACAGAAAACGAGGGAACAAATCTTGACTATGAAGGCATCAGGAGTTAGTAGTTCTAATGGGTGACATGAGAAAAGGCCTTGAGATTTAACCATTCTGGGTATGTTTGAGGATCAGCAAGAAGCCAGTATGCCTAGAGTGTGAGGGGGAGTGATAGGAAATGAAATCATACAGGTGATGGGTGCCAGATCATATTGAAAGAGGAAAAAGAAGATGTTGTTCTTCCTATTGCAAAAAAAAAAAAAAAAATGCCCAAAGAAACATGCAACTAATAACATAATTCTTTGTAGCTGCATTGTCTTTGTTTCTATCACAACCATTCCACAAATGCCAAAGAACAAGCCTCCACCTGAGAAGCGAGTGGGCATCAGCTGTCATCTAGATCAGTGGGAAGTTAGCCAGCTGATGGAAATTGCTTCTAATCTTGGAGATAAAAATTCAGGTCTCAGAAGGCTGTGGGACATCCTTTCTGTCTGAATCTGTTCTCTATGCCTGCTTCATGTCACATCTGTGCACATAAAAAGCCAACATACCCATTGACCTGAATGGCAGAGTTCATAATGGGGCTGGCACTTAGATGTTCATGTTTTTAATCATGAAGGGGATTCACCAAAGATTTTGAAGGTTAATTTGATTGTCCTGTGCATTTCCCTACTCCCCAACTCAGTAAAAAAAGTTGTGTGAATCCTTCGCTTTGTCATCATTAACATCGGAATTAATAATTAAGAGAACAGACTGCAACCCAACCAGTCAAATACCCATCACTTCACTCGAGGAACTGCTTTCGCGAGTGAAAAGTGAAAGTCACTCAGTTGTGTCCAACTTTTTGCGACCCCATGGACTATAGAGTCTGTGGAATTCTCCAGGCCAGAATACTGGAATGGGTAGCCATTCCCTTCTCCAGGGGATCTTTCGAACCCATGGATCAAACCCAGGTCTCCAGCATTGCAGGTGGATTCTTTACCAGCTTAGCCACCAGGAAAGCCCTTTCAAACATGGGTACAGGTTAGAAGCAACTGGGATCTTTGCCTTCCTCAGAGCTCTGGAGTAGGGCCCAGTAAGAGGTTTTTTTATAGCTATGCACCCATAGTTGACAACCACCACTGTGGCTACCACACCGACTTCAGGATGATACAGAAAGACTCAGATTTTATTTTGTCTTAAATAATGTTATAGAAAATAAATGAATATGCCTGAAGATCAAAACCTATTAAAGTCCCAATTTCCAAATGGTTTCACTGAAGGGCCATTCTTGGTAAGTCTTAAATTTAGAAATATCACTGCAAATACCTGCAACACCCCTGGCCTATCCATCACTCCACTCTTTCCTTCCCCAATCCACTCCCTGTCTTCTTTGGGAGAGTGAGCAAAAGCACTTCTTTCTTCTGAGAATATCTTCCGAAATAATCCTGACCCCTTGCAAAATTCTCTAAGGTTGTGTTTTCATACTTTTCATACTTTGATATTATGAAACACATATATTAACTTTGAAATTTTTCCTTCATCTCTTTGTTTTCACTTTTCCTATCTGCACTATTTGTGTTAATAGTTACCTTGTTGATTCCAGCAAATGAGACTAATTTGAGCAGATGTGCTTAAATTACTTTGGTAGGTTTTGAGTCAATGTGTCAATGATTAACAGAGGAGAGACACACAGAAAAGCATTTCCACCGTTGAATTTTATATAACTATCCTCCATTACTTGCTTTGATTTTTCTCATCCCTCCCCTCGCCCCACCAAAAGGCATGAGAACTTCTTGAAGAATATCTTGGACCATATTGTGGTTCTTCATCTTACATAGCTATACAGTAACACCCTGTTGGGTTTCA
This sequence comes from Capra hircus, assembly GCF_001704415.2. NCBI lineage: Eukaryota > Metazoa > Chordata > Mammalia > Artiodactyla > Bovidae > Capra > Capra hircus. The sequence goes on along the minus strand of NC_030822.1, from coordinate 22,945,527 downwards.
TAATGTGAAAAATGAAGTTTAACTGCCCTGCCATCTGACTCCAAGTATGCTCCTAGTCAATGTTGTCACCTTATGCACCAAAACTAGAACTTATCATCTATGCAAGTCTTTTCAAACATTTTCTAAAGGAAATCTTTTTCAAACAAAATAATATTTACCAAACTAGTAAACAGATAAAAATAAAACATTTCTTTAGGGCTTTGGAGATCAAAATCTCATTATTTCAGACTCCTACTTTCTCTCCAGTTACTGTCAGTATTAGTCAGGGTTCTCCAGAGAAATAGACCTTCATAGAATAAAGAGAGTTCCGAATAGAACTGAAGGGTGGAAGTCCCACAATCTGCCCTCTTCAGACTGGAGAAAACAAGAAAAGCCAGTGGTGTAATTCAGTCAGCGTCCAAAGGCTGAAAATTGGGTGTTTGATAGTCTAAGTCTGAGACCAAAAGCTCATGAATGAGGAGCTCCAATGTCCAAGGGCAGGAGAAAATGAGCTCAAGTGGACGGAATTCTCCCCTCTTTCGCGTTTTTGCTCTCTTCAGGCTGTAAATAAATTGGATTGAATGATATTCACCAATATTGGTGAGGGTGATGTTTGTTCTTTGCTTAGTTTACTGATTCAAATGCTAATCTCTTCCAGAGACACTGTCACAAACACACCCAGAAATGTTTTGCCAGTTATCTGGGCATTGCTTAGTCCAGTCAAATTGACACATAAAATTAATAATTATAAATAACAATGGCTCTGTCCATGGAACACTAAATGATTTGCAGATTACTTTCCCACAACATCCTCTGCACATCCAGTCAGTCATCAGGCCTGTGATTTTACCTTAGAACAAACACCTGAACCCTGCAATTCTTCTCCATCTCTACTTGCCCCACCTGTCTTTTATCTGGACCTCATGATGTAATTATCTTCCTTCCATCCAAAGTTTAACCTCTGAGGCCCATTGGTAACATATTTTAAATGAAGTCAGCAATTTCAAATTATTATTTCTTTGAAGCTTTAGTTGATTTCACAGTTTTGATGGGATTATGGTCAAACTTCTTGGTACAATGACTCTTTGTATCTGTTTTGTACTTATTCTCTAGATTCACTCACTGACACTCTTTCATATCACATGTCTCATCAACCCTTATGATTTAAAATGCCATGGAGAAGCAACTTAAATATCCATCAACAGATGAATGGATAAAGAAGATGTACATATATACCATGAAATATTACTCAGTCATGAAAAGGTATGAAACTGGGTCATTTGGAGTGATGTGGGTGAACCTAGAGTCTGTCATACAGAGTGAAGTAGGTCGGAAAGAGAAAAACAAATATCGTATATCAATACATATACATGAAATCTAGGAAAATGGTACTGATGAACCTATTTGTCAGGCATGAACAGACATGCAGATGTAAGGAATGGACTTGTGGACATGTGAGCAGAGAAAAGAGGGTAGGGTGAATTGAGAGAGTAGCGTTGGCATATATACACTACCCAGGGGGCACAGTGGTGAAGAACATGATTGCCAACGCAGGAGACACAAGAGGCATGGGTTCCATCCCTGGGTCGGGAAGATCCCCTAGAGTAGGAAATGACAAACCACTCCACTATTCTTGCCTGGAAAACTCCATGGGGAAAAGAGCCTGGTAGTTCCAAGACTATGGAGTTGCAAAAAGTTGGACACAATTGAGCACACATGCACACACACACACATGTGTAAAAGAGAAAGCTAGTGGGTTAGCTGTATAACACAGGGAGCTCAACTCGAGCTCTGTGATGACATAGACAAGTGGGGGGTTGGAGAGGGAGGCTCAAGAGGGAGGTGATACATGCATAATTATAGCAGATTCACATTGTTGTACAGCAGAAACTAACACAGCACTGCAAAGCAATTATACTCCAATTAAATACATAAATGTAAATAAAAATGAAATGTAAAGGTTGAAAACCCACAAATGCATATCTCAAGCCAAGAACACTCTCTGAAGTCTTGTTTACTTGCACCCAACTCTGCTCAGGATCTTGTGTTCCTAGTAGATTTTGAAAAGCTATAATCTAAAACAAAACTCTTGATCATTATCTATTCCAAATTAGCTTCTTCTTAAGTACTCCAGTATTCTTCCCTGGAGAATCCCGTGGACAGAAGAGCCTGGCGGGCTACATGGGGTCATGTGAGCCCATGGGGTCACAAAGAGTCGGACATGACTGAGTGACTAACACAACAGCAACAAAAGTATTCCTTTGTTGTTGTTCAGTCGCTAAATTGTATCCGACTCTTTGCAGCCTCATGGACTGTAGGACGCCAGGTTCCTCTGTCCTCCATTATCTCCTGGAGATTGCTCAGACTCATCTTGGTTGATTTGGTGTTGCCATATAGTCATCTCATTTTCTGCCACCCTCTTTTCCTCTTGCCTTCAACCTTTCCCAGCAACATGGTCTTTTCTAATGAGTCAGTTCTTCACATCAGGTGGTCAAACTTTGGAGCTTCAGCAGTGGTCCTTCAAATGGATATTCAGAGTAGATTTCCTTTAGGATTGACTAGTTTTATCTCCTTGCAGTCCAAGGGACTCTAGAGTCTTCTCCAACACCACAATTCAAAACCATCAATTCTTTGGTGTTCAGCCTTCTTTATGGTCCAACTCTCACATCCATACATGACTACTAAAAAAACCATAACTTTGACTAAAATGACCTTTGTCGGCAAAGCCGTGTCTCTGCTTTTTAATATGCTATCTAGGCTTGTCATAGCTTTCCTTTCAAGGAGTAAGTGTTTCATGGCTACAATCACCATCCACAGTGATTTTGGGGCCAAAAAAAAAATGTTATCTGTCACTGCTTCCACTTTTTCCCATTCTATTTGCCATGAAAAGAAGGGACCAGACACCATGATCTTATGAGTGAAACTGCATGAGGAGTTTCAAGTGTGCTTATTCACTTTCCTTTTTCACCCTCATTAAGAAACTCTTTAGTTCTTCTCCATATTCTGCTATTTGAGTCAGCATACCTGAGATAATTGATATTAATATTTCTCCTGGAAGTCTTGCTTCCGGCTTGTGGTTTATCCAGCCTGGCATTTTGCATGATGTACTCTGCGCATATAAGTTAAATAAGAAGGGTGGCAATTTGGGCTTCTGGGTGATTCAATGGTAAAGAATCCACCTGCCAATGCAGGAGAAGTGGGTTCAGTCCCTGGGCTGAAAAGATCCCTTAGAGAAGGAAATAGCAACTCATTCCAATATTCTTGCCTAGGAAATTTCATGGACAGAGAAGCCTGGTGGGCTACAGTCCATGGGGTTGCAAAAACTTTGGAATGACTTAGGACTTCCAACTTAGAGAATGATAATTCCATCCTTCCAATTGCTTAGACCCAACTTTTGGAGTCATCCTTGAGTTATCCTCCTTCCCTTCTAAGATGTTCTTCATGGAGCTTTCTACCATTTGATGCACTCTGAATTCTTAAGAATTATTTTTCTCCTCTAGATAGAATACAAACTCCAAAGGAACAGGCCCCTTTTTTTCTACTTGTGTTCTATTTTACCTTCTGTGACTAGAATTATGCCTGATGCACAGTAATTGCTCAATAAATATTAGTTCAGTAATGAATGTATACTAACCTGAACTCTAGTGACTTAAGTTTTCATTATTACCAGAACACACTAGGTACTTTCCTAATTAGTTATTTGTGCACAAGTTGTTTCTTCTGATTGGAGAGCCATCCTTATCCCCTCAGACTCGAATAGCTCTGCTGTTACATATTTGAAAATCTTCAGCTTCCTCTGGCTATTGTGTTTTAGCTGTTACATTCCAGTAGCTTATTATTATTATGTAATAAAATATTCTTATAATTATTATATTATTATTAATATATAAATATTAATTATATTATAATTATATAATAATAATATTCTTCTACTAACAGAAGCAGGAGATATTAAGAAGAGGTGGCAAGAATACACAGAAGAACCATACAAAAAAGAACTTCATGACCCATATAACCACGATGGTGTGATTACTCACCTAGAGGCAGGATGCTAAGACAAGCAGGCTGTAGGAAGCATCACTACAAACTAAGCTAGTGGAGGTGACGGAATTTCAGTTAAGCTATTTCAAATCCTAAAAGATGATGCTGTGAATGTGCTGTACTCAATATGTCACCAAATTTGGAAAAATTCAGCAGTGGCCACAGGACTGGAAAAGGTCAGTTTTCATTCCAATCCCAAAGAAAGGCAATGCCAAAGAATGTTCAAACTACTGCACAATGGCACTCATCTCAGTTCAGTTCAGTTCAGTCGCTCACTTGCGTCAGACTCTCCGCGACCCCATGGACTGTAGCACAGCAGGCCTCCCTGTCCATCACCAACTCCTGGAGTTTTTACTCAAACTCATGTCCATTGAGTTGGTGATGCCATCCAACCATCTCATTTGTCATCCACTTCTCCTCCTGCCTTCAGTCTTTCCTAACATCAGGGTCTTTTCAAATGAGTCAGCTTGTCACATCAGGTAGCCAAAGTATTGGAGTTTCAGCTTCAACATCAGTCCTTCCAATGAACACCCAGGACTGATCTCTTTTAGGATGGACTGGTTGGATCTTATTGCAGTCCAAGGGACTCTCAAGAGTCTTCTCCAACACCACAGTTCAAAAACATCAATTCTTCAACACTCAGTTTTCTTTATAGTCCAACTCTCACATCCATACATGACTACTGGAAAAACCATAGCTTTGACTAGATGGACCTTTGTTGGTGAAATAATGTCTCTGTTTTTTAATATGCTGTCCAAGTTGGCATAATTTTCCTTCCAAGGAGTAAGCATCTTTTAATTTCATGGCTGCAGCCACCATCTGCAGTGAACTTCAGTTCAGTTCTGTAACTCAGTCGTGTCCGACTCTTTGTGACCCCATGAATTGCAGCACGCCTGGCCTCCTTGTCCAACACCATCTCCCGAAGTTCACTCAAACTCATGTCCATCGAGTCGGTGATGCCATCTAGCCATCTCATCCTCTGTCATCCCCTTTACCTTCTGCCCCCAATCCCTCCCAGCATCAGAGTCTTTTCCAATGAATCAACTCTTCGCATGAGGTGGCCAAAGTACTGGAGCTTCAGCTTTAGCATCATTACTTCCAAAGAAATCCCAGGGCTGATCTCCTTCACAATGGACTGGTTGGATCTCCTTGCAGTCCAAGGGACTCTCAAGAGTTTTCTCCAACACCACAGTTCAAAAGCATCAATTCTTCAGTGTTCAGCTTTCTTCACAGTCCAACTCTCACATCCATACATGACTACTGGAAAAACCATAGCCTTGACTACCTGGACCTTTGTTGGCAAAATAATGTCTCTGCTTTTGAATATGCTATCTAGGTTGCTCATAACTTTTCTTCCAAGGAATAAGTGCCTTTTAATTTCATGGCTGCAATCACCATCTGTAGTGATTTTGAACCCCCCCCCCCAAAAAAAAAGCCAGCCACTGTTTCCCCATCTATTTCCCATGAAGTGATGGGACCAGATGCCATGATCTTCGTTTTCTGAATGTTGAGTTTTAAGCCAACTTTTTCACTCTCCTCTTTCACTTTCATCAAGAGGCTCTTTAGTTCCTCTTCACTTTCTGCCATAAGGGTGGTGTTATCTGCATATCTGGGGTTATTGATATTTCTCCCGGCAATCTTGATTCCGGCTTATGCTTCTTCCAGCCCAGTGTTTCTCATGATGTACTCTGCATATAAGTTATAAGCAGGGTGACAATATACAGCCTTGATGTTCTCCTTTTCCTATTTTGAACCAGTCTGTTGTTCCATGTCGAGGTCTAACTGTTGCTCCCAGACTTGCATACCAATTTCTCAAGAGGCACTCATCTCAGATATTAGCAAAGTAAAAATTATCCAAAACTTCAACAGGTACAGGCTTCAACATGTAGAGGTTCATGTACAGTGTTCAACAGTACATGAGCCATGAACTTCCAAATGTTCACACTGGATTTAGAAAAGTCAGAGGAACAAGAGATCAAACTGCCAACATCCACTGCATCATTAAAAAAGCCAGAGAGTTTCAGAAAAACATCTACTTCTGCTTTATTGATTATGCTGAAGCCTTTGACGGTGGATCAAAACAAACTGTGGAAAATCCTGAAAGAGATGGGATTATCAGACCCTGAGAAATCTGTATGCAAGTCAAGAAGAAACAGTTAGAACTGGACATGGAACAACAGACTGGTTCCAAATAGGGAAAGGAGTACGTCAAGGCTGTATATTGTCAACCTGCTTATTTAACTTTTATGCAGAGTACATCATGTGAAATGCCAGGCTAGATGAAGCACAAGCTAGAATCAAGATTGCCAGGAGAGATATAAATAATCTCAGATATGCAGATGACACCACCCTTATGGCAGAAAGTGAAGAAGAACTAAAGAGCCTCTTGATGAAAGTGAAAGAGGAGAGTGAAAAAGTTGGCTTAAAACTTAGTATTCAGAAAACTAAGTTCATGACATCCGGTCCCATCACTTCTTGGCAAATAGATGGGAAAACAATGGAAACAGTGAGAGACTTTATTTTGAGGGGCTTCAAAATCACTGCAGATGGTGACTGAAACCATGAAATTAAAAGGCACTTGCTTCTTGGAAGAAAAGCTATGCCCAACCTAGACAATATATTAAAAAGCAAAGAGATTACTTTGCCAACAAAGGTCTGTCTAGTCGAAGCTTTGTTTTTTCCAGTAATCATGTATGGCTGTGAGAGTTGGACTATAAAGAAAGCTGAGCGCTAAAGAATTGATTCTTTGAACTGTGATGTTGAAGACTTGAGAGTCTCTTGGGCTGCGAGGAGATCCAGCCAGTCAGTCCTAAAGGAAATCAGTTCTGAATATTCATTGGAAGGACTGATGCTGAAGTTGAAAATCCAATTCTTGGCCACTTGATAGGAAGAACTGACTCACTGGAAAAGATTTTGATGTCCAGAAAGATTGAAGGTAGAAGAAGGGGATCACAGAGGATGAGATGCTTGAATGGCATCACTAACTCGATGGACATGAGTTTGAGTAAGCTCCAGGTGTTGGTTATGGGCAGGGAAGCCTGGAATGCTGCAGTGCATGGGGTTGCAAGAGTCGAACACTACTGAATGGCTGCACTGAACTGATTGCCTTTTTTCCCCTAAGGTTTCTTTGTTGTTGTTATTTATTTTTAATTAATTTATTAAATAAATTTATTTTTAATGGAAGGATAATTGCTTCACAATCTTGGTTTGATTTCTGCAATACATCAGCGTGAATTAGCCACAGGTATGTGGTAACAATAAACAGTGGAAAATTCTGAGAGAGATGGGAATACCAGACCACCTGATCTGTCTCTTGAGAAATCTGTATGCAGGTCAGGAAGCAATAGTTAGAACTGCACATGGAACAGCAGACTGGTTCCAAATAGGAAAAGGACTACATCAAGGCTGTATATTGTCACCCTGCTTCTTTAACTTCTATGCAGAGTACATCATGAGAAACGCTGGGCTGGAAGAAACACAAGCTGGAATCAAGATTGCTGGAAGAAATATCAATAACCTCAGATATGCAGATGACACCAGCTTTATGGCAGAAAGTGAAGAGGAACTAAAGAACCTCTTGATGAAAGTGAAAGAGGAGAGTGAAAAAGTTGGCTTAAAGCTCAACATGCAGAAAACAAAGATCATGGCATCTGGTCCCATCACTTCATGGGAAATAGATGGGGAAACAGTGGAAACAGTAGCTGGCTTTTTTTGGGGGGGTGGGGGGCTCCAAAATCACTGCAGATGGTGATTGCAGCCATAAAATTAAAAGACGCTTACTCTTTGGAAGAAAAGTTATGACCAACCTAGATAGCGTATTCAAAAGCAGAGACATTATTTTGCCAACTAAGGTCCATCTAGTCAAGGCTATGGTTTATCCTGTGTTCATGTATGCATGTGAGAGTTGGACTGTGAAGAAGGCTGAGGGCCGAACAATGGATGCTGTTGAACTGTGGTGTCGGAGAAGACTCTTGAGAGTCCCTTGGACTGCAAGGAGATCCAGCTAGTCCATTCTAAAGGAGATTAGCCCTGGGTGTTCTTTGGAAGGAATGATGCTAAAGCTGAAACTCCAGTACTTTGGCCACCTCATGAGAAGAGTTGACTCATTGGAAAAGACTCTGATGCTGGGAGGGACTGGGGGCAGGAGGAGAAAGGGACGACCGAGGATGAGATGGCTAGATGGCATCACCGACTAGATGGACGTGAGTCTGAGTGAACTCTGGGATTTGGTGATGGACAGGGAGGCCTGGTGTGCTGCGATTCATGGGGTCACAAAGAGTCGGACACGACTGAGTGACTGAACTGAACTGAACACATGTTCCCTCCCTCTTAAGCCTCCCTCCCACCTCTTACCCTTTCTCATGCCTCTAGGTTGTTACAGAGCCCTAGTTTGAGTTCCCTGAGTCATATAGCAAATTCTCTTTGGCTATCTGTTTTACATATGGTAGTGTATATGCTTCCATGCTGCTCTCTCTATTCATCTCACCCTCTTTTTCCTCCCCCTGCCCTTGGCCGTAAGTCTGTTTTCTGTGTCTGCATCTCCTTTCCAATAGCTTTTTGTTTAGTAACATTCTGATATGAGGACTATCTGTTAGAATACTGTGACATTGTCTCACGATTATTTATTTGTCTGTCTATCTTCTTTACTGTAATAAAATGTTCTTAGAGGTCAGAACTGGGTCTTATTTATCTTTGAATATGGAGCATAGAACATAGAATGTCAATACATATTTGTCAAATGCAAGAATCAATAATTCAACAGTTATTCTCTGTATATCAATCTGTGACTTTCCAGGAATTCTGACTGGGAACATAAGTCAGAAAAACAAGAAATGCAAGAAAGAATACAAATGACATTTCTTCCGAAGAATGGAAAGTTTCTGTCTCGTGAATTTTATTTACATAAAGTGATCAGAAATGGAAATTAAAGTAAAAACCAGAAATGGAAATTAAAGTGGAATTTGAAAAAGCAAGTTTGGTCAGATTTGGATCCTACTTTTTCTTACCCACAAAGATGTTGGTTGATTGGATCAAGGCAGGAAAAATAGCTGTTAAAAGATGATTATGTAGCTCTACTAATGAGATCTGGGTCATAGGTGATAACAATTTTCCAACGTAGCTCAAATTTTACTCTTTTGTGTTGGAAATGTCACAATAATTTTTAGGAGATTTATTCAGCAACTCTGACCAAATTCAAAAATGTTACCCAGGCAGAACTAACTTAGATGCGATTGATCTCAGAAATAACTCCATTTAATAGACTACAGGTGTTTTGTGAATGCACATGTGGGGTTTTTCTAAGTCTCTGCCACTCACAAGACAAATAAGGGAAGGCCCTGAGGCTGAAAACTTCAGAACTACCTCTGACTTTAGCAGAAAACACTGCCTCTGTGTTTAGGGGATGCATCTTCAGTTGCTTCAGTCATGTCTGACTCTCTGTGACCCATGGACTGTGGTCCACCAGGCCCCTCAGTCCATGGGATTCTCCAGGCAATAGTGGAGCAGGTTGCCATTTCCTTCTCCAAGGGATCGTCCCAACCCAGGGATCAAACCCACATTTTCTGTGTCTCCTGCATTGCAGGCAGATTCTTTTGCCAGGGAGCCACCAGGGAAGACCGAGAGTTTAGTAGAAAACACTTAAGTTACTTTATTGGAAATGGTGTAGTACCCAAACAACCATATTACATATTTACCCAACATTGACTCTGAGGAGTTATTTTCTGTTGATCCCTCTATGTATTCTGAGAAAAACTTCACTTCTGGGAATAACTTAAAACTCTCTAATGAATTGGCTCAAGTGGGTGATGTTAATGATATCTCTTTGCTTTTTATCAAGGCTATGTGACATACGAAGAATACTTATGTAAAAATCACCAGGAAAGTTTTTAAAACTTATGTGTTTTTAAAAACCTATGATGAGTAAGATACAGTTCTATAATGGACAATGTCTTCCTTGGTGGCTCAGATGGTAGAGAATTTGAAATGTGGGGACCCAGATTCAATCCCTAAGTCGGGAAGATCCTCTGGTGAAGGAAATGGCAACCCACTCCAGTATTCTTGCCTGGAGAATTCCATGGACAGAGGAGCCTAACAATATATTTTGCTTTTCTTTTTATCTTAACTGATAGTAAACTTACAGATAAATTTTATGTTCAGTAGTTATATTCAGCCCAAAATAGACAAGATGGTTAATATAATTTTTTCATTCTCCTTGACATTTTTAAGATAACTTCATAGAAGTATGATTTGCATACAATACTATTCACAAATTTCATGTATATAAAGCAATGCTGCTTCTGCTATTGTTAAGTCACTTCAGTCACGTCCGACTCTGTGCAACCCCATAGACAGCAGCCCACCAGGCTCCTCTGTCCCTGGGATTCTCCAGGCAAGAACACTGGAGTGGGTTGTCATTTCCTTCTCCAATAAAACAATACATTTGAACAAATATTTATAGACATACAACCATAATCGAAATACAGAATATTTCTATAACCCTGAAGAGTTCCCTCCCTGTACGCCTGCCATCAGTTCTTACCCCTGGACCCAACTCCTGGCTACTGCTGATCTGTTCTCTGTCCTTATTGGTTGGGCTTTTCTAAAATGATATTATAGATGCAGTTGTACAATTTGTAATCTTTTGTGTCTGGCTTCACTTAGTATGATCATTTTGACATTTTTGTATTTTGTTTTGTGTATTGGTTGTTAATAAAATTCTAAGGTTGAGTAGTACTTCATTGTATGTATATATCACAATTTGTTTACCTGTTCCAGGTTGAAGGTATTTAAGTCATTTTGGCAGATGTAAATAAACTTCTTCAAACATTTGCATGCATATCTTCATGTGGACAAATATTTTCACTTCCCTTGGGTAAATGCCTAGAAGTGGAATTGATAGATCATGTAGTAGATATACGTTTAATCATATAGGAAAGAAACTATTATATTGTTTTTCCCAAGTGACTGTAAACACTTGAAGTCCACCAGCAACATGTGAAAGTTTCAGTTGTTCCAGATCTTTGCCAGTGCTTGGTTTTGTCCGTTGTTCTAATTTTTAAAATTTTTCGTTCTTGTGTGTAGTGTTTTCTCATGTTTCCATTTGAACTTTTGTAATTAACAATGTTAAGCTTTTTTAAAAAAATAAACTATCACGTTCACATTCTCTTTGGTGAAATGTCTGTTAGAATCTTTTGCACATTTTTTAAAAATTGGGTGTTTACTTTCTTATCACTGAATTTTGCGAATACTTTACATATTTTGGATATAGTATCTTTATCAAATATTTGCTCTGCAAATATTTATATGCATTATAACCTTTTATCTTATAACCTTGTTAAACCCACTTATTGGTTCTAGAAGCATTTTTGTAGTTTTCTTAGTTTATTCCAGGTCAATGATCATCACTTCTGCAAATAAAAATAAGCTTATTCCTTGTTTCTAGTCAGTTTATCTCTATTTCTTGATTAACTGCGTTGATCAGGACCTCCAAACCATGTTTCATTGTTGTTGGTGGTGATCTCATAGAAAATTATTCCAGTTATCCCATTATAACATTAGGTGTAGACTTTTTTTTTTTTGATGACTTTTCCCAATTTGAGAATACTCTCTATTATTACTAGTTTGAGATGTTGTGTTTTTTTTTTATTATGGTTGTTATGAATGGGTATTGAATTTTATCAAGTACATTTTCTGAAGTTTTTTAAAATTACCATAGTTTTTGTCCTTTATTTTGCCAATATAATTTTGTATTGCTTGACTCATTAGGTTAAGTATTTCTGTGTCTGTGTTTGTAACAGATATTTTTCCATTGATTTACTTTCCTGTAATGTCTTTGTGTAGTTTATATATCAGGGAAATGCTGGCTTTATAAGTTAAGTAGAAAGTCCTGTCTTGTATTTTCTGGAACAATGTGTATGAAATTGGATTTATTTCTTCCCTAAAGTTTCAGGAGTAGTCACCAGTGAAACCATCTGCACTTGGAATTTTCTTGGTATGAAAGTTTTAACTTCATTATTTAATATGTATAGAGCTATTTTGATTTTATTCTTTAATGAGATTTGATAGTTTGTACCTTTCAAGAAATTTGTCTGTTTCATGTATACTTATAGGAAGTTTATCATAATTCCTAATACTTTTAACAACTGTAGGATCTGTAGTAAAGCTCTTTTTCATTCCTGATATTAATAGTTTATTGATTTATATTTCATTTTTTTTTAGCATTGTGGCTAAAGGTTTGTCTTTTTCAAAGGATCTGCTGTTTCTTAAAATTGATTTTTCTCTGTTTTGCTTTTATTTCCAAGACTAAATACAGTCTCAGTTACTCCATTATGGCTAGAAACTGAAGCACTGTATAGTATATTTGGATAATTCCATATTTAACAGCCTTAATATAATTGTCCTCAATTGTTTTTAAGAAGTTGGTGAAGTTTATGTTTCCAATTAATGCTGAAGGGATATTAAGAATAAATCAGGAAATGTTGAGCTTTTAGAGTAGATCTGCTTATATCTTTTTTTAAACATTTTATTTTATATTGGAGTATAACCAATTTACAATTTTGTGATAGTTTCAAGTGGACAGCAAAGGAACTCAGCCATATATATATATATATATATATATATACATATATATATATAGTATGGATATATATATATATCCATTCTCCCCCAAACTCACATCTTAAAGTAAGAGATATAGACACACAACTATAGTTATACTTCTGTGACTATAAATCTTCTTCTCCTGTCCCTGATTTCTATTAATTTAATGAAAACTATATCAATTGCAGACCCTGCCAGGAATAATAATGTAACTAAGACCTGACCACTGTCTTAGAATTGTTTACAGTCAAGCAAGAGGATAAAATTTAAGAAAATTATTGACAATGTGAGGTGAAATAGGATGTGTCATAGAATATAAAGGTAAAATATTCAGTTCAGTTTAGTTCAGTTCAGTCGCTCAGTCATGTCCGACTCTTTGTGACCCCATGAATCGCAGCACGCCAGGCCTCCCTGTCCATCACCATGTCCCAGAGTTCACTCAGACTCACATCCATCGAGTCCGTGATGCCATCCAGCCATCTCATCCTCGGTCGTCCCCTTCTCCTCCTGCTCCCAATCCCTCCCAGCATTAGAGTCTTTTCCAATGAGTCAACTCTTCACATGAAGTGGCCAAAGTACTGGAGCTTCAGCTTTAGCACCATTCCTTCCAAAGAAATCCCAGGGTTAATCTCCTTCAGAATGGACTGGCTGGATCTCCTTGCAGTCCAAGGGACTCGCCAGAGTCTTCTCCAACACCACAGTTCAAAAGCATCAATTCTTCGGCACTCAGCCTTCTTCACAGTCCAACACTCACATCCACACATGACCACAGGAAAAACCATAGCCTTAACTAGATGGACCTTAGTCAGCAAAGTCAAGTCTCTGCTTTTGAATGTACTATCTAGGTTGGTCATAACTTTTCTTCCAAGGAGTAAGTGTCTTTTAATTGCATGGCTGCAGTCTCCATCTGCAGTGATTTTGGAGCCCAAAAAAATAAAGTCTGACACTGTTTCCACTGTTTCCCCATCTATTTCCCATGAAGTGATGGGACCAGATGCCATGATCTTCACTTTCTGAATGTTGAGCTTTAAGCCAACTTTTTCACTCCTCTTTCACTTTCATCAAGAGGCTCTTTAGTTCTTCTTTACTTTCTGCCATAAGGGTGATGTCATCTGCATATCTGAGGTTATTGATTTTTCTCCCGGCAATCTTGATTCCAGCTTGTGTTTCTTCCAGCCCAGCGTTTCTCATGATGTACTCTGCATAGAAGTTAAAGAAGCAGGGTAACAATATACAGTCTTGATGTACTCCTTTTCCTATTTGAAACCAGTCTGTTGTTCCATGTCCAGTTCTAACTGTTGCTTCCTGACCTGTATAGAGATTTCTCAAGAGGCAGGTCAGGTGGTCTGGTATTCCCATTTCTTTCAGAATTTTCCACAGTTTATTGTGATCCACACAGTCAAAGGCTTTGACATAGTCAATAAAGCAGAATACAGCATTTTATTTTATTATGTTTGAAAGCACTTTTTGTGACTCATGGCTACAATAAGTCTGAAAATCAAGATAGAGCTAATGTTTCCATTAGAATATCTAACATTTATTTCCTATAATAGATGAAAATTTATGGAAATTCCAGAAATATTCCTAATTGTTTACTTGTGAAAAGCAGAGGGTGGGCACAGGATGGAGCAAAGTATTCGAGTGAGGTAGGAGAGGCAATGTAACTCAAAAATGGTACTCCATTCTGGATGTCTCAGTGAGTGTGATGTATCAAATAGTTATCAAATGAAAATTAGACAATGCGATTTTAAAAATATCTGCAAGTCCTTACATGAAAATAACCTCATAGTACCCAATTTGGTCCACAAACTATTTTCTCATTAACAAATTATAAAATATTTCAAAGACATCATGAACACAAAAATCACTGTCCATCATTTAATTGTTTCCATACTTCAGGGGAGTTGTGAATAGAAATTAATATTTCTGAGTTGAAAGAGCTCTTGCTAAGAGGGAAGAAATCTGACAATTAGAATTTTTTTAAAAAAAGTTTAAATAGAAAAGTAGGCCTTCCCGACAAGTGTCATAGTATCATCACTTTGTATCACAAGTGATAAAGTCATGTGTCCCTTGTAAATTGCTGGAGAGTGGGTTTACCAGTTCAGGGCAAGTTCTGTGATGTTGAGAATCTAACAATAGCTCTACAAACGAAATATTGGAAAACTTCAGCAATTAAAATAATTTTCAATTTATTGTTTGGAAAAATGATCAAAATGTGGTTTTTAAGTTACCAGAACAAACATAAGTGAATGTAAAGCATTATGGAAGCTTCTTTGTAAAAGATATATTTTAAAATAGATTAAAAATGTGCTAAAATATCAACAATGCTTATTGCTAGGATGGTAAGATAATAAATGATTATAATGTTTTCATTTAACTTTTCTGGATATTGAGGATTTTCTAATTTTTTAAAAAAGTTTATGATAAATTTGAATTTAAAAATCTAAAATTAAAGATTAGCAACAAATATAATTTAGCGGATCATCATGTTTTACAAAAAGAATTCCAACAACTTCTAAATTGGATGAAGTTTTCTAGAATTGTATATTTTATTTGCTAGATTATTATTCTGTGATAAAGATTTTACTTTTGAGTTTATAAATTTTCCCTTCATATGTTTTGTTAATTTTCAAAATTCTACCCCTAAAATTTAGACATACTGCCACTAGAAGATATTTAAGTTTCAAAAAGTGAGTTCTCCTCTCAAAACTATGTAGAATTTAATAATTTTTCATACACTTAATAATAATAGAGCTAATCATTTACTAAAGCAGCTAAATGTGAACAACTGGCCAATAATTTCTAAATTAAAAGATAATGGTTTAAAATATTTTTTTAAATGAAGAGATACTTTTATATTTTCTCCACCCATAAATCACTTTTTCCTTTCATGTATTCTCATGTTAATTTTACATACTGACCTGAATCAGAAAGTCCATCTAAATTCACCGAGCTTAAGGTCTCTCTTCAAACATTTCTGGAATATCTTCTGTGTTCTGATCGTCAGAATGGTTGGTGCAGTGGGAAAATGTGGATCATCTAATCCCTTCTGTTTTCCTCCTGCTGTTGCTGCTAAGTCGCTTCAGTCGTGTCTGACTGTGCGACCCCATAGACGGCAGCCCACCAGGCTCCCCCGTCCCTGGGATTCTCCAGGCAAGAACACTGGAGTGGGTTGCCATTTCCTTCTCCAATGCACGAAAGTGAAAAGGGAAAGTGAAGTCGCTCAGTCGTGTCACCCTCTTTGCGACCCCATGGACTGACTGCAGCCTACCAGGCTCCTCCGTCCACGGGATTTTCCAGGCAAGAGTACTGGAGTGGGGTGCTATTGCCTTCTCTGTCTGTCTTCCTAAAAGAACGCTAATTTTGTTCCTGGCTGGTCATTTACTTTGTGACTGTAACAGTTCCCTCTCCTGGTTCAAATAATGCCCCAGCTGGTGTCAACCAGGACCTAGATTTTGCTGAGAGGTTTTGGGGAAATATTTGTAAGAGAGACAAAAGAAGGGCAAGCCTTTCCTCTGCCTAAGGTGAAGAGCAGATGTGAATTGCAAAGGCATCTCTCCCCTTCTGAGGATGAAGTCAACACATCAAGGAGATCAGAGCCAAAAAATTCACAGGAAATAGAGTCAGAACCACTTGATTTAGTCTCTTGTAACATCAGATCTAGTTTTCAACTTTCCGTTAGTCAAAATGGTTCTAACTTTTTGAGTAGGTTTGATTTGAATTTTCTGTCACTTGTATCCAAAAGCCTCCCGATGAAAGTAGACAGTCATGTCCTCAGGGCACTCTCTTTACAGGGCAGGTACCTGGATCTTCTCAGGCTCACTCAGGGCCACTGGTTTTCTTTCTCAGTGGTTGTTCCCTAAAATTTCCCTCTTTCCAATCACCGTTTCTCTTAGCCAGATTGATAAAAAGGATACCTGAAGAAGGTTTTTGAAAAATAACTTTTTTCCTAGTCATATAAATTTGCCAATTGAATAGATTTTGTATCAGAATCTGTATGTATCAGAATACTAACACATATGTATATGTTAGTCACTCAGTCATGTCCGACTCTTTGCAACCCCGTGGACTATAGCCCACCTGGCTCCTCTGCCCATGGGATTCTCCAGGCAAGAATACTGAAGTGTTGCCATGCCCTTCTCCAGGGGATCTTCCCAAACCTGGGACTGAACCCAGGTCTTCCACATTGTGGGCATATTCTTTACTGTCTTAGACACTAGGGAAGCCCAGGTGTATTTAATATGCATATATATATATATAATTTATGTGTATGTGTGTGTTTGTGCATATAGGTGTATATGGGTATGAATATATATAGGTTCACCATGTTTCCAGATGAAACTTTGGAAAATCAAATCGGCATTTATCAAGGTTTTTCTAAGGAAGATTGGGCTGCATGGTCCCTGAATGTAGGGTATTTTCTTGTTTCTCTTAATGGAGTTTATAGAGTAAAATAAACTCAAGTTGAACCCAGCTATGTCCTTCCCCAGTTATGCGCCAAATGCATTATTTCATCTATTTTAGAAATGTCCTTGTCCTCAGTGGTAATAGTACCTAACCTGCATGGTTGTTTACAGGTTTAAATGAAATAGCATTAACTTTCCCATCTTAGAGCTCAGCACAGGCAATTAACTAAGTGTTTTTTTTTCTTTCTCTTCTTTTTTGGTCACAAGAACACACTTGTGAATCTCATCATCTAGTTATTCTTCTATCCACCCACATCTGCAAGGTATAAAGTTATTTACATTTTTCAGTCCTATTTTCAAAAAACAGAACTCACCAAATACTTTGTGTTTTTTTTTTTTGAGAACATTTTGCCTATTTATGTGCAAGTCCTAAAGTTTCCATGACCTTGCAGTTTGCTATTAACATATTGTGTAGTCGTCGTCCTAGCTAAAGATATATGAACACATTTTATGCAGAGCCCAAATGCTTGGCCAGACCTTCCTTGTACATAAAAGACAGATTTTCCCCTTGGAACTAATTTCCCACTAAGATATATTACAGAATATGTTGCATTTTTTTCTGGCCAGCAAGAAAACCACACTCTATTCAATATCAAATGTGTGAGTTGATATACTCAGAATTTTCAATAATCTTGCATTTATAGACTAGTAAGGATATGGAACCATTTTCAATTTCTAAAAATCTACTTATATTACTAGGGTCAAATTGAAAAAGAAAAAAACAGCAACAGCAGCCAATATTTTAAATCTATTATGTGTCGAATGTCCTGCTCTTTTGTGCTTTGTGTGCGTTTTCTCAATTAATCTTCAGAATATTCTGTCAAGTAGGTCCTATTTGATATGAGTATTTCACAGAAGACGAACATGAAGCTGAATGAGGTTAAGAAAAATGACCAAGATTATTGGGTGGAATAAGAAAGAAAAAATTTTATTTATTATGTCTAAAAGTATGTCTAAATCTAGACTCGATATTGGTAACTTGGATACACCCTTCAGAAAATAGATTGGGTTTATACTTGGATTTAAAACATGATCAAACAATTAGTCCAGTTTGAAATGTAAAAAAAAAAAAAGTTATGCAGAAGAAATTTCAAATATATGCCTATTTAATTTATAATAATACATGACTTTCCTCTTAGTCATGGACATTTGCTCACTTGAACAGCATTTACAGACATTTCCCTACAGCAGCAAGTGTTACTTTCTCAATGAACTCATATTTCTCAGTGAATTCTTCCTAGTGAAGAAGTAAGAACAAATTGATACATATCAAACTGCAATTGGCTTACTTAATTAAATTGCAAACGACATTTAGTAAGATTTTTCCAAAAGTTAATCTGTATTTTATCTAAAAGAATTCATCACTGAACATTCAGTTTTGAGCTATCTTCAAACCTGACTTATGCAAACCTGTATAGTACAACCATTGAACAAGAGATAGTGTAGAAGACTCAAATACTATATTGCATTATATTACTATGATAGGATTTTTAATCCTAGTGTATTATGATTAAGAAATATCTCTACTTCCATAATCAGCTGATGACTAATCTTTTAAAGAGATAATTAGGCCTTTCAGTAAGAATAAAAGACTTATATTCTGTTCTGGTGTCACAAATGCTGTTTTTTTTTAATTGAAAACTATTTGCCAAAAATATTTATGTAAACCACTAAAATCAATTTGAATGCTTCTCAGGGCATATAGTAGTACTGAAATACATGTATTTTAGACAGAGAATTAGTATCAGACTTGATTATAGAATATAGGATATATTTTTGTAGAATATATTTTATTGATATGTAAATTTATTGATATAAAAAAAATTTTTGTAACCCATGCAACATCTCTTTATCAGCCAATTACTATGAATTCCTTAAAAACCTGGAGTACATTTTTGATGCTTCTTGTAAATTACCTAATGTTTTGCTACTGGCTCTATAATGTAATAATCATGTTGGACTATGATAGAGTCAAATAAATTTCATCTGGCATGTCTGAACAGTATCTGTGAAGATAAGCCAAGATATAAGTCTCACCAAGAAATGTCAGCTAGCCATTTTGCCCTGAATAATACAAAAAAAAAAAAAAGAGCAAATGTTCTCGGGAATTCTCCATCCGCAGATTTTGTGTGGATCCTACGGTAACAGTCTTGTGTTCTTTTCTGATAGTTTTAGCTTGGCAAATGGATGTGTAGGGACTGATCAAAAGTCATACACTCTTAATACTAGATGGTCTAGAGAATTTCAATCCTACTCTTTTTTTTTTTAATTTTTTTTTTAATTTTTTTTAAATTTTAAAATCTTTAATCCTACTTTTAAATTCTTCACTTAAGAAGATCAGACTTCCAAAAAGTTAACCGGTCATACTTTATTCTTTTCTTTTCTTTTTTTTCTTTTTGCGAGGAGGGGGTAACTGCTTTTCAATGTTTGTGTTGACTTTTGCCATACAACAATGTGAATCAGTCATGTGTGTGGGTGCTGCATGCTAAGTCACTTCAGTTCTCTCCTACTCTGTGCGACCCCGTGGACTGTAGCCCACCAGGCTCCTCTGTCCATGGGATTCTCCAGGCAAGAATACTGGAGTGGATTGCCATTTCCTCCTCCAGGGGATCTTCCCTACCCAGGGATGGAACCCTCATCTCATCCTGTGTTGGCAGGCAGGTTCTTTACCACTAGTGCCAGCTGGGAAGCCCGAATCAGTCATTACTTATACATATTTTATTGTAGATATTATCTATATATAGTATACATATGCTATATATTTATATACTTCCTCTATCTTGAGCATCCCTCCCTCTTGAGCCTCTCTCCCACCCCCGTATCCCATTCCTCTAGGTGATCACAGAATGCCAGGTTGGGCTCCTTGTGCTATATATCAACTTCTCATTATTTATCTGTTTTACACATGATTGTATATATATGCCAATGCTACTTTCTCAATTCATCCCACCCTCTCCTTCCCCGTTGTATCCACAAGTCCAGTCTCAATGTCTGCATCACCATTTCTGCCCTACAAATAGGTTCATCAGTACCATTTTTTTAGATTACATATATATATTAATTAGATATATTTGTTTTTCTTCTTCTAACGTCCCTCTGTTTAATAGGCTCTAGGTTCATCCACCTCTCTAGAACAGACTTGAATGGTTTATTCTTAAGGCCACAAAATAAATCGTGACAGAGAAATAACTGTGACATTATAAGTCGGTAATTTATAGCTTTATTAGATAGCTTTCCAATGAAACACCTAGATGAAGGCAAGGTTTGAAGAGAAGAGTGCATACATTTTGATATGGGAAGTGAGACTTTATTGCACAAATCTAGAGAAGACTCTTGAGAGTCCCTTGGACTGCAAGGAGATCCAACCAATCCATTCTAAAGGAAATCAGTCCTGGCTGTTCATTGGAAGGACTGATGCTGAAGCTGAAACTCCAATACTTTGGCCACCTCATGCGAAGAGTTGACTGATTGGAAAAGACTCTGATGCTGGGAGGGATTGGGGGCAGGAGGAGAAGGGGACAACAGAGGATGAGATGGCTGGATGGCATCACCGACTCGATGCACATGAGTTTGGGTGAACTCCAGGAGTTGGTGATGGACAGGGAGGCCTGGAGTGCTGTGACTCATAGGGTCACAAAGAGTCGGACACAACTGAGTGACTGAACTGAACTGATTACAAAATGCCTTGAGAGAAATGTAGCCATCCCATGGCAAATAAGCAGAGAGAATTTCTTTGGAAAAATTTACCAAAACGACATGTTGTTTAACTCTATAATGACTGTGCTTCCCATTGACTTATCTCAACCAGGAGCCAGGGGACAGATGACTCCAGTGAAGCAGTTCATAAGGGTCAGCCTGCTAGGGCAGCCCTTTCTGGGGCATAGGAAATAATGAATAATGAAGCATAGAAATGAAAGATCAAAATGGACTATGTCCAACAAGACCTCAGACTGGATCTCTGTGATTGTAGGACTGTCTGATTCTCTTGCACAAATATATTTATATCCTTTGATTTTTCACCTCATATTTAATACCTAATGCAATACAAGTATATTTCCATATGTCAGCTTATTTCCTATTGAAACAATAAATAAACTTAAAGATGCAGGTTTATGTAGAGTAGAGCTGATAGAATAAGGAAGGAACATTGCACTGTAGAAAAGGAATGAAGATGCACTAACTCTCTTCTCCCCTCCTCCCAATGGAGAGTATGGGAAGAGTAGAGTTCTAATGTCCTTACCATTGATTCAGAAAAGAAGTGAGCTAATGGTTAATATTTGGCACCTATTCTGAACCATTGTGTCAAAACTGGAATGAGTGGGATGAAAACAACATCTGTTCCTGCTGATTTGTCCTCCCCCAGAGGCTGGGCAGCATTTGAACTTGTGACTAAGAGGCAACAGGTTTATTATCACACATGATAAATTCCCCAACCTCTCTGTTAGTCTTTAGGAAAATTCCCAGCAAAAGTAACAGAGAGAACCTGAGTGAATTATATGCATAGTTTGTGAAGTACAGGCACTCAGATGGTAATGGGCCCCCACTTGGATAATTAAGAATGAATCAAAAATCAGGGAAAGAAAAAGGTATGTGAGTCTTGAGTGCATATGTGAATCCAGAAAACAAAGTAAGATTTATACATTTCTATTTGAAAGTATCAATATTAACTCTTGCAATGCACTGAAGCTGAAGCTCCAATACTTTGACCACCTGATGCAAACAGCTGTCTCATTAGAAAAGACCCTGATACTGGGGAAAATTGAGGGCAGGAGGAGAAGGGGCCGATGGATAAGGAGATGGTTGTATAGCATCACTGACTCAACTGGACATCAGTTTGAGGAAACTCAGGGAAATAGTGAAGAATAGAGAACCCTGTTGCTGCTGTTCATGGGGACTGAAAGAGTTGGACATGACTTAGTGACTGAACAACACACTAAAATAAAATGCATTTTTGTATGTGTAAATGAAGACTCTGGGAGGCAGAGGTGGTAAGAAAGCTGGAAATCAACTTGCTTGCGTGCAAACCACCACAAATTTTGACTTGAATAACACTCTTTCCTATGAACTCTGCTGCTGCTGCTGCTAAGTCACTTCAGTCGTGTCTGACTCTGTGCAATCCCATGGACAGCAGTCCACCAGGCTCCCCTGTTGCTGGAATTCTCCAGGCAAGAGTACTGGAATGGGTTGCCATTGCCTTCTCCGCCTATGAACTCTAAGCTTATGTAAAATTGGAAAATCAGCCAGGCTTGCCTTAGGCATCCTTTCTGGTGCTTTTCATCCATTTTCTCTACACTTCCTAGAGCCCCTTAGCTAAAATGTTTATTATCTTCATGATGCTCACCCTCTAAACTTAAGTTACTTTTTAATTCAGTTCAGTTCAGTTCAGTTGCTCAATCGTGTCCGACTCTTTGTGACCCCATGAATTGCAGCACGCCAGGCCTCCCTGTCCATCACCATGTCCCGGAGTTCACTCAGACTCACGTCCATCGAGTACGTGATACCATCCAGCCATCTCATCCTCGGTCGTCCCCTTCTCCTCCTGCCCCCATTCCCTCCCAGCATCAGAGTCTTTTCCAATGAGTCAACTCTTACCATGAGGTGGCCAAAGTACTGGAGCTTCAGCTTTAGCATCATTCCTTCCAAAGAAGTCCCAGGGTTGATCTCCTTCAGAATGGACTGGTTGGATCTCCTAGAAGTCCAAGGGACTCTTGAGAGTTCGCTTGCCTTGAGAACCCCATGAACAGTATGAAAAGGCAAAATGATAGGATACCAAAAGAGGAACTCCCCAGGTGATTAGGTGCCCAATATGCTACTGAAGATCAGTGGAGAAATAACTCCAGAAAGAATGAAGGGATGGAGCCAAGGTAAAAGCAATACCCAGTTGTGGATGTGACTATTGATAGAAGTAAGATCCAATGCTGTAAAGAGCAATATTGCATAGGAACCTGGAATGTCACGTCCATGAATCAAGGCAAATTGGAAGCGGTCAAACAAGAGATGGCAAGGGTTAACGTCAACATTCTAGGAATCAGCAAACTAAAATGGACCGGAATGGGTGAATTTAACTCAGATGACCATTATATCTACTACTGTGGGCAGGAATCCCTCAGAAGAAATGGAGTAGCCATCATGGTCAACAAAAGAGTCCGAAATGCAGTACTTGGATGCAGTCTCAAAAACGACAGAATGATCTCTGTTCGTTTCCAAGGCAAACCATTCAGTATCACAGTTATCCAAGTCTATGCCCCAACCAGTAACACTGAAGAAACTGAAGTTGAACGGTTTTATGAAGATCTACAAGACCTTTTAGAACTAACACCCAAAAAAGATGTCCTTTTCATTATAGGGGACTGGAATGCAAAAGTAAGAAGTCAGGAAACACCTGGAGTAACAAGAAAATTTGGCCTTGGAATGCGGAATGAAGCAGGGCAAAGGCTAATAGAGTTTTGCCAAGAAAATGCACTGGTCATAGCAAACATCCTCTTCCAACAACATAAGAGAAGACTCTACATGTGGACATCACCAGATGGGCAACACCAAAATCAGATTGATTATATTCTTTGCAGCCAAAGTTGGAGAAGCTCTATATAGTCAACAAAAACAAGACCAGGAGCTGACTGTGGCTCAGATCATGAACTCCTTATTACCAAATTCAGACTCAAATCGAAGAAAGTAGGAAAAACCACTAGACCATTCAGGTATGACCTCAATCAAATCCCTTATGATTATACAGGGGAAGTGAGAAATAGATTTAAGGGCCTAGATCTGATAGATAGAGTGCCTGATGAACTATGGAATGAGGTTCGTGACATTGTACAGGAGACAGCGATCAAGACCATCCCCATGGAAAAGAAATGCAAAAAAGCAAAATGGCTGTCTGAGGACGCCTTACAAATAGCTGTGAAAAGAAGAGAGGCAAAAAGCAAAGGAGAAAAGGAAAGATACAAGCATCTGAATGCAGAGTTCCAAAGAATAGCAAGAAGAGATAAGAAAGCCTTCTTCAGTGATCAAGGCAAAGAAATAGAGGAAAACAACAGAATGGGAGACTAGAGATCTCTTCAAGAAAATTAGAGATACCAAGGGAACATTTCATGCAAAGATTGGCTCGATAAAGGACAGAAATGGTATGGACCTAACAGAACCAGAAGATATTAAGAAGAGGTGGCAAGAATACACAGAAGAACTGTACAAAAAAGATCTTCACGACCCAGATAATCATGATGATGTGATCACTAATCTAGAGCCAGACATCTTGGAATGTGAAGTCAAGTGGGCCTTAGAAAGCATCACTACAAACAAAGCTAGTGGAGGTGATGGAATTCCAGTTGAGCTGTTTCAAATCCTGAAAGATGATGCTGTGAAAGTGCTGCACTCAATATGCCAGCAAGTTTGGAAAGCTCAGCAGTGGCCACAGGACTGGAAAAGGTCAGTTTTCATTCCAATCCCAAAGAAAGGCAATGCCAAAGAATGCTCAAACTATTGCGCGATTGCACTCATCTCACATGCTAGTAAAGTAATGCTCAAAATTCTCCAAGCCAGGCTTCAGCAATACATGAACTGTGAACTCCCTGATGTTCAAGTTACTTTTACTTTAATCAAAACCAATATGTTTTGAGCCAAACTAATCTGCCTCCTTCTTAGTCTGTTAACTTTTATCCTGCCAATCATTGAAAATGGCTCAAATATCCTTTAGGATATATACATTGGAGAAAAGTCTTCTAAAGCCTAAATTCATAAGGAATAATTTCTAATGGTATCATACTAAGTAGCCAGAATGCAATTTACTATTAGTACAACCTATATTTTTGTATTATCTATGCAGCAGACAACTATGTCTTTCCATAATGCAACTTTTTTTTTTTTGGCTGAGTTCCCCAACTAGGGATAAACCCACACTCTTGACAGTGCAGAGTCCTAACTAGAGAATTTCCCATACTACTTTTGACACTTCTTTTGCTAATCCACTTTTAAACCATGGAATCTGTAAACAAGGGTATTACATATTCATGACTTGTGAGGTGTTTTTTTTTTTTTTGCTTAAATGCTGAACTTTTTGCCAGCAGATTTTGATATGTGTGTTATACTCACCCTTTATCTATTAACTAGAGTTTCTTCTCAAAACTCATATAAGGTAGTTCTGTCCCTCTCATAGCTGTATATTGCAGATCTCTCAATCTTTCAGAATCTGCACAGAAAAAAAAAAAAAGACATTGAATCTGAGCCATAGATTGAAAACCTGTCACAGTCTTCTCAGATTGCTGAAAACTGGGAAATTCTAGATAGCATATTCAAAAGCAGAGACATTACTTTGCCAACAAAGGTCCATCTAGTCAAGGCTATGGTTTTTCCAGTAGTCGTGTATGGATGTGAGAGTTGGACTATGAAGAAAGCTGAGCACTGAAGAATTGATGCTTTTGAACTGTGGTGTTGGAGAAGACTCTTGAGAGTCCCTTGGACTGCAAGGAGATCCAACCAGTCCATTCTAAAGGAGATCAGTCCTGGGTGTTCTTTGGAAGGATTGATATTAAAGCTGAAACTCCAGTACTTTGGCTACCTCATGCGAAGAGTTGACTCATTGGAAAAGACTGATGCTGGGAGGGAATGGGGGCAGGAGGAGAAGGGGACGACAGAGGATGAGATGGTTGGATGGGATCACCGACTCGATGGATGTGAGTCTGAGTGAACTCCGGGAGTTGGTGATGAACAAGGAGGCCTGGCGTGCTACAATTCATGGGGTTGCAAAGAGTCGGACATGACTGAGTGACTGAACTGAAGAGTAAAATATGTGGGGGAAATTTTTAAAGTTGAAATATCTAGACTAAATTTCACTGTAACCTTCTCAAAGATCCAATAGCAAGGAATACCTTGTGAGTTTTTAAGGCATTTATCTATTTTTTTGTTATTTGTTTTTAACTAATAGTGTGTTAGTCACTCAGTCATGTTCAATTCTTTGTTACCCCATGCCCTGTAACCCACTAGGCTCCTCTGTCTACGTAATTCTCCAGACAAGAATATTGGAGTGGATAGCCATTCCCTTCTCCAGGGGATCTTCCCAACCCAGGGATCAAACCCAGATCTCCTGTATTGCAGGCAGATTCCTTACTACTGAGTCACCAGGGAAGTCTTTTTAGTTAATAAGGGAACAAATAACAAACAGATGGATAAATACCTTAAAAACTTGTAGGGTATCCCTTCCTATTGACTCTTTTAAAAGGCTACCATGGCAATTAGTCTAGATATACTGACTTTAAAATCTTTCCCCTCTTAATATTTGGATACAGAAAGGCAATATACAAGATTCTCTGAGGAAATTTAGAATTTAGGCCTACAGGTTTAGATTTGAGTTCAAACCCAAACTCTGTCACTTAAGGTTAGGAGCATTTGGGAAAATAATGGCTTCTCTGAAATGGATATTTTATTGCTTCATGGAGGATCAGATTAGGTAATCCATATAAATCAGTGCAATCAGGCACATATTAAGCTATTCAAATAATTATGGTCTGGTGGTAAAGAGTAGAGAACCTGGAATCAGATCATCAGGGTTTGAATCTACCCTCCACCTCTTGGCTTGGATGAGATACTTCTTCTCTCTCTCGAAAAGCTAGCTCAAAGTGGATTTAATACTTAAATATAAAACGTTTAACTGTAAAACATCTAGAAAAAAAAACGCAGAGGAAAATATCCTTGATATTGTTTAGGCAATGACAATTTTTTGGATATGACACCAAAATCTCAAGCAAAAAAAGTAACAATAAGTGAATCTACATAAAACTGAAAAGTTTCTGCACAGAAAAAAAAAAAAAAACGAAAAGCCAACCTACAGAATGGAAGAAAATACTGGCACACCATATATCCAATAAGTCATTAATAGCCGATCATATAAGGAAATCTATAATTCAATAGCAAAGAAAAAAAGACACAAATAACCCAATTAAAAATGGGCAAGATATCTGAATAGACAGTTTTCTTTTCTCAAAAATCACACACAAATGCCAAACAGATACATGAAAAGGTACTCAATACCACTTATCATTAGGGTAATGCAAATCAAAATCACAAAGACAGCAAGCTAAGTGTCCATCAACAAATGAGTGGATAAAGATGATATGGTGTATGTACACAATAAGATACTAGTCAGCCTTAAAAAAAGGATGAAATTGTGTCATTTGTAACATCATGGATGGACTTAGAGAATGTTGTGCTAAGTGAAATAAGTCAGCCAGAGAAAGACAAATACCATCTGATATCTCTTACATGTGGAATCTAAAAAATACAACAGTGTAGTGAATAATGCCATTCTCATTATTGTTGTTTAATATGATCTTAACATAAATGACTGTAATAAAACACAGAAAATGGTGAGCTCTATTAAATTTTTTTTAATTTTTTAAGTAATATATACATTTTTTTTTAGTTTTTTTTTTTTTTTTTTTTTTTTTTACTTTATTTTACTTTACAATACTGTATTGGTTTTGCCATACATTGACATGAATCAGCCACCGGGGTACATGAGTTCCCAATCCTGAACCCCCCTCCCTCCTCCCTCCCCATACCATCCCTCTGGGTCATCCCAGTGCACCAGCCTCAAGCATCCTGTAATCCTGCATCGAACCTAGACTGGCGATTTGTTTCTTACATGATATTATGCATGTTTCAATGCCATTTTCCCAAATCATCCCACCCTCTCACTCTCCCACAGAGTCCAAAAGTCTCTTCTATACATCTGTGTCTCTTTTGCTACCTCGCATGCAGGGTTATCGTTACCATCTTTCTAAATTCCACATATATGTGTTAGTATACTGTATTGGTGTTTTTCTTTCTGGCTTACTTCACTCTGTATAATAGGCTCCAGTTTCATCCATCTCATTAGAACTGCTTCAAATGTATTCTTTTTAATGGCTGAGTAATACTCCATTGTGTATATGTACCACAGCTTTCTTATCCATTCATCTGCTGATGGACATCTAGGTTTCTTCCATGTCCTGGCTATTATAAACAGTGCTGTGATGAACATTGGGGTACACGTGTCTCTTTCAATTCTGGTTTCCTTGGTGTGTATGCCCAGCAGTGGGATTGCTGGGTCATAATGCAGTTCTATTTCCAGTTTTTTAAGGAATCTCCACACTATTCTCCATAGTGGCTGTACTAGTTTATGCTGGGAGCCAGCAGGAGGAGTCCTGCCCATGGCAAAGGTCATGAGGTTAAGAGGCCCGACAGGCAAAGGCGAGTTGGGCCTTAAGGGAGCCTCACTGGATCTGCTCGTGCATCTGCCCGAAAACCAGAGTCTTCCTGCCTTACTGCATTGTGCTTTTTGCCTACTCTTCTGACATTATATGGGGGGCTATCCCCCACCACCTCTCTCTGATAAGAGTTAACTTAGGACTCCAG
The DNA here is from genome assembly GCF_001704415.2 of Capra hircus. Taxonomy (NCBI): domain Eukaryota; kingdom Metazoa; phylum Chordata; class Mammalia; order Artiodactyla; family Bovidae; genus Capra; species Capra hircus. Next base: position 22,917,055 of record NC_030822.1, on the reverse strand, counting down.
TTAATAAATCTTCCAGGCGTGACAAGGGTCTTTCAGTCCAAAAACCTCTCTGCTGGCAGACTATCTTGTGTGACAGGATTATCCACACTCTTGCTTCTAGTACATGATTGTTTACAACCTCTCAACCATAAACAGCACAGAGAATTTGGAGTATTTGGAAAGTCTTAGTTAGCATAGGATTTTTCTAAAGATAAAAATCATGCTGGTGAAGGGTTTCATTGCTGAGTTAATGATTGCTGCCAGGCCTCCATATCCTTAGGCACCTGGGAGTATGTTAATCAATGTAATTGGAATGTAGAAAAAGAAATATAGTGGTTTTGATGTTAGCAATGCTAGACTATTTGAGTTAATGAATTTTCTCTTTTGTTATAGATCACTGTACTCCTCTTTGTTATAAATCATTGTGTCCTTGCTATGTAAAAATGTAACTTTATCATTATATTAAGACTAAATAGATCTTAAGGGGAAACAAGTTTTCTGATTGATTAACCTTTATCAATAGAAAGAAAGGTGGGGTCGTAAAATGTTAATCGTTCTCCAGACCAGAAGATATTGTGAACAAAGGTAAGACCCTTGTAAGAACAAAGATATGCTGAGAACACATTTATCTCTATGTACAACTAAAAGTATAAAAGTGGACCTGGAAAATAAAGAAACGGACCAGTTCCTGGAAAGACTGGTTTCCCCCGTGTGGTCTTTTCTCGTTCTCTTCTTTTCTGGCTGAATTCTGGAGCGTGGAGACTCACTGTGTCTACTTATTTGCCCTGGCTTCTAAGACCCACGCAAGAGGGAACCCAAGGTGGGGCACCCTCCACTATTCAAGCGGGCACCGGTGGCCTACGTAGATGGTGCAAGTTCCTTGTCTTGGAACTTTATTGGTTCTCCGCGTAAACCAAGTTATTCAGCCTCTTTTCTCCACTAATTTTCTGATTACACTATTCTTTCCTAATCTCTTTTTATATCTCTGAATAAATAAGTCTTTCTTCACCAATTCTGCCCCTGCTTTGAATTCCCTGGATCCACTGGGGCTGGACCCCGGCAAGTTTGCATTCCCACCAACAGTGTAAGAGGGTTCCCTTTTCTCCACACCCTCTCCAGGATTTATTGCTTGTAGACTTTTGGATAGCAGCCGTTCTGACTGGCGTGAGATGGTACCTCATTGTGGTCTTGATTTGCATTTCTCTGATAATGAGTGATGTTGAGCATCTTTTCATGTGTTTGTTAGCCATCTGTATGTCTTCTAAATAGAAGACATTTCTAGATAGAAATGTCTATTTAGTTCTTTGGCCCATTTTTTGATTGGGTCGTTTATTTTTCTGGAACTGAGCTGCAGGAGTTGCTTGTATATTTTTGAGATTAGTTGTTTGTCAGTTGCTTCATTTGCTATTATTTTCTCCCATTCCGAAGGCTGTCTTTTCACCTTGCTTATAGTTTCCTTTGTTTTGTGCAGAAACTTTCAATTTAAATTAGATCCCATTTGTTTATTTTTGCTTTAATTTCCAGTATTCTGGGAGGTGGGTCATAGAGGATCCTGCTGTGATTTATGTCAGAGAGTGTTTTGCCTCTTTTCTCCTCTAGGAATTTTATAGTTTCTGCTCCTATGTTTAGATCTTTAATCTATTTTGAGTTTATTTTTGTGTATGGTGTTAGAAAGTGATCTAGTTTCATTCTTTTACAAGTGGTTGACCAGTTTTCCTAGTACCACTTGTTAAAGAAATTGTCTTTAATCCACTGTATATTCTTGCCTCCTTTGTCAAAGATAAGGTGTCCATATGTGTGTGGATTTATCTCTGGGCTTTCTATTTTGTTCCATTGATCTATATTTCTGTCTTTGTGCCCATACCATACTGTCTTGATGACTGTGGCTTTATAGTAGAGCCTGAAGTCAGGCAGGTTGATTCCTCCAGTTCCATTCTTCTTTCTCAAGATTGCTTTGGCTATTCGAGGTTTTTTTGCATTTCCATACAAATTGTGAAATTATTTGTTCTAGCTCTGTGAAAAATACCACTGGTAGCTTGATAGGGATTGCATTGAATCTGTACATTGCTTTGGGTAGTAAAGATACATTACTATAGGATCTTGTAAAAAATAGAATATTTTATGCTGGGAGATGAGGAGAGACCTCAAGGGAGTAGTATAGTATTGAGACAGGTTAGTTTGATAGTAAAGAAGATTTATGGGAAGATGAAAGAATATGAGAAAAACTATGCATAAACTATGGGTAGTTACAATATTGATATGTGGAAAGATAGAGTGAATGTGTAGTCTTAGAAATGTAAAGCAGATCATGAATGAACTTGAATAGCAAGTCATTGACTCTAAACTTTTTAAGTCAGCAGTGGGGAATCTCTCAGGTTCTGTGGGAATAGGGTCTCCTAGCTGATATTTCTACTTCCTGTTATAGATCTATAAATCTTATAGAATAGTTGGAGAGGAAAAAACAGGAAGTAGAAACATCAGCTAGGAGATTTCTGCATAACTCAAGCTAAATGTACAGAACTTCACAAGGATAGAAACAATGGGAGATGGAATGAAAACATATGATAAAATAAATTCTTAAACAAAATGGTTGAAATAAATATTGATTGTAATTTTTAATGGATACTGAAAAATAAAAAATTCCTTTCCTTTCTTCTTTTTTCCACGAACACTTCACCGTTTTATGAAAGATATACAGCCTTTGGGCTTCCCAGGTGGTACAAATGGTAAAGAACACACCTGCCAATCCAGGAAACATGACATTTGCCTTCGAGCCCTGGGTCAGGAATATCCCCTGGATGAAAGCATGATAACCCATTCCTGTATTCTCATCTGAAGAATCCCATGGACAGAGAAGCCTGGTGGGTTACAGTAGATAGGTCACAAAGAGTTGGACACAACTGAAGTGACTAAGCATGCATTTATGCACACAGCCTTTTCCTAAGACATTGACAAACTCAGATGCCTCTATGAAACAGCCAAATAACCTAAAAAAATAATGAGTGCTTCCCTGAAGGAGCCTGTGGAGAACTGGGCTTTCATAACTCGTCTTAAATGTGTGGTAGCCATGGGGCTCTCGGCAAGTATTGCTATGAAGAAATGTCCATAATGGCCAACTATTTTTTTTTTTTCAAGAGAAGTAGAAAATGTGGATCTTTAAAATGTGAGGACTACCAACTTTTACATGTTGGCAACTACTTTGAAAATTTAAAATAAAAAACCACCTCTGTAGGCCAAACAAAACATGTCTGTAGGCCAAATGTGGCATGTGGGTCACCAGTTTGTGAGATCTGTCAAGCTCTGTTATCTGGCAAGGTAATGGAGCATTCTGGTTAGTCAACATTCTGACTGAGTTGCCGCATATGTCATATAAGGCTTCTCAACCTTCCAAGAATACATCAGCTATATGAAACACTGTTTAACTTTACCCAGCTTTTCCCTTTTGATTCAAGCTTATTTTCAGTCAACAAATACAACAAATGTTTCATATAGCTAAATAATAGTTGGGAATATAGAAATATGAATGACCTGCTCTCAAGGAATTCACAATTGATAAAGGCAGAGACAGAAGCCACACGGAGTATCAACACAAATCAATTTGACAGCTTGGAATCCTTTAAAACAGTGGTCCCCTTTTTGGTACCAGGGACCAGTTTCATGAAAGATAGTTTTTCTATGGACTGTATTGGGGATGGTTTTGAAATGATTCAAGCACATTATACTTATTGCACACTCTATGTCTATTATTATTACATTAGCAGGCACTATCAGGCATTAGATCCCAGAGATTGGGGATCTGTGCTTTAAAATTTCAAAAGTATCAATGATCAACATAGAGAAAACATGGAAAATGGAAGTTGGGAGCATATTTCAACTGGCAGATGTTCTAGAAGTCCTGTTTTAGAACTTCAACTTTGATTACTGATAATTTCTCAGAAACACTGCATCAGACTTGCAAGCTAGATTCTGTGTTAGATAAATCCTGTCTTTCTTCAAAATACTTTTTCTTAAGACATTTCTTGAAAAAAAAAATTATGGCTAGGGTCTGCCTTTCAAATACTTAAAAAATCCCATTCCAAGGTGTCTGCGCTTGTAAATTAAGTTCCATGGGTGGGAAATTGAAGAGGAATGACTCTGGGTGGTATATGGGGAATACTGTATTCCTTTTCAATTCTCAAAACCTTCTCTCCTAAAGTCATTCTTCCTTGCTACTCTCAAGAGCAAAGCACACAGTGTGTCCCTGTGCTCCTGTCAACACTGTTCAGTAATTTGAGAAACTATTAAAGAAGTAACTATAAAAATTGATATAATATTATTTTGCTTCTCTTCCTGAACATAAGATTTCCCTGGCTAAATATTCATTTTTGTGTGTGGGTCAAATTAGTTTCTAAATTCATTTCCTCCATGAGTATTACATGTGGGAGAAGAGGAGAGCATACATTTTCACATGCAATTTTGAATAAATATTTAGTGTAAAATGTTTTTTCTTTCTCTCTTAGTGTAAAATCAATGAACCTCACCCAACCTCCCCAATTCTCATCATTTAGTGTCATTAAAAGACTGTTCCAAAACTTCAGGTTGAAATAAATTGCTATTTTATTTTTATAGTTGATATATCCAAAGATATGGGCAGGACTATTACAAAGGAATCCACAAATCAAGAAAATAAAAATTAAAAGTGTAAAGTTCTTGGTGCAGTTGTATATAAAATAACTGGTTTTCCTTTGTGGTACTATGTATAACATCATGTACTCCAAGTTGTACAGAGAACAGGAACTGAATGATGCAAGATTAATTACTACACTATTGTCATCTCTAGCTAATAACAACATAGAGATCAATCCTGCTGTTAAAGTCTCTCTGGACATATTTGTTTGCCTTTGGCATAAATTAGGGAAGCATACAAGTAGAAAGAAGATAACATAAAATAAAGTTTGTGCCTTGGGAGGAACAGAATTTGTTATTACTTTGTCACTGCAGGCAACAGGGTGTGAAACCAGTAAGAAATCAAGCCAGTTCTTGACGTCAGTTATTCCTAATTTGGAGCAATTGAGTGCATCTTTGACTTATGTGCAAGGGCTGATCATTGATTAAGCTGCAGGGGTGTTTCCTATGGTGTTCCTTTGGCCTTATTACTGTGAACCGCAATGCATTGTCAGGGTGCTTTTTGTTTTGTGTTTTTGTTTTGTTGTTTTCTTTCTCCAGAAGACCTTGAGTTAAAATCTTCCTGACGGTTACAACCGAACTCAAGAATTTCCAGAGTGTTAGACACATGTTTTCCCTTGATTTTGACCTTCAAATTTGGGAAAGCAAGTGTAACATTTTGGAGGTTTCATAGATACAGAGAAACATTTTAATCTCATGTTTTCAAATTTGGATAAATGGTACCTAGAGCAATCATTTTAACAAGCAAAATAAACTCTTCAGTGATTGCACTTTCATACTTAGACTGTTTCAATTTAAATGAAATATTGCTTACAAGAAAACGCAACTGATATATACTTTTTTTTTAGAATGCAGGGAAGTTAAAGGGGATTTTAATATCTGATAAAAATTAACAGCCATTATGCAACCTAGAAAATATGGCCAACATCCTGAGGTTGCCAGAAAGAAAAATGCAAAGAATCTGGGCCTCCAGTAACTTTACAGAGCTGTTGAATTATCCAACTCCATCACTACAGCTGCTAACTGTGTTTGTTATTTGAAACTCCCATATCCTGAAGATCTTATTTTCTACTTCTAGAATTTTTCAAGATATTTTCCTAAATACTTACAGGTTCTTCCCTAACATGTATTTGAATATCATTCGTTAAGATACAACTGAAAATAATCATCTCTCCTAAAATGAAAATTTACTAAACTTTTACTATGTGCCAGGTAATGTGCTAAGCATTTCTCACAATGAGCTTGTGTATAGTTCTAGATTTATGCACTATAATTGTTACCATTTGAAAATGTGGAATGGAATTCCCTTTTGAAAGAAGAGATTTTCTATTCAATAAATTTAAAGAACTTGCGTATGTTCAAAGTCTCTACACAGTATTGAATTACTTCTTTATGGGAAAAAAATTATTTCTGTTATATTAGCTGTTTTTAATGTTGAAGATACACAAGATTATTTCCATTGTAAATGTCTTCATCTGACTATGGAGCTGGTCATTCCACACTCCATGGGTTACACAGTTCCCAGGAATTGTGTCTGTATTCTTGGTGCTAGCTAAGGTTTTAAATTAAAATGACTTGAATCCATATTTCACTTCCTCTGAGGAGTATAATGTCATCACAAAGATTTCTCATTCTATTTCCTGTCTTTCAGTAACTGATTCCACTAGATTATTTCATTTCTATAAGTTATTTCCTACTTCTTTTTGGTTAATGCCAAATCAGAGGTAGAAATTGGCCCCTTTATGGCATTTGTGCAAAATCTCTGACAAAAGTAGGTGGTGTATAGAAGATTTTGCTGAGGTTTTCGAATAATTGATTTTTTTTTCTTAAGCACAACATAAAATTAAATATTGGATTATTTTTGATAAAAGTTCTTCCCTCAATCCACCAGCAGTCCATTTCTTGTGGACCATCTTGCTTTGCAGGATCATCTACCTGTTTTATTATTGGTTTCTACTGTATTCTCTCTCATTCCTTCTCCTTTTTGACCCTATCTCTGAAATTTATGTGTATTTTTTATGCAGAGTAACTTAAGTATACTATTTAAAGCGCTTTTTAAAACTATGGCCCTAGAACTTCAATTCCACATCCAAACTCACTTAGCCCAATATTCTCCCTACCAATTCTTGGAAAGATTGACAGCAAAAGGGGAAGTGGGTGACAGAGGATGAGATGGTTGGATGCCATCACTGACTCAATGACATGAGTTTGAGCAAACTCAGGGAGATGGTGAAGGACAGGGAAGCCTGGTGTGCTGCAGTTCATGGGGTCGCAGAGTCGGACATGACTTAGCAATTGAGCAAATTCCTACCAAAATGCTTCCCTACCCCAAATGTAATCTGTGCTAATTAATAAAAGAATTAATCTTTAAAACCCCACTGTATATGCCTGGAAATTTCTAATATTTTGGGGAAGGGTAGTGTACAAAATTGAAAGAGAGAGTAATATTTGTTTCTTGTCTTTGGGCAAATAAGTAAACCAGTATGGATAATAACTTAAAAATAAATGTTTCTGGGTCATGAATTCCTTAACTTTTAGACACCTAGATGACTAGTACCACTGTCTTTTCAACTCCTTAGGAAACAACTCCTCTAGTCATTGCAACATAATTTTTTTTTATTTGTTTAAAGATAAAAATGAAGGTATGCTATTATCAGATAAAAATCATAAAGATTTTTTATAAAACTTCTGATTTACTATAATCACAAAAACCAGACCATTTACATTCACTTTTTAAAAATTTTATATTGATGTAAAATTGATTAGCAATGCTGTGTTAGTTTCAGTTATACAGCCAAGTGACTCATTTATACATAATATATGTGTCTAGTTTTTTTCTTTCCCATTTGTTGTTGTGCAGCTGCTGTCATGTCTGACTCTTTGTGACTCATGGACTGCAGCACACAGGCTTCCCTGTCTTTCGTCGTCTCCTGGAGTTTTCTCAAATTCATGTCCATTGGGTCAGTGATGCTATCTAACCATCTCATCCTCCACTGCCCTCCTTTCCTCTTCCCTTCAATCTTTCCCAGCATCAGGATATCTTCCAGTGAGTCGGCTCTTTGCACCAGGTAGCCTAAATATTGGAGCTTCAGCTTCAGCATCAATCCTTCTGATGAATATTCAGAGTCATTTTCCTTTAGGATCAACTAGTTAGATCTCCTTGCAGTCCAAGAGACTCTCAAGAGTCTTCTCTAGCACCACATTTCGACAGCAGCAATTCTTTGATGCTCAGCCTTCATTATGGTTCAACTTTCACATCTGTACATGACTACTGGCAAAACCATAGCTTTGAGTATATGGACCTATGCCGACAAAGTGATGTCTTTGCTTTTTAATATGCTGTCTAGGTTTGTCATAGCTTTCCTTCCAAGGTGCAAGGGTCTTCTCATTTCATGGCTGCAATCACTGTCCACAGTGATTTTGGAGCCCAAGAAAATAAAATCTTTCACTACCTCTACATTTTCCCCTTCTCTTTGCCATGAAGTGATGGGACAAAATGTCATGATCTTAGTTTTTCTGAATGTTGAGTTTTAAGCCAGCATTTTCACCCTCATCAAGATGCTCTTTAGTTCCTCTTCACTTCCTGCCATTAGAGTGATATCATCTGCATATCTGAGGTTGTTGATATTTTTCCTGGCAATCTCAATTCTAGCTTGTGATTCATCCAGCCTGACATTTCTCATGATGTACTCTGCATATAAGTTACATGAAAGAGATAACAATATACAGCCTTGTCTTTCTCCTTTACCAATGTTGAACCAGTCAGTTGTTCCATGTAAGGTTCTAACTGTTGCTTTTTGACATGCATACAGGTTTCTCATTTAGGCTATTGCAAGATTTTGAGCCGAGTTCCCTGTGCTATACAGTAGGTCATTGTTAGTCGTTTATTTTAAATATAGAAGAGTGTACATGTCAATCCAAAATGGTTACCAGATGTAAATGGGTGGGAGGGATAGACTAGGAGTTTGGGATTGACATTCAGTTTTATTCTGTAATAAAACTGAGAGATAGAAAGTATTATCAGCAGATGACAAATGAGAAAACTGAAGATTTTGTTGATAAAGAATGTCACTTGAATTGCAGAACTTTTTAAGTGATAAACCCAGGATTTCCCAGAAAATCTATTTTACACTGGGTGCCAGTGCTAAATCGCTTCAGTCATGTTTGACTCTGTGCGACCCTATGGACCATAGCCCTCCAGGCTCCTCTGTCCACGGGATTCTCCAGGCAAGAATACTGGCATGGGTTGCCATGCCCTTCTCCAGGGGACCTTCCCAACCCAGGGATCGAGCCCAGATCTCTTATATCTCTTGCATTGGCAGGCAGTTTCTTTACCACTAACACCACCTGGGAAGCCTATCTATTTGACACTAAATGCATGTAATTCTATTTAGTGGTTCTGAGCACAGCGTCCTTACTTCATCTTATTTCCAATATGTCTTAATAAGAGAAAAGAAGTAGGAAACCAAGAATCTTACTGAGGGTCTGTTCTTTAACATAAGTGGAGTGGGTTAATAAAAATAATTTCCAGAATTGAGAAAGGATGTAAAATGGCTTTACATCTCACAGGGTTAGAGGAAAACAGAAAAGCAATGAACAAAGGGGAGGCAGAGGGACAGTTGCTTGAACAGATTGTGTGCCTTCTCCCCAGCCTCAGACTAGAGAAGAAAAGTGGAGGGAGGGGGAAAAAGAAAGACAGAGACAGAGAGACAAAACCTAATCCATTTACACACAGGGAATTTTAGATCTCCTCGGGCATAGTTGATGCCTACCTACCACCAAGAAAAAAATAATAATAAAATACATTGCACATGGTCCATCATCTGTTTTACGCCTCTCCTGTTGGCCGGAGTAGACAACTCACTCCTTGCAGACTGTCTCGCATTTCAAACAGTTCAATGTTTCAGCATTTGGTTGCAATTGTCTAAAACAAATCTCATGCTTTCTTCCATCTCTGAGTGAACTGGGTTTATTAAGATGCTCAGGAAATATAATGTAAGCATATAAAAACTCCCCCCTGTATTTTCATTTCCTCATACATGAGGTATTTTGAACTCTTTTGCCATGTCCTTTTCTGGTTTATATGTGGCTTTACTTCTTCTTTGCTTTATTTATCAACAGTTGTGTAGGGTTTTTTGTTGTTGTTGTTGTTTTTATAAGTCTCGAAAAAGAAAATCACATTTATTCTGGTGTTATAGAGTGAATAAAAAGCTAAGTAAAAATGATTTTAAACAAAACTTAACACACTCAACTGAGTCAATAGAATGCTAAAACATCTTGGCTACAAGGTGAATAGTTTAGTCAATTGATAGCCTTTGGGTTTGGGATTTGTTTTTTCTTGTCTCTGGATTCACCAAATCGCGAAGTAGGGCACATTGACACAGTATAAACCCAGCTCTAGAGCTGATTTTCATCCTGTAGAGAACTTACAATACATAGAGTAACTAGAGCACACTTAAAATAACACCTAGAGATGGGGTGGGAAGGACTTGATACTTGTTGAATGCTAACTTTATATCAAGTGTTATTTCAGAAGTTTTGAATATGCATTGTTTCTCTGTGCATCCCACAACCATCAATGAGAGAGGGCAAGTTAATGTAAGAATTTGTGTTTACTGCTGTATAAAACTCTCAATATTTAACCCAATGTAATATCTTAAATTACAATATGAAGTAGATGTTGTACACAAATTATGAATAAAATGTTAAGAGAATATGAGAAATTTGACCTACAGTCAGAGTTTATTAAATGTGGAGCTGGATTTGAAATTTCACCTCTTAAACTTCAACACATATGCATTTTTCACTGTTCCAATACTGCAAGATCATGTTTCTGAGTCTCCAAAGAACAGAATTTAGAAAACATATAAGTTTTGATTATTCATTAAGAATATTTTCAATATATAGTAAATGAGCATACTCCTCAATAGATAAGAAAAGACTATTGAATGACAATATTTCAGTGCACCCCTTATTGCAGCATAATATCTAGGGATTTGCTCAGATCTACAAATCTTAAATTAATATTTTGTGACGTGATGGAACAAGATTTCTAAGAGAGAAGGGTGGAATTAACATTGATCCACAACATTAACACTTGTTAAGTGTTAGATGGTATCATTTTTTTTAATATTTTTTCATATGTGAAGAACATGGGGAATGCTGTGCATTACTTGTTTATTACACCCTCGATATTTACAGTGACCTTGTATGGTTATGACATATGACTGACCTCATTCTACAATGGAAAAAGAAGTTGGTCAGTAGCAAAACCGAAGCTCAAACCCAGGTCCTCTGTTCTCAGACATCCTGCTGGGTCTCAGACTCCAAGCAAGGTCTACTCCATAACTCCATGGTTGCTTCCTATATCAGCAAATGAATAGAGGATTTTCATCACTTTAAAGATTCATTACTCAGGATTTCCCTTCATCCATTTAATTAAGTCATTCCTCGGCTTGTGTTAGTATTTGGCCAGTCTTCCACAGCCTCTCAGCCTCTTTGTGTTTATGGACAGGTCAACCAGCAGAATAATTTTCATCTGACAAGCTCCAATTGAACTTGTTTCCCCGGATCATTAAGCATATTGGCATTTACATTTACAACCATTTTCTGCCTTGTTGGTTTTCATCTACCTCATTCACAAATTAATAAGAACATAAAGAGGACTCAGTTAACACCTCTTTGAACACCACCACTAGCTTTCTTGATGGCAGAGAATGAACTTTCAATGTGAAAAGGGAAAACCTGGAAACATGTTGAACTCAAACTGGAATCAATGTTCATTCATCTTTTGGGACTTAGAAACTATACCAATAAGAATGAGTCACAGATTTGTAAAATCAAATGTTCTTTGGACGTAGTCAATATTTCCCATCAAGAGCCCTCTAATGGGGGTTTTTCAGCCTTAGTGCTATTGACATTTAGGGCTGGAGAATTCTTTGTTGTGTGAGGACTGCCCTTGCCTTGTAGGCTGTTTAGCAGTATCCTTGTCCTCCACCCACTAGATGTCAGCAGCATCTCCCAACCTCTCCCCAACTTTTGTTGTTATGACACTTGTCAAAATTGTCTTCAGATACTGGTGAATATCTTCCTGAGCAATGAAATCACCCCTATTGAGAACCATGGGTCTATCCTCATTAAGACTTGCCTCTCTGTGCTGTTCTCCTGGAACTCTGGAATCAGCACAAGTCTTAGAGACAACATTCTCCCTTTTAACTGATAAGAAAATGAACGCCTAAAAATGTAAGTGAGATGCATATGTGGGCAATATTTGATGAACATATACTTTGTGCCACAATCTTCCCCATGCTACAGGGATCTTCATGGGGGAATCCTCACGGGATGATCCTCATTATCCTTATTTTATAAATAAAGAATTTAGGGCCAGATCTTTCCCCAAAACCCCTGACCAAGCTGTCTTGCTAAGACTCATACGTGAGAAACTTTTAACCCAACACAGATGATCTTCAATTTTTTTAAATCACCATAAAGACTTGCAAAATTGTATTGAGTATTTACTATCTGAAATGAAAAATCAGCTCTAATGGATGCAGATGGTCACAGACGAACAAAATATTTCAGTTGCCCTCAAGTTCAGGCAAGAGGATATTGAGTCCCTTGCAATCATAATGCAGCTGTCACATTCCCATCTCCTGCTCTGTTGCTTAATGTGTTTGCATTATTGTTGTCTTCCCCACCTTTCCTCCTAAGATTTAGCTTTTCATGGGTCCCAGGTGTTTCCCGCTGCCAGGGCTGGGGATCAGTTCAGGGCTGGGGATGACACCAATTAGTTCCTACTTATGTAATACCTTTCATAACATTTCATTGTTTGTTTACTTAAGCATTCCATAATTCCTGAAATATCCTTGAAGTGCAAAGGAGAAAAGTATCTGGTACTCTATTGTATTATAAATTACTTCACAGATATGTGTCATTATTTATCAAATAATTTGATAATTGGTTTATAAATGCTACATTTTATATTTGAAATCCTAGTGTTTTCATATTATTTGGGGAACTTGTTTAGGCTGAGTCTAAAAGCATCCAGTATCTTCATGTTTTTAGAGCCTCTCAACAACCTTCTTCTGCAAATTTCCTCAGCCTATACTCTAGCCTTGAAATTAATGCCTATGAAAAGACATGTGGAAGTTTTAAATCATGGATCAAGATTCTTTAATTGTCCCCCCATTAAGGTTGAGGTCTATGTCCTTTTCCCTTGAATCTAAGTGGGCTTGTGACTATTTTGACTGATAGATTTGGCAGAAGTGATGCTACATGACTATGTCATAGGCTGTGCAGCTTCTGCCTTGGTCTCCTGGAATGCTAATTTCTGCATGTTCCCTCTCGAGATGTTCTATCTGAGAACCCAAGATCCATGTCTTGAGAATCCCAAGCCACAGGAAGCAGTCATGCATAGTTGCTCTGATCAACAGATTACCCAGCTGAGGGCAGCCTGGGGTGATCCTGTCACATAAGACATACACACATTGAGTGCAGAAGCCAGCATGGGCGTAGATCTTCCATGATTTTTCAATCCGTAGCCTTATCAGTCACCCCCAGTCCTTAGACTTTATAACTGCTGCCCCAGACGCTACAGAGCAGAAATAAAACTTCAGTACTCTGATTAGTCTGAATTCTGGACCACAGTCTGAGACTGTGGGCATAATAAAAGTGTATTATTTTATGCCACCCACTTTTTGAGCAGTTTGTTATCAACAATAGATAACTGGGACATTGCATATATCCTGGTGCACTTCCCTTTAGGTCCTGCTCTATAACAGCTAATGGAAAATATCTGAGATCATCAGAAACGTCTCATCAATTTTAACCTAGTTAAATATGAGAAACCTTTGGTAGGAAATGGTCTACTTGCTACAGATTTCAGGCTGACCATTTAGAGAACTACTTGGTCATAAGAGAGTTCATGTCAGGCCGTTTTCCAAAGTAGATCTACTCACTCCGTATAGAAACGTTCAAGGAGGTAGGAGAAAATGGGAAGGTAAGTCCTTAGAAATAAGAATAAAAGACAAATGAGAATATAAATATAGAGAAATGTTTTGAAGTGAACAGGGAAAGCCTTTCTAATGCAAGTGTTTACCTGTACAGGTGAAACGGACTTTTGCAATCAATATATAGCTGAGTTTTAATCATGTTTCAAGTTATGCTCTATAAAATAATGCATCCCACAAAGTAGACATTAATGGTATATACATTTCTATGTATTGTGATAGTAAGTATTTATCTAGATGTTGCTGTGTAGGTATTCAGTTAAGTTCAGTTGCTCAATTGTATCCGACTGTTTGCGACCCCATGGACTGCAGCACGCCAGGATTCCCTGTCCATCACCAACTTCCAGAGCTTGCTCAAATCATGTCCATTGAGTCAGTGATGCCACACAACCATCTCATACTCTGTCATCCCCTTGGTTAATGTTATTAAGACTCACCATTATTTTAAGTAAAGAATATTACTCTCAGTACTGTGGATGGGTCTCATTTAGTTAGCTGAATATCTTAAAAACAAAAATGATTTTCCCAAATTAGAAGGAATTCTACCTCAAGACTATAACATAGAAAGTCTGCCTGAGTCTGCCTGAGTTTCCTCTCTGCCATCCTGCCTTGCAGATTTTGGACCTGCCAGCTTTGAGAGAGCTAATTTCTAAAATCTCCCTTTCTCTGTGTACATACATTCTCTCCCCACCGCCACCCCCAGCACACCCTGTTGGTTCTATTTCTCTGGAGAACTATGCCTGATACACACACTTAAGTATATTTATACATATGCACATAGATACATATATTAATGCTGAAATCAAATGTTTGAAAAACATTGGGATAAGCCAATATTTACAAGAGAATGTCTCCAGAAGTAATTGCATTTCATTGTGTATAGAGTATTTCTGAGACTTTACCATAGAACCCTTTGGTTGCAAAACATTGTATGAAACTTGTGTTATATGGAAACTATTTTGAGAAATTTGAGGTTAGCAACTGGAGACAAGAAGGGAAAGTTTGAAGCAGTGATCATGGGAAAGTGAATTGTGAGGAAAATGCTTTTTAGAAGACACTGATAATCCAAGTATTTTATGGGGCACAAATATTGTGCAATCACAGTGTTTATAACATTCTCCATGAATGAAGTAGATAGTGGAATTTACCCATCTCTTGTTATAAGCAAAAAGGTGCGCAGAAAAGCAACAGGGTGTGTAATCCTAAAAATGATATTTATGAAACTGTTACACAGTGGAAATATTTCCTATGTACCCAAGCTACTTACCTAAGCCATAAAGCTGGCAATAGTTATCAAACTTCTCCTTCATCTCCAGTATTCTTGCCTGGAAAATTTCATGGGTAGAGGAGCCTGGTAGAGAAGGAAATGTTAACCCACTCCAGTACTCTTGCCTAGAGAATCCTGTGGACAGAGGAGCCTAGTGGGCTGCTGTCCATGGGGTCGCAGAGTCGGACACGACTGAAGCGACTTAGCATGCATGCATGCATTGGAGAAGGAAATGGCAACCCACTCCAGTGTTCTTGCCTGGAGAATCCCAGGGACGGGGGAGCCTGGTTGGCTGCTGTCTATGGGGTCGCACAGAGTCAGACACAACTGAAGCGACTTAGCAGCAGAGGAGCCTGGTGGGCTACACTCCGCGGGATCACAAAGAGTCGGTCACGAATGAGCAAATGACACTTTCACTTTTCATTGTCTTGCATCAGAAGGATGCAAAAGCAAATCATTATACTTCCTAATTTCTCTTAAACCTGTGTCCATTCCTCAATTTCTGCACTGTATTTATTTATTTGCTAGCCTTATAGGTTTCCCTCTGTTTAGTCATCAAAGCATCCTCCTTGTTATAGCCAGAATGATCTTGCCAAAACAAACATGGTCTTACTACTCTGAGGCTTTAAACTAATCATTACCTTTATAAGATCCAGACTCAGAAAGATTGTGGCTTGCTCATAACTACATGACATCACCCATCCCGATCCTCCTTCTTCTGGCCACAGCCCCAGAGCAGCTGTAAATCCAAGCTTAAAAAGTGACATACAGATTTCTAACTCAAATGTCCCCATCAGACTTCATGTTGCATATGATTTTACCATTGCCTGGAATGCTAACTACTGATTCTTTGAGAAGCAAAGCAGGAGTCATGTCTTAAAATCACACTCACAGTTACCTGAGTGAAAAGAGACTAGATCTAGGAAATTAGAAACCTGTGCATTTACTTCTTTTAGAGGACAGCGGACTTAAAAAATATATTTCCCATATTGAAAAAAACATACATAAATACACTCAATACATAGGGAGCACATGCAACGTTTGGTTAATTATAGCCAAATGCTCATAATTGATGCGAATCTCCATTTTATTCTTCATTGTTTTAATATTACATTTTATATAATAAAACATATGTTGATATACTCTGAAGCGAGAGGGCAAAGTGTACAATTATTGCAATTAAAATAATTACATATGTACTTTATGATGAGAAAGATGGCAAATGTGTTATACTAACAATTATGTCTTAAAAAGCTATGCCTTTAGCTACTAACCAGTTTTTTACAAAAAATAGCATTTTGTAATTCCTTATTTAGAAATTTAAAAATATAATCACACCTAAAGAAAAATTTTAAATTTTGTCTATACACATATTATTGAAAATAGCTGTTAGTAACATTTTGTTTGAGTGTATATCACTCTGTAACATTCTTTATGCAAAGCAAATCTTTTGAGTTAATGAAAATGGATTAAGAAGCAATATTCTGTTATAAACAGTTTCTCTTAAATAAGATTCACTGTGTTTACCTTTGCAAGTCACATATTTTTCATGGAATAATTTTCAAAGGCCTCACAATGTTACATGATATGGAACTGCCATAATTTATTAATAAGTAATTAATTTCCTATGACTGGACACTGAATTTGTTTTCATTGTTTCATTATTATAAGATTAAGCTACAGTAAGATTCTTATAGTGATATCTTTATACACTTAAAGACCTCTTTCCCCTTTGACTCCTCGGGGAAAATTACTGAGTCAGGGGCTATGCAAGTTCAAATACACTAATAATGTATTGCCACACTTTTCTTCAGAAATGCTGTAACAATTTTCATTCCCATTAACACAGTATTCCCATTGCCTATACTATTGCTATAATTAGCTGATTGTTTCTGAAACAACTGTTTAAGTTTTTAACTTTTATTGGTAGCCAATTTCCCTTAGGCCTTGTCTCTGCAATCCTGGTTTTCTTTCTTTCATTTTTTTTTTTATATAGAAAGAAGCGCTGATATGGACAATTTTATTAGTAAGAAAAAGAGCTTACCTCTCCATAAGCCTAGAAGATAGGAGCAATGGGAGTGGTGGGGGCTCTTGACAATTTTCTAGGAAGAAAATAGCTATAGATGCTAAACTTGGCTGAATGACTTTACAGTATCCATTACTGCTCATTTTTTTAAGCTGGTTAGAAAATATGGAAAAATCAGTGAATTGTGTATGTGTCTGTGTGTGTGCATGTGCACACATATTTTAATTCTAGTTAGCATAAACTGCCTCTGTTAAATGAGAACTAGGTTCGCAATCAGATACTGAAAAAAATGCTATGGTAAGGTATTAGGATGGAAAATTGGAAAATTCAACACTATGTTCAGGTTGGACTAATAATCAAATGGATGAAATACTTTTTTAAAAAATAAAGAAAAGGCAGTAGGTACATTGAATTACCTGATGGTAAAAAGTTAGTCACGGAAATAATGACACCTTCACATAAGCTTGTAAGCAAGATCTATTTAGCTAAGCATGCTGACTTTGACATTCAGCTGATACTGGGAGAGGGGCGAAACAAGAGCAGCAAAATCTGGCCTTAATGCACAGAGGGTTGTGAAACATGACTGTGCCTGTGTCTGCTTTCACAGTTATACACTCCCACTTGTCAAACCCTCACTATACCCACCCTAATTCTACCTGGTCCCTTACATTTGCATTTCTGTTTTCTCTCGGTCACTGCACAAAAGCCGTTTAATCCAGTCTAATTATGACATGCAGATCTTATCACTGTCTTCATTTTCCTCCCAAGAAAATATGATTCTTTCATTTCAACAAAACCTTGTATGTGAAATGAAGAGCCAACTGCTGAATTCTCAGTACCCAGGAAATATTACATATAATTCTTCCTTTCCCCCTGGGAGTTGCCTGGAGCCGAAGAGAGCATCTCTCTGGCCCGATCTGCTCAGAGTAGTGCTTGTCAGTGGAGTGAAATCGAGACATTTAATGATTTCAACAGGAGATGGTAGCAGCAATGGATAAAAGGAAATAATTATTATCAGCTGAGAAGGCAGCCCTCCTCCTCCAGTGCAAGCTGGTCACCCTAATAAACATATAAATGAATGAATCAGGTAAGAAGCATCAGCAGGCTTGGAAGGGTGCTGTCATGTGACTCCCCGTCCTCTGTTTAGAGAAGTGTTTTCTTTTCTAGTGAAGTGACTGGTCAGGGTAAAGGGACTAGGCTTAGTGGAAAGAGAAATCAAGTCAAGACAAAGCCTCAGTCTCTTAAGCAGGAGATCTTGTCACGTGTGCCTTAGTCTTCACAGGTCCTCCCTTTGCGGGCAGCAGGTGGGATGGAGGGAGACAGGGAAAAATGTTTTGCTCTGGATTTATAGTTTTTAAAAAACCATCCTGGTTGCACATTAACTAGCAGGGATATTTTCCCTGGCTAGGTAAGAATGTAACTGTTTCCCTCCTTTCTTTTTTGTTTGGTAACCCTTTAAATTATACCAGCCAGCATCCTAGCAATGGCCAACCTGTTCATGTGTAAACGTATGTGCCATTTACTGCATGTGAAAACCCTGACAGTGACATTATACTTCACCATGACTATCCTCCCTGAGCTATAGTCACAGAGAAAACAAATTAAGCAGAAACCTGATCTTTACAAATAATCTTTTTTGTTTTCAATGCAGAGGTTGGTGAGAGTTGCTGGGTGCTCACACGTGTAGCTTTATTCCTCAGACTGTAACGCTGAAACCAGGCTGTCCTTAGCACTTGTGTGCTCTTATTCAGAAACAGTATTTTAAATAAAGGGCCCCTGGTGGCAGTGGTGGGGTGAGGGTCTGAGGACAGTCGATTTTAGAATGTCAAAGTATCTCATAGCCACAAACACATCATGCTATTTAAGCTGTATCTTTAACCATTGCAGTTTACAACCACCAGACTGAAAAAAGAAGCCAGGGTGGGGTGAGGGGAATGGACATCTTTTAAAAAGACTGAAGGGATTGATTTTTACATCAGTCCCTTGAATGAGTGATTCTCTCCAGGGGTTGCAGGAAAGAGACTCCTCTCTAAATGCTAGCGGTGTCTACAGATTTGAATAATGGATTAGGAAGTGCACAAACATCACGATTTTCAGATTTCTCCTGCTGGATCAGGACAGCCTGTCCAAATCATCAGGGAGAAAGCTATTCTTTACCTTGGAAATACTGTGACAGGGGGCCTAAATAATGACATTGCAGTGGGGAGTAAGTCCCCAAAGACCCACGGATATGAGGCTGAGCTAGGATGATCAGAGGCCCTTAGCTATAGGTGGGTGGGCCTCTGAGCTCTTTACTGATTGTCAGTTTCTTTCCATTAAGGCGGGCGTGTGTGGGGGCAAGGGAATGCACATTCCAACTGCTTTAGGGAGAACAGGTTGTAGGGGGTGGGGCGGGGGAGGGATCCTAATTATTTTCTGACTAGCGTGTTTGATGCTACTGTCCTTAGAGACCCCTATGCTGCCAGCCTATTACTCATTTCCAGAGTGAACTATTACTTTTGTAAAGGTACAAAGTTTATGTATGACATCTGAATTGAAGCCTAAAAATCATTTCTAAAAAAAGTGATGCTGTTCAGACTAAAGAATTGGAAATTGTGCTAAAACTCCACTCCTATATATTAGGAAAGGATTATATAGCAAAAAGCAGGCTTACATGAGCTAATGTAAATAATTCAGACCTTCAACACTTTCTCTGAAGGAAAAACTTTTTTAACCTTGAGAAATTGGGTGGGGAGTGGGGGCAGGAAGCTCTAAGAAGGGTCGGCTGGTTGAAAAGAAAGCAGTAAACTTTTGATTGGTAAAGGGAGGTGAGCATAATGAGCCATTATTCTGGTCGATGGGCACCACCAAACAGTTGCAGGGATGGAAGCAAACATTTTTCCATCTCTTTCAGAACAAAAAACTGAGTAAGCAGCCATATGTGAGGCTATGTAAACAGGACACTTCTGATCCCAGGAGTTAACAAAGACAGTGCCAGAAAAATGAGTCACTCAAGCACCACCACAAAAGCCAAGGCTGAGGTTGGGGCTGAGTCATTTGAGAATCAGATCTAAATTCCTGT
This sequence comes from Capra hircus, assembly GCF_001704415.2. Lineage (NCBI taxonomy): Eukaryota > Metazoa > Chordata > Mammalia > Artiodactyla > Bovidae > Capra > Capra hircus. Next base: position 22,897,049 of record NC_030822.1, on the reverse strand, counting down.
CCCTGACTCCGTGTCCAGCCCCCCAGGATGGCGCAGGTGAAATGGACTCCCAGCTGTGTCTCCTATGAACATGGGCTGTGTAGACAAATAAGCCAGAAAGTTTAGGGTTTTCAAAAAGTGTTCTTAACTGATTTTTCTCACTGAATTAGCCACATCAGCCTCTCAGACTCCTTCTCTTTCTATCCAGGCTGATGTTTATACTGGGGAGAAACTCTACTCAAGACGATAGTTAACACACTCTGAGGACTTACCAATAATTAACCCATGGAATTATCCACATGCCCATTTAGCCAAATCACTGCTGCTGGGTGAATAACAATTTCTCTACACAGAATACCTTTCCCCTGCTTCCTGAAGTCCTTATGTTCCTGAAGAGCTCTCTGACCACCATGGTTAATGCTGGCGTAGTAGGCCAGCAGGCCTAAAACTAGTCCCTGGCTATGGCATAATCACTGCCCTCAAAGGATTAATCATCTTTGAGGTTAGAAAAAATATGTAAGTATATAACTTTCAAAGATAACACAACAATAAAATAGAAGAATTTGGAGAGGATTTCGGTGAGTATATAAACAAAGTTAGGGCGTGCCCAGCGACTCAGTGGTAAAGAATCCACCAGTAATGTAGGAGACTCAAGAGACATGGGTTTGATCCCTGAGTTGAGAAGATCCCCTGGAGAAAGAAATGGCAACCCACTCCAGTATTCTTGCCTGGAAAATTCCATGGACAGAGGAGTCTGGTGGACTACAGTCCATGGAGTCTCAAAGAGTCAGACGTGACATAGCAACTGAGTGACTGATAGACCAAGTTATAGGAGTCTCAACAATAAACTTTAAAAATCATGTATTTGTATTGTTGGCCAAAGAGCACAAACCTCCAGATACAAGATGAATAAGTTTGGGAAATCTAGTGTACAGTATAGTGATTGTAGTTAGTAACACTGTATTACATACTTGAAAGTTGCTAAGAGAGATCTTAAATGTTCTGACAACAAAAAGAAATGGACATGATATAGGTTTTAGCTAATGCTATGGGTGGCAATCATTTTTCATTATTTAAGTGTATCAAATCAACACACATACTTTCCACTTAATGTTATATGTCAATAATATCTCAATAAAGCCGGGAAAAATAAATAAATGAAGAGAAAAAGATACACATATATGTATATATATTTATATATACACACACTCACATGGATAAGGTATTTGTGTGTTTGTGTGTTTATGGAATTTGAGATGGATTTAGAAACAGATGAGATAATCTTGAAGTTCTTCAGAATGAATAATATGGAAATACTGAGACAGGTAGAAAAGCAGAAGAAAGATACTCTATTTGCAATGGAACACAGCTTAGCCTGAAGTGCAGAGAATACTGCTTTTGACTCACAAGTAAGTGGCATGCAACCCACTTTAAAATGTTCCTTTAACCCCCTGAACTCCTTGAAAAGTTGGTTCCAAGCCCCTCTCTAGCATCACCAAGGTTTCACATGAGTAAAGGAGTCAGGATTTGCAACTAAACTTTTTCTGACTGCAAAGTTTGTGCTATTTACATTTCACTTGCTAAGACAGATACATTGAGAAACTGGAGCTCCTACTTTTCCTATGTCTCAAAAGCATGTCACAAAGTTAAATAGGCAAAAGATTTTCACTTCATTAGAGAATTTCAATGTACATAGGACTAAAACATACAATCTCTCCCCTTTAAATTTTAGCAACAGTTCTTCATTCACGTGCGTTCACTTTTTCTTGTTTCCAAAACTGAGCACCATCCATATTAACCAGATTGAGTTCAATGAGTGTTTGAGGCTAAAGACTCACCTTTTTTCCAAATCTTAATGATTTTCACATTTGTCTCATTTTCACTAAGTTAAGGAAAGCTACTCTTTTATCATTAGTCTCAAATGTCATCCATTTTTTTTATTTTATATTTTTAACTTAAATGAAAAATATAAATAAAGCATTTAAATAGTTATAAACGCTAGACAGAGATGGTTACACTGAACAAAGTATCAAGTGTTTACTTGGAGGCTGACCTGTGAAAACCCCAAATACCAAGGTGCAAAGAAGCTTCAGGTTGTCTAACAATGCACTTGTGAAAAAGGAGAAATTGTAAAGAATTCTAGGTATAGGAATTTCAGTGTTCAGTTCAGTTCAGTTCAGTCACTCAGTCATGTCCAACTCTTTGCCACCCCATGAATCGCACCACGCCAGACCTCTCTGTCCATCACCAACTCCTGGAGTTCACTCAGACTCACATCCATAGAGTCAGTGATGCCATCCAGCCATCTCATCCTCGGTCGTCCCCTTCTCCTCCTGCCCCCAATCCCTCCCAGCATCAGAGTCTTTTCCAATGAGTCAACTCTTCTCATGAGGTGGCCAAAGTACTGGACTTTCAGCTTTAACAACATTCCTTCCAAAGAACACCCAGGTCTGATCTCCTTTAAAATGGACTGGTTGGATCTCCTTGCAGTCCAAAGGACTCTCAAGAGTCTTCTCCAACACCACAGTTCAAAAGCATCAATTCTTTGGCGCTCAGCTTTCTTCACAGTCCAACTCTCACATCCATACATGACTATTGGAAAAACCACAGCCTTGATTAGACGGACCTTTGTTGGCAAAGTAATGTCTCTGCTTTTTAATATGCTGTCTAGGTTTGTCATAACTTTCCATCCAAGGAGTAAGCGTCTTTTAATTTCATGGCTACAGTCACCATCTACAGTGATTTTGGAGCCCAAGAAAATAAATTTTTTCACTGTTTCCATTGTTTCCCCATCTATTTGCCTTGAAGTGATAGGGCCAGATGCCATGATCTTCGCTTTCTGAATGTTGAGCTTTAAGCCAACTTTTTGATTCTCCTCTTTCACGTTCATCAAGAGGCTTTTTTAGTTCCTCTTCACTTTCTGCCATAAGAGTGGAGTCATCTGCATATCTGAGGTTATTGATATTTCTCCCGGCAATCTTGATTCCAGCTTGTGCTTCTTCCAGCCCAGTGTTTCTCATGATAATTTCAGTGTTAGATATCATAAAATGGGGCCATGCATTTTTAATGATCTGGAAATGTGGAGAATAATTTTTTCTTTGAAAGCATAATAATTTTGTATTAATTTACTCATATACATAAGGCATTCTGTTGAGAATATAATCATAAACACAAACAAAAACGTTTAAGTCCTTCTCTAAAACCAAAGTTTGAAAAACATATTTAGGTTACTGAGCGACTTCACTTTCACTTTTCACTTTCATGCATTGGAGAGGGAAATGGCAACCCACTCCAGTGTTCTTGCCTGGAGAATCCCAGGGACGGGGGAGCCTGGTGGGTTGCCATTTACAGGGTCACACAGAGTCGGACATGACTGAAGCGACTTAGCAGCAGCATACGTATATCAATCAACAGAATTATCATATTATTGTAAATTTGATAGAGTATTTAAATTCTAATTTGTTGGTAGCCTAGAGCAGATTTATATCTCTCATAGAGCAATGAAATTATGGGAGCAAGTTCCATTGAGATGGTTGAGTTAAAAAAAATAGAATTCCCTATATTAAAGACATGAATCTAAAGAAATCTATAGAAAATAAATCTTTAGTTTTGTTTTAAATAAAATGATCTAGCAGTAACAATAAGAAAAATGATCAAAGTTATGAGCTGAAAATATGTTTTCATTTATATACTGAAGAATATTTATTATTAATAATGATTACCTAAGGTCAGGGATACCTATCCATTTACCTCTCCACCTCTTTAACATGTTTCCAGAGTGATATAGTTTTATATGTGTGCACACGTATGGCAGAGAAACCAGAGATCAAATTGCCAACATCTGATGGATCATAGAAAAAGCAAGAGAATTCCAGAAAAACATCTATTTCTGCTTCGTTGACCATGCTAAAGCCTTTGATTGTAGGGATCACAACAAACTGGAAAATTCTTAAAGAGATGAGAATACCAGACCACCTTAACTGCCTCTTGAGAAATCTGTATCAGGTCAGGAAGCAACAGTTAGAACCTGACATGGAACAATGGACTGGTTCCAAATTGGGAAAGGAGTATATCAAGGCTGTATATTGTCACCTTGCTTATGTAACTTATATGCAGAGTACATCATGTGAAATGCCAGGCTGAATGAAGCACAAGCTGGAACCAAGATTTTTGGGAGAGATATCAATAACCTCAGATATGCAGATGACATCACCCTTAAGGCAGAAAGTGAAGAGGAACTAAAGAGCCTCTTGAATGAAAGTGAAAGAGGAGAGTGAAAAAGTTGACTTAAAGCTCAACATTCAGAAAACTAACATCATGGCATCTGGCCCCATCACTTCATGGCAAATAGATGGGGACACAATGGAAACAGTGAAAGAATTTATTTTCTTGGGCTCCAAAATCACTGTAGATGGTGACTGTAGCCATGAAATTAAAAGACACTTGCTCCCTGAAAAAAAAGCTATGACCAACCAAGACAACATATTAAAAAGCAGAGACATTACTTTGCTGACAAAGGTCCATCTAGTCAAAGATATGTTTTTTCTGGTAGTCATGAATGGCTGTGAGAGTTAGACCATAAAGGAAGCTGAGCCACACAGAACTGATGCTTTCGAACTGTGCCATTGGAGAAGACTCGTGAGAGTCCCTTGGACAGCAAGGAAATCAAATCACTGAATCCTAAAGTAAATCAGTCCTGAATATTCATTGGAAAGACTGATGCTGAAACTGAAACTCCAATAATTTGGCCACCTGATGTGAAGAACTGACTCATTGGAAAAGAACCTGAAGCTGGGAAAGATTGAAGGCGTGAGGAGAAAGGGACGACAGAGGATGAGATGGTTGGATGGCATCACCAACTTGATGGACATGAATTTGAGCAAACTCTGGAGTTGGTGATGGACAGGAAAGCCTTGCACTCTGCAGTCCATGGATTTTCAAAGAGTCAGACACAACTGAGCAAATGAACTGAACATATATGTTCTTTCCTGGTGACTCAGTGGTAAAGAATCCACCTGCAATTCAAGAGACTTGGGTTTGATCCCTGGCTCAGGAAGATCCCCTGGGGTAGGAAATGGCAATCCATTCCAATATTCTTGCCTGGGAAATCCCATGGACAGAGGGGCCTGGCAGGCCCATGGAGTCACAAAGAGTCAGACATAACTTAGCAACTAAACAACTTCCCAACCTAGGGATCAAACCCAGGTCTCCTACATTGCAGGCAGATTCTTTACCATCTGAGCCACCAGGGAAACCCAAGAATACTGGATTGGATAGCCGATCCCTTCTCCAAGGGAAATTCCTGACCCAGGAATCAAACCAGGATCTCTTACATTGCAGGCGGATTTTATATATATATATATATATATATATATATATATATATACACACACACACACACGTGTGTGTGTTTGTGTGTGTGTGTGTGTTATTCACACAGTCCTGTCTGACTCTAAGTGAACCCATTGACCATAGCCTGCCAGGCTCCTCCATCCATGGGATTTTCCAGGTAAGAATACCAATATATATGTACAAGCCATGAATTTTAGTTCAGAATCAGAAATTCAAGAGATTACCATGATTCTTTCTACTCTAAATCAGATTTAGTTGCCTCAGAGCTTTCACTAGTGAAATACTGAAATTTCAATTTAATTAATTTGGGGGGCTCCCTATCTACCACAGGGATTGAAATATGAAAGCCACAGTCTTAATCCATGGAGGTTGTCATTTTAAAAATTGCTCCTAGGTCCACAATGATGCTGTTCTCAGTGGCCATCCCCTGTTAACTTGGTATCCCACAGCTGTTCCCTTATTTGGGGTCCCCACATGACACCAGTCTCAGCTGCTTCAAAATTTGTCTTCTCCCCAGTCTATGAAGGAGTTAAAACTCTCTTGATAGCATGAAAGCTTCTTCCTTCCCTATTCAAAGTTTCTGTCACCCCACTTCTTCCCTCTCCTTAGCCTTTTGAAACAAAACAACATTCTTGTTATTAACTTCCTCTGTTATGGATATAACTTTTATGTTGTATAATTTTAAGGTTTATTTCTCACTACCCTATTCTTTTGGAGGCAATTTACTTCATTCAAGGATGTCAACTAGTTATGATGTCATACTAGTTATGAATATGCATTAGGTCAGCATGTATCTGAATCAGTTCAGTTCACTTCAGTTGTTCAGTTGTGTCTGACTCTTTGCGACCCCATGAATCGCAGCACGCCAGGCCTCCCTGTCCATCACCAACTCCCGGAGTTCACTCAGACTCACGTCCATAGAGTCAGTGATGCCATCCAGCCATCTCATCCTCTGTCGTCCCATTCTCCTCCTGCCCCCAATCCCTTCCAGCATCAGAGTCTTTTCCAAGGAGTCAACTCTTCACATGAGGTGACCAAAGTACTGGAGTTTCAGCTTCAGCATCATTCCCTCCAAAGAAATCCCAGGGCTGATCTCCTTCAGAATGGACTGGTTGGATTTCCTTGCAGTCCAAGGGACTCTCAAGAGTCTTCTCCAACACCACAGTTCAAACGCATTAATTCTTCAGCGCTCAGCCTTCTTCACAGTCCAGCTCTCACATCCATACATGACCACTGGAAAAAACAGCCTTGACTAGATGGACCTTAGTTGGCAAAGTAATGTCTCTGCTTTTGAATATACTATCTAGGTTGATCATAACTTTTCTTCCAAGGAGTAAGTGTCTTTTAATTTCATGGCTGCAATCACCATCTGCAGTGATTTTGGAGCCCCCCCAAATAAAGTCTGGAACTGTTTCCACTGTTTCCCCATCTATTTCCCATGAAGTCATGGGACCAGATGCCATGATGTTAGTTTTCTGAATGTTGAGCTTTAGGCCAACTTTTTCACTCTCCACTTTCACTTTCATCAAGAGGCTTTTTAGTTCCTCTTCACTTTCTGCCGTAAGAGTGGTGTCATCTGCATATCTGAGGTTATTGATATTTCTCCCGGCAATCTTGATTCCAGCTTGTAGGCAATCCTTAAAGAGTTGGGCTTCCCTTGTAGCTCAGTTGGTAAAGGATCTGCCCTCAGTGCAGGAGACCTGGGTTCGATCCCTGGGTTAGGAAGATCCCCTGGAGAAAGAAATGACAGCCCACTCTAGTATCCTTGCCTGGTTGGCTGCAGTCCATGGAGTTGCAAAAAGTTGGACATTACTGAGTAACTAACAGTAAAACACTTAAAGAGTTGATATCCAAAATTTACCTTAAACTGTGTTTAACCAGGGAAATAAATTTGACTCCAATCATTTAAAACAGTTATTTAATCAACAATCACAGTTTAGTTAACTGACTTTCTTTCAGGCTTGCTTTTCATCTTTTCACTTCTCTCAACAATTTGGGCAAAGAAATCAGGAGGTGGAAAAGCTGGCCTTATATGTTATTAAAATGACTGCCTCTGCCATTGAGTTGTCCAGATAATTAGTTAAAAAATCAAACTGCATGGTGTCAGGTGAGCATATCCTTTTTCAAGGATTGTTTTATCATGGTTACTGAAGATCTCAAAGACTTACAGTAGAGAAAAGGAACCCTAGTTGTTAAAATAGCCTTGGACAGTCACTATAAACAGAATTTTTTAACACACAAACTGTACAGTGAGTACAGTGTTTAAATCTACAAAGAAACTTTAAATAGAATATTTCTGTAATGCAACATCTTGTGTTTTCATATTTCCCACCATATTCAAAAATATTCTTCAACATAAAGAAAAAATATAATATGTTTGCATAGAAGGAACTGAGCTGAAAACACCAGAGACTATAAAGCAACTGGAATAGTAAAATACAGTACTTTCTGATTTCTGTATATTCCGAAAGTGATTGTTTATACTTACAAGTCATTATATACAGAATTACTATAGAATTTGTGATTTTTTAAAAAAAATTAAGTAGCGATGAGCAATGTTTTGTTTAAATCTGGAGTCTCAGGGATTAAGCTATGGTTATTTTCTTGAGGACATGTAGATGTCAGAATGATGCATAGGCTTATACATTATAGAGAGGAAAAAATATAAGCAAAGTAATATAAAGTAAAATAAATCTAGTAATCACTGAAAAATTAAGGCCTTGTTTATACATCTAGAGAGATCCTGCTTTCTTTAGAATGACTTATCACATGAAAATGATTAGGCATTTTCATTTTTATATAAAGCTTGCATTTCATCCATGTTACACTTCCTTGAAGAAAAGGAGAAAGAAAAATAGTTTGTGGGTTGCTTCTGGCAGCATATTCCTTATTCTTTCAATAAATACATGATGTGTTAGTAAGCATATGGCTGAGAATAAAACAGACACAGCCTAAGCACTCATACAACCAAAGCCAGACCATTATTAAATTAATAATGATTTAATGATAATGATTTGAAGCATACTTCAAAGTATATATAGATGCAGTTTCTCAATTTTGAATAACTGATTTTTTTCCTAGATGTGCATACTAGGAATACACATGTACAGAAACAGCTTATTTCTAGTAGTTAGTAAACTTGGGTGAATATTAACTCTTTTACCACATACTACACATATCCTGATGTCTCTATAGTCTCATTTTTCCAGGAAAGCTAGAAGATCCTTTCAAAGATAGCTATATAATTCAAATGAGAAAATTTAACAACTTAAAAGGAATAAGTTAACAGTTTGCAGTTAACAGTAGGCCTTAGTTTATTTATGATCTACTCCTAAAGTTTGGTACAAAATAGCAATTTTTTTCTTACACACTCCAATAGTATTAGTTCAGAAAAACTGTCAATTTGAAATCTTTTGAAGATAGAATAGAATTGGAAGTTGTTATAGTATGCTATTACGGCATACAAAACAAAGCCAAACTTAACTGAATAAAACAGAACTTATTTTATTATATTCAAATATTCTGTGCATCAGGAATTTGGAAAAGCATAGCATTGATGGCTTATTTCTGTTCCACAATACCTGAGTTCTCAGCTGAGAAGCCTCAAAAACTTGAAGTAATTTGAAGGCTAGGACCAGAATCATGAGATTTCACCTACTCAAAAGTCCAGACATTGATGTCAGCTATGGATGGACCTCACGGGGGCTGTCACCCAGAACACTTACATGTGACCTTCTCCATGCCATCTCTCTTCTTCTTCAGAGCCTGACGACTAGGGGCTAAGAGTGAGCTTCTAGGAAGAAACTGTATCACCTTGTATGACTAGTCACGTAGCTTCACTCTCAGCAAGACATAGACCTACACAGATTCCAGGCCACCAGAGACCCCAAAAGTTAGTAGGAGAAATGTCAGTGTTACTGTGCAAGAAGAACATGGAGAAGGAGCTATCTTGTGATGGCCATGTTGGAAAACTCTGTCCACCACAGAGGCAACTAAACATGAAAGGCTTTGATTTCTCACTACATGTTTTGTTTATGAGAATTATGGTGTGCTGGATTCTTTTGCAAGATTGAAGGACATTAATAACAACAATAATAATAAACATAACGAATATTAGTAACAGTTCAGTCAGTTCAGTCGCTCAGTCAGTTCAGTCGTTCAGTCAATTCAGTCGCTCAGTCGTGTCCGACTCTTTGTGACCCCATGAAGCACAGCACGCCAGGCCTCCCTGTCCATCACCAACTCCCGGAGTTCACTCAGACTCACGTCCATCGAGTCAGTGATGCCATCCAGCCATCTCATCCTGGGTCGTCCCCTTCTCCTCTTGCCCCCAATCCCTCCCAGCTTCAGAGTCTTTTCCAATGAGTCAACTCTTCGCATGAGGTGGCCAAAGTACTGGAGTTTCAGCTTCAGCATCATTCCTTCCAAAGAAATCCCAGGGCTGATCTCCTTCATAATGGACTGGTTGGATCTCCTTGCAGTCCAAGGGACTCTCAAGGGTCTTCTCCAACACCACAATTCAAAAGCATCAATTCTTCGGTGCTCAGTTTTCTTCATAGTCCAACTCTCACATCCATAAATGACCACTGGAAAAACCATAGCCTTGACTAGATGGACCACTGTTGGCAAAGTAATGTCTCTGTTTTTAAATATGCTATCTAGCTTGGTCATAACTTTGCTTCCAAGGAGTAAGTGTCTTTTAATTTTCATGGCTGCAATCACCATCTGCAGTGATTTGGGAACCCCAGAAAATAAAGTCTGACACTATTTCTACTGTTTCCCCGTCTATTTCCCATGGAGTGATGGGACCAGGTGCCATGATCTTAGTTTTCTGAATGTTGAGCTTTAAGCCAACTTTTTCACTCTCCTCTTTTGCTTTCAACAAGAGGCTTTTTAGTTCCTCTTCACTTTCTGCCATAAGGGTGGTGTCATCTGCATATCTGAGGTTATTGATATTTCTCCCAGCAATCTTGATTCCAGCTTGTGCTTCTTCCAGCCCAGTATTTCTCATGATGTACTCTGCATAGAAGTTAAATAAGCAGGGTGACAATATACAGCTTTGACGTACTCCTTTTCCTATTTAGAACCACAAATAAATAAATGTGACAAAATTTTTTACATCACGACTGAAAATTTCTCTAAACATGCGCTTTCTATGACTCAATGTGCTATGCTGTGCTTAGTTGCTCAGCTGTGTCCAACTCTTTGTGACCCCATAAAGAGTAGCCTACCAGGCTCCCCTGTCCATGGGGATTCTCCAGGCAATAATAGTGGAGTTGGTTGCCATGCCCTCCTCCTGGGG